>NC_140987.1:447660058-448008093 GCF_052327205.1 Somniosus microcephalus | reverse complement strand
TGAGGGAGAGGGGGGGAGTGTGAGGGAGAGGTGGGGGGGAGTGTGAGGGAGGGGGGGAATGTGAGGGAGAGGGGGGAGTGTGAGGGAGGGAGGGGGAGTGTGAGGGTGAGGGGGAGGGGGAGTGTGAGGGGGGAGTGTGAGGGTGAGGGGTGAGTGTGAGGGAGAGGGGGGGAGTGTGAGGGAGGGGGGGGAGTGTGAGGGAGAGGGGGAGTGAGGGAGAGGGGGGAGTGTGAGGGAGAGGAGGGGGGGAGTGTGAGGGAGAGGAGGGGGGAGTGTGAGGAAGAGGAGGGGGGAGTGTGAGGGAGAGGAGGGGGGTAGTGTGAGGGAGAGGAGGGGGAGTGTGAGGGAGAGGAGGGGGGAGTGTGAGGGAGAGGAGGGGGGAGTGTGAGGGAGAGGAGGGGGGAGTGTGAGGGAGAGGGGGGGAGTGTGAGGGAGAGGAGGGGGGGAGTGTGAGGGAGAGGAGGGGGGAGTGTGAGGGAGAGGAGGGGGGAGTGTGAGGGAGAGGAGGGGGGAGTGTGAGGGAGAGGGGGGAGTGTGAGGAAGAGGGGGGGATTGTGAGGGGGAGGAGGAGTGTGAGGGGGGGAGTGTGAGGGAGAGGGGGGGAAGTGTGAGGGAGAGGGGGGGAGTGTGAGGGAGGGGGGAGTGTGAGGGGGGAGTGTGAGGGAGGGGGGAGTGTGAGGGAGGGGGGAGTGTGAGGGAGAGGGGGGGGAGTGTGAGGGAGAGGGGGGGAGTGTGAGGGAGAGGGGGGAGTGTGAGGGAGAGGGGGGAATGTGAGGGAGAGGGGGAGGGAGTGTGAGGGAGAGGGGGAGGAGTGTGAGGGAGAGGGGGGGAGTGTGAGGGAAAGGGGGGCACTGTGAGGGAGAGGGGGGAGGGAGTTCTCTTCCCCCCCCCAGTCGCTCTCTCTCCCCCCCACAGTCGCTCTCTCTACCCCCCAGTCGCTCTCTCTCCCCCCGTCACTCTCTCTCCCCCCCAGTCGCTCTCTCTCTTCCCCCCAGTCGCTCTCTCTTCCCCCCCAGTCGCTCTCTCTTCCCTCCAGTTGCTCTCTCTTCCCCCCCAGTCGCTCTCTCTTCCCCCCCAGTCGCTCTCTCTTCCTCCCCAGTCGCACTCTCTTCCCCCCCAGTCGCTCTCTTTTCCCCGCCAGTCGCTCTCTCTTCCCCCCCAGTCACTCTCTCTTCCCCCCCCGTCGCTCTCTCTCTTCCCCCCAGTCGCGCTCTCACTCCTCCCCCCCCAGTCGCTCTCTCTCTTCCCCCCCAGTCGCTCTCTCTCTTCCCCCCCAGCCGCTCTCTCTCTTCCCCCCCAGCCGCTCTCTCTCTTCCCCCCCAGTCGCTCTCTCTCTTCCCCCCCAGTCGATCTCTCTCTTACCCCCCAGTCGCTCTCTCTCTTCCCCCCAGTCGCTCTCTCTCTTCCCCCCCAGTCGCTCTCTCTCTTCCCCCCCCAGTCGCGCTCTCTCTTCCCCCCCAGTCACGCTCTCTCTTCCCCCCCAGTCGCGCTCTCTCTTCCCCCCCAGTCGCTCTCTCTCTTCCCCCCCCAGTCGCTCTCTCTCTTCCCCCCCAGTCGCTCTCTCTCTTCCCCCCCAGTCGCGCTCTCTCTTCCCCTCCAGTCGCGCTCTCTCTTCCCCCCCAGTCGCTCTCTCTCTTCCCCCCAGTCGCTCTCTCTCTTCCCCCCCCAGTCGCTCTCTCTCTTCCCCCCAGTCGCTCTCTCTCTTCCCCCCCCAGTCGCTCTCTCTCTTCCCCCCCAGCCGCTCTCTCTCTTCCCCCCCCAGTCGCTCTCTCTCTTCCCCCCCGCCGCTCTCTCTCTTCCCCCCCCGTCGCTCTCTCTCTTTCCGCCCCAGTCGCGCTCTCTCTTCCCCCCCAGTCACGCTCTCTCTTCCCCCCCAGTCGCGCTCTCTCTTCTCCCCCCAGTCGCTCTCTCTCTTCCCCCCCAGTCGCTCTCTCTCTTCCCCACCAGTCGCTCTCTCTCTTCACCCCCAGTCGCGCTCTCTCTTCCCCCCCAGTCGCGCTCTCTCTTCCCCCCAGTCGCTCTCTCTCTTCCCCCCCAGTCGCTCTCTCTCTTCCCCCCCAGTCGCTCTCCCTCTTCCCCCCCAGTCGCTCTCTCTCTTCCCCCCCAATCGCTCTCTCTCTTCCCCCCCAGTCGCTCTCTCTCTTCCCCCCCAGTCGCTCTCTCTCTTCCCCCCAGTCGCTCTCTCTCTTCCCCCCCAGTCGCTCTCTCTCTTCCCCCCAGTCGCTCTCTCTCTTCCCCCCCAGTCGCTCTCTCTTCCCCCCCAGTCGCTCTCTCTCTTCCCCCCCGTCGCTCTCTCTCTTCCCCCACAGTCGCGCTCTCTCTTCCCCCCCCAGTCGCGCTCTCTCTTCCCCCCCAGTCGCTCTCTCTCTTCCCCCCAGTCACTCTCTCTCTTCCCCCCAGTCGCTCTCTCTCTTCCCCCGCAGTCGCGCTCTCTCTTTCCCCCCCAGTTGCGCTCTCTCTTCCCCCCCCAGTCGCGCTCTCTCTTCCCCCCCAGTCGCTCTCTCTCTCTCTTTCCCCCCCCCAGTTGCTCTCTCTCTCTCTCCCCCCCCCCAATCGCTCTCTCTCTCTCTTCACACAACAACATGCCCTCGAAAAAGCCTCGGCACTTATAAAACACCTTGGGATTTTCCTTTATTTTGCCCACCAGTGTTTTTTCATGCCCCCTCTTCACTCTCCTAATTTTTTTAAGTACCCCCCTGCACTTTCTATACTCCTCTAGGGCTTCCACTGTTTTTAGTCCTTTGTATCTGCCAAAAGCCTCCCTTTTTTTCCTAATCCATTCTTATATATCCCTTGACATCCAGGGTTCCCTGGACGTGTTGGTCCCACCCTTGACCTTTTCGGGAACATGTTGGTGCTGTACTCTCTCTATTTCCTTTCTCAATGACTCCCACTGCTCTGATTTGGATTTTCTTACAAATAGCTGATCCCAGTCCACTTTGGTCAGATCCTGCCTTACCATATTAAAATCGGCCTTCCCCCAATTTAGAAACTTTATTTCCAGTCCATATTTGTCCTTTTCCATGACTAACTTAAATCTCACTGAATTATGGTCACTGTCACCAAAATGCTCTCCTACTGACACTTCTACCACTTGCCCGGCTACATTCCCTAGAATTAGGTCCAGTACCACCCCCTCTCTTGTAGGACTTTCTACATGCTGGCTCAAAAAGCTCTCCTGGATGCAGTTTAAGAATTCCGCACCCTCTAAGCCTTTCGCACTCTGACAATCCCAGTTAATATTGGGGAAGTTGAAGTCCCCTACTATTATTACCCTATTATTTCTACACTTCTCGGAGATTTGCCTACATATCTGTTCCTCTATCTCCCCCTGACTGCTTGGGGGCCTATAGTACACTCCCAGCAAAGTGCTTACCTCCTTTTTGTTTTTAAGTTCTACCCATATGGCCTCATTAGAGGAACCTGCTAAGATATCATCCCTCCTTACGCCTTGATTAATATTGCGACACCCCCTTCTCTTTTACACCCGCCTTTGTCTCGCCTGAAGATTCTATAACCCGGAATATTGAACTGCCAGTCCTGCCCCTCCCTCAACCATGTCTCTGTGATAGCAACAATATCATACTCCCATGTGTTCATCAACTCCTTCAATTCATCTGCCTTACTCACAAGACACCTTGCACTAAAATAAATGCCATCCAGCCTTGCCATACTCCATTGTGCCATTACATATTTGCTCTGCCTTCCAGGCTGACTTGTTTTTTCCTCTATATTTGGCTGTGCATCAATCCCTACTATAGCTCCACTCCGTATCCCACCCCCCTGCCAAATTTGTTTAAACCTCCCCCCCAACAGCACTAGCAAACCTCCCCGCAAGGATGTTGGTCCCGTTCCGGTTCAGGTGCAACCCATCCGCCTTGTACAGGTCCCACCTTCCCTAGAAAGAGACCCAGTGATCCAGGAAACTAAAGCCCTCCCTCCTGCACCAACTCTTTAGCTCCGCATTCATCTACTCTATCCTTCTATTCCTATACTCACTAGTACGTGGCGCCAGGAGTAATCCAAAGATTACAACCTTTGAGGTGCTGCTTTTTAATCTGCAACCTAGCTCCCTAAATTCTTGTTGCAGGACCGCATCCCCCTTTCTACCTATGTCATTGATACCAATGTGAACCACGACCTCTGACTGTTCACCCTCCCCCTTCAGAATGCCCTGCAGCCTTTCAGTGACATCCTTGACCCTGGCACCAGGGAGGCAACATACCATCCTGGAGTCACGTCTGCGGCTGCAGAAACGCCTGTCTGCATCCCTCACTATTGAGTCTCCTACCACTATTGCCCTTCCACTATTACTCCTCCCCCACTTGTGCAGCTGAGCCACCCACAGTGCCATGAACTTGGCTCTGGCTGCACTCCCCAGATGAACCGTCACTTTCACCGTTTTCCAACACGGAAAAATGGTTGTTGAGTGTGATGCACTCTGGGGCTTTCCTGACTACCTGCCTTCCCCCTTTCTTCTGACTGGTGGTCACCCATTCCCTCTCTGCACTTTCTTAAGCTGCAGGGTGACTGAAGCGATAATTACTAGTCCTAGCTCTTTTCGGGCTACCCCAGATCAGGCGTACTCCCCAGACGTTCACCTTCAACTAAAGTTAGAAATAGCCGAATCCTAAAGACGCTTAATTGGGTCTAAAGGTCCAGGCTAACTCTCCCTAAAGGAAAGGAATGACCTGAAGATGTTACTGTCCTCCAGATAGCACTTTTAATAAGTTTAACTAGAATGTAACCTTCCGGATATTATGAGGGTCTGGAATACCCCCAGAACTCTGCAACTCTTCACCAAAGAATGTACAGAGATTTGAGTTTGCGAGTTTGATACAGAAATACTAATTTGAGACAATTCTAAAAATATATAAATTTATTAAAGAACCGCTGGTGAGTCCATCGCAACATTGCAGTTCAAAAACAAATAGCTTACACAATCTTATTTCTCAGAGATCCTTATTTTCAAATCTTAACTTTGTTACATTTCTACATTTCTTACTTATTTCTAAATCCAGAACATCCACCAGCATCAAATTAAAAGTACCTCTTTGATCCCCGAGACTCAAAGTTAAAAACTTACAGAGATGCCTCTGAAGAGTGAATGAATCGCTTGGCCCATTCAGCGACTTCTGACTTTCTGTTTGAAAAGATCTTATTTTTATACTCTTTTTTCGTGGTTTCTCCTTTGAAGTTTTCTGCTGATGTAAGCTAATTATCTTTAGTGATACCTCTGTTGAATGCTTTCTATTCTTACTGTCATTTCAGCTCCCAACTTTCAGACTTCTGTCTCTACCTTTAGATGTTCAATAGTTATCATAAAAACAATATGACAGCAATGGTTTCCGTTTGATGCCATTTTTACAAAATTATTTCATTCAATTCTTAATATTGGCTTAACTGGTTTTAGCAGATGTCATGACTCCTAGCTGCTCCAAGTTCAATACAGAAACCATGTGATTTCTTGGTGTATCTATTGAAGTCATATCTTCAAAGTGTTCTATAGGTATCATATTTACAATATATAAATTAAACCACTTTAACCAGGGTGTTTCATGCATTTCTACCTATCTCAATTGGTTACATATCAGACTTCGGGACTCCATATTTCAAGCTTAACATAAAAACTATTTGACCAGCAGGTGTTTCTTTTACTTGATGTCATTTTTTCAAAGGCACATGCCTCTTTTAATGTTTCTGTGTTTCTGTTCAACGTGTTGGTTTTTAACACTTTACTTGGGTCATTCCATTATGTTTCTCACAAACTCCAGACCTTTTGGAAGCGCCAAACTGCTATTTCAATAGGGCCATTGTTTCTTGGTCAATAACCCATTCCCATTTCAAAAGCTTGTGGTTTTTACAACTTTGTTAACAACTGATCTTTATCTCAGAAACCTATATTTCTGTTTACAGCTTGTGTCTCTGAGATGTTTTAGATTTTTAAACCCGTTTCTCATGTGTTAATATCAGAATTTTCATAGGGTGGTGTATTTTTCTGAAATATGGCTTATTCCTTCACATGACCACGTCTAAAAACATGCTATCCACGTAACTCTCAGCCTCACAGATACACCGCAGTGCCTCCAGCTGACGCTCGAGCTCCGAAAACCGTATCTCAAGTTGGCCAAATCGTTGACACTTACTGCACATGTGGTCATCCTGACTGCAAGAAGAATCTAGGAATTCCCACATACTGCAGGCCGTGCAACGCACGGGACTGAGGTCCCCTGCAATACTTTTAATTAAAAAACTCTTACCTCAAATTTAAACTTTTGGATTCTCGCTGTCCCGAACTACCTTAATTCTGAACTACCTTAAAAGAAATAAACTTAAAATTGAAGGAAAAAAAAGCACTCACCCACTACTCACCAATCAGCTTCTTCCCCTGCGCTGGCATCACTTTCTGTACTATGACGTCACTCTCGAATTCTGTCGCCACTCCCGCTGCTGCCGCTGCTCGCCTGGGCTTGAAAATCATTGACCTTTATTTTCTCCCACAGCCGCTGCTCCCTCGTAGGTCCGCCGCTCTCGCTGCTCCCGCTCATCTATATCCCTTTGCAGATTCTTTGAGTCCTCTGCACAACTTGCTTTCCCACCCAACTTTGTATCATCCGCAAACTTGGCTACATTACACTCGGCCCCTTCATCCAAGTCATTAATGTAGATTGTAAATAGTTGAGGCCCCAGCACCGATCCCTGTGGCACCCCATTAGTTACCATTTGCCAACCGGAAAATGACCCATTTATCCCGACTCTCTGCTTTCTATTAGTTAGCCAATTCTCTATCCATACTAATATATTACCCCCAAGTCCGTGAGCTCTTATCTTATGCAGCAACCTTTTATATGGCACCTTATCGAATGCCTTTTGGAAATCCAAATACACTACATCCACTGATTCACCCTTATCCACCCTGCTCGTTACATCCTCAAAATCTCCAGAAAATTTGTTAAACACGATTTCCCTTTCATAAAACCATGCTGACTCTGCTTAACTGCATTATGATTTTCCAAATGCCCTGCTACTGCTTCCACAATGAAGCCAATGAAGGATGGAGTCGGCGGCTAGGGAACGGAGTTTGTGGCGGGGACCGAAAACAATGGCTTCGGTCTTCCCAATATTTAATTGGAGAAAATTTCTGCTCATCCAGAACTGGATGTCGGACAAGCAGTCTGATGATTTAGAGACCGTGGAGGGGTCGAGAGAAGTGGTGGTGAGGTAGAGCTGGGTGTCGTCAGCGTATATGTGGAAACTGGCGCTGTGTTTTCAGATGATGTCGCCAAGCGGCAACATGTAGATGAGAAATAGGAGGGGGCCAAGGATAGATCCTTGGGGAACACCAAGGTAATGATGTGGGAGCGGGAAGAGAAGCCATTGTAGGTGATTCTCTGGCTACGATTAGATAGATAAGAATGGAACCTGGCGAGTGCAGTCCCACCCAGCTGGACAATGGTGGAGAGGCATTTGGGAAGGATGGAGTGGTCAACCATGTCAAAGGCTGCAGACAAGCCAAGGAGGGTGAGGGGGGATAGTTTACCTTTGTCACAGTCACAAGGAATGTAATTTGTGACTTTGATAGCTGTTTTGGTAATGTGGCAAGGGCGGAAAACTGATTGGAGGGATTCAAAGATGGAATTGCGGGAAAGATGGGCACGGATTTGAGAGGTGACTATACGCTCAAGGACCTTGGAGAGGAAAGGGAGGTTGGAGATGGGGCGGTAGTTTGCAGGGATGGAGGGATCAAGGGTTATTTTTTTGAGGAGAGGGGTGATGACGGCAGATTTGAGGGAGAGAGGGACAGTACCTGAGGAGAGAGAACCGTTAACAATATCTGCTAACATGGGAGCCCGAAAAGGAAGTTGGCTGGTCAGCAGTTTGGTGGGAATAGGTTAGAGGGAGCAGGAAGTGGGTCTCATGGACAAGATGAGCGAGGAGAGGTCAGGAGCGGACATGGAGAGAAACTGGAGAAAGATGTGTGTTCAGGGCTAGGTCAGGGGGGAAATTTAAAGGAAGTTTGGCCCGGTGGGCATGAGGAAGGAAGGGAAGTGGCAGAGGCAGCTGAACAGATGGTCTCAATCTTAGAGACAAAGAAGTGCATGAGCTCCTCACCCTTGTTGTCGGAGGTGAGGGTGGAGGAGACAGGGGAGAGGGGTTTAAGAAGACGGTTAGCAGTAGAGAATAGAAGCCGGGGTTCATCTTTGCATTCCAGACTGATTCTGGAATAGTGAGCAATTTTGGCAGTCGAGAGCAGGGCCAGATAATGCTTTATGTGGTCCAGCCAGATCTAGCAGTGAATGGCTAGACCAGTTGTCCGCCCCTTGGACTTAAGTGAGCAAAGATGAGGGCTGTACCAGAGTGAGAGAGAGTAATTGTTTTAATAGGAACTAGGGCATCAAAGGTGGTGGTGAGGGTACGGTTGAGCAGATCGGTAGCTGCAAAAATGTCATGGTGAATGGAGGGCCAAAGGATGGATAGTTGGGATTTCATAAGTGCAGTGTAAGAGAGTTTTTTCCAGGGGCGAACATAGAAGGAAGTAGGGTTGGAGGTGGGGTGAGGCGGTGGGGGTGGAAGGGGGATGTGGGTGCAGAGCGATACGAGGATGTGGTCAGAGATGGCCTTATCTGCGATTGACATGATGGGAGTAGCGAGGCTGTAGGATTCGCAAAATTGGACATTGTATTAATAAGGGTCAAATGGCAGAAGAGACCATGATTTTAAAGACTGTTTTAAAAGAAGCCCAAAAAAAGGGGCATACAAAATGGCCACCATACCATGTGACCAGCTTATTGGGACACTTTAAAATGGTTCCTGCGAATCCTCAGACAGCTTTGTGGATTCAACCCACAGTAAGTTCTGGAAGCCGTTTCTGAGAGAACGAAACCAGACCCACATATATACATATGGATTAGATGCAGATCCAGTCAAGATCGGCCTGGAGACAGAGGCCATCTAAATGTTGACCCAGACAAAAGGGGACAATTTCATATTCATGAGAACAGCATTAAGGACTAGATAACAAGATCAGCAGGACATTAAAAACAATGAAGGTCATTCCAGACCAGAGATGGGCCTTTACCGGCCATTTAAAAAATATAGGCCTAGAAATTCAGTATAGCCACTTTTGGGGCGGTAAAGTCGGGCGGGCGCTAAAGTTTGCGCCCGGCGCAAAGTCGATGGCACTTCGCCGATATTCAGTAGCTTCGCCCTAAGAAGTTGCTTGAGCGCTAAAACTGGCGTTGCACGCCTATCTTTAGGCGCTAAGCCAGCGGTGCAGAGGGATAGCGCCGAGGCCGGGCGCAGCGCAGGTGCAGTCATTTTTTGATTGACAGCAGACACCGTGGCGCCGGCCAGCTCTTAAAGGGGGAAGGGTCGACTTGCTCTGCTGCAACGGCCTGCACACTGCAGCCTTCCAGCTAGGCCTGAACACTGTTGGTGATCAGAAGGAGCCATGGCAACGGTACAGAAGGCCCGTGAGCGTGCCCTGCGCTTCTCAGCCCATGACTTGAAGGTGATGGTGAGGGCCTTGGAGAAGAGACAGCACATCTTGTTCCCGGACACTGGCAGGAAGCCTCCCACCAGCGTCTATAGGAAAGCCTGGAGGGAGGTCGCCCGCTGGGTGTCGGCCACCGGCGATGCCCCCAGGGACAATGTCCAATGCCGGAAGAAGTTTAATGACCTGACCAGGATTGTCAGGGTGAGTACCCTTTCCAGTCTCCTCCTCATCCTTGCATGTACACCTGACATGATGGGCAAAGGGACCTGAAAGCCCTAATGGCCAGCCCTCAGCCAGCAGCTATGGGACAGTCATGAACATCAATTGCACATTCTGCACTTTACACCATGGGAGGCAGTGCACACCACATCAGGGCTACACACTGGCCAAGCTATTCCACCATGGGAGGCAGTGCACACCACATCAGGGCTACACACTGGCCAAGCTATTCCACCATAGGAGGCAGCGCACACCACATCAAGGCTACACACTGGCCAAGCTATTCCACCATGGGAGGCAGCGCACACCACATCAGGGCTACACACTGGCCAAGCTATTCCACCATGGGAGGCAGCGCACACCACATCAGAGCTACACACTGGCCAAGCTATTCCACCATGGGAGGCAGTGCACACCACATCAGGGCTACACACCGTACTTACAGGCCATCCTTTCTCTTGCAGGCAAAACTTGCCAACAACCGAAGGCACCAGGAGCAGACTGGGGGAGGCCGCCCCCAGATCCAGGAGCTCACTCCCCTGGAGGAGCGCGTGAGTCGCCTCATGGGACCCCGGGTGATTGGGCCCGTCGCCTGTGGAGATGCTGACCCTCTTCTGGGCCACAATGGTATGGACATCACCTTTTGGACCTCTCTCGTCGCACTTGCGCATCCGATCTACCTCCTTTGCCATTGTCCGACCAATGCGCTGAATGCCACCAGTCATGCCTCCCTCACTGATGCCCTTTCCTCACTCTAAAGCTACTCTTGTGCCTTCCTGCTTTCAGCTGGTGACGAGGAGCTCCCTGAAGCTGCCAGTGACAGCCCCTCCGAGGAGGAGGAGGAGGAGGAGGAGGAACAGGAAGGCGGACCATCAGGGCAGCAGTCAGGTGCGGCTGCAGATGCCGAAGTAGTGGACACGTCTTCCCTGGAGGAGAGCCTGGAGGAAGTGTCGGAGGGGAGTGGAGCTGCTGGGACCAGTGGAGTCCAGCAACCCAGGAGGGCTGCGGTTGGTCCGCGGCCTTCCCCCCAGAGGGGGGAAGGATCGGAGGGGAGTGCAGTTGCTGGGCCCAGTCGCCGCCGGCAACGTGGCAAGGGTCGGCCAGCTCTGCCCCCTGCTCCCCAGCGGGAGAGTCCGGACTCCAGTCCGGCCACCTTCAACTCAAAGGAGGTGCGCCACCTCGATCAAATGGCCCAGGATTCGGATCGCCGGCACACCGAGCTGATGGGGGTAGTGGCACGGATGCCTGAGGCCATCGAGTCCCTGGCTAGTAGTGTGCGCGAGTTCGGGGCCTCACATGCCGCGAGTGGCCGGCTGATCAGTGATGCCGTCCAGACAGTGGCTGCTCTGTTGCGGTCGCAGACCAGGGCAACAGGGGCACTGACTGCTGCCACACGCGCTGCATCAGCCAGGCATCGCCTGGACACCCGCCGCGCTGCAGCAGCACAGCGGGCTGCCTTTCGGCAGATTGGTGCGCATGCTGCAGTGCGGGCCCGTGCGAGTGCCAGAGTGGCACATCACCAGCCAGGGCCGACCATCCGCCAGATTACACACATTCCTCCAGCCGTCACCGCCACTCCCCCAATGGCGCCTCAACGGCAAACGGCTGCGAATGATGTTGGCCAGGCACAGCTGCGCCAATCACCAGCCGGCCCCTCGAGGGGCAAACCCCGTCTAGGCCGCCCCCCAAGGGCATCTGCCGGAAGGACATCTAACCCTCAGGAGCCTTTCCCAGCCTCGCAGCAGCCACTGGGCAGAGCTTGCGGAGGAGCAGCAGGCCGGGCAGGGGCCCCAAAAGGCTCGACAAGGTCTCGCCCTCGCGGCCCAAGAAGTAGACGGTGTGGCCAAGTGTTATTTTATATGGCGATGCCTATGTTTCTTTTGGCCATGGTTGTTTTGTTTCTGGGGATGTTTTTTGGGTTAAGGCCGAGGATGAAGGCCATTTTTGAACAAATGTTCAGTTATTCCTCCCCAGGTTGTGGGAGTGAGTCATTTGATGTACTGTTTTTTGGGGCCGTTTAATGTTTCTGGGTTTCATGTGTGAAGGGGTTTCATTGGTCTAAAATAAAGATTTCTCTTTATTCAGACAGTGTCCATGTTTGTTGCTGTAAGTGTTTGTTGCCTTCGCCGGCTGAGGGCTTGCAGAGCGGCTGCGTTCATGTTCCTTCATGGCCACAAGGCATTCCCTGACAGGGGGCTTAGAAGTGACATTCAATAAGCTGCCGACAGACGGCCCTTGGACCTTCTCGCTCCCTCCTGGGATGGTACTCCTCCTCCTCCTGCTCCTCCTCCTCATGCTCCTCCTGCTCCTCCTCCTGAGGTGGTGGTCCAACGTGAGGTGGCAGTGCCTGAGTCCTGCGGAGAGCCAGGTTGTGCAGCATGCAGCAAACAACGACGAATTGGGACACTCGGTCCGGGGAATACTGCAGAGATCCGCCGGAACGATCCAGGCAGCGGAACCGCTGCTTGAGGACGCCAATTGTTTGCTCGATTATGTTCCTGCTCGCTTGATGACTCTCGTTGTATGCCTCTTCAGCAGGGGTCCTGGGCGCGCGGAGCGGGGTCATGAGCCAGGTACACAAAGGATAGCCTTTGTCCCCAAGAAGCCATCCTCTTGGGGGAGGCTGTGCCTCGAACATGTCACGCACAGTTGTCTGCCGCAGGATAAAGGCATCGTGGCTGCTGCCTGGAAAGCGGGCATTGACAGCTAGGATGCGCTGCTTGTGGTCACACACCAGCTGCACATTGAGGGAATGGTAGCCCTTCCGGTTGTGGTAATCCTCGGCATGCTCCACAGGTGCCCGCAAAGCCACATGCGTACAGTCAATGGCGCCCTGCACCAAGGGGAAGGCCGCGAATCTTGCAAATCCCAGTGCACGCTGATGCTGCCTCTCCAGGGCCATGGGGAAGGAGATGAATTGGCGTCTCCTTCTGAAAAGGGCATCGGTCACCTGGCAGGTGCAGCAATGCACGGCGAACTGGGATATGTTAGCTATGTCCCCAGCAGCGGATTGGAAGGAGCCGGTGGCATAGAAGTTCAAGGCCACCGTCACCTTCGCCTCCACCGACAGAGACGTCCTGCTCCTGAGCTTTGGACGCAGATCTCTGCGAAGCAGATGGCAGATCTCTGCAACCACCTCCTTTCGGAATCTCAGCCTTTTTACACATCTCGCGCCACTCATGTTGAGGTAGGTGCACTGCTGGCGGTATGCCCTGACTGGGTAAGGCCTATGTTGCCGACGCCTGTTGCCCTCTGCGTCTAGCCAGGGCTGCCCCTCTCACACCGCGTCTGCGAGCCCTACGGACATGACGCTGAAACTCAGCGTTGGCACCCCATGCAGCCCCCATAATATGCTGCCAAACAGTCAAATATACAAGAGGCCACTTGCAACGCTCTGGCCTGAAGCCAAAAATACCTGAGCTAGTGTTGGCCCAAACCAGAAAGCTGTCTTCCTTGGTCTCCCTCCAGAAATCCGTTGCACAAGAGTGTTTGCTGCAAAATGCCTGCCTTTTATAGTGCAGGGTAAGTGCCCTTTAATTTACGCTCCCCGGGTCCCGCGTCGGCTCTGTTGCATTCCACTAAACAAGCGTGTGGGCCGCCGGCCGCACAATGGGGTGGTCCCACTGAAGTTCTGGATCGGGGCGCGCAAAGGGCGTTGCACGAGGATATGACGTCATTTTCTGCGCGCGCAGGTGAGCGCGCGCTAAACTTTGCGCCGGCGCTAAATGTCTACTTAATTTGGGGCGAGGCACAGATCGCGCTGCGCCCGGACGCTACACGCATAGCGCCCAAAATTCACTTCTCTTAAGGCGCTAACGGCTGGCGCAAGCAACTGAATTTCTAGGCCATACTAACTACCCAGCTGTGCTCCCAGCCCGCCAAAAGTTAAACAAAGACTAACCTGATTTTTGGCGGGAAGTGGAGACTCCTGAAGAAAGGTATAACTGGAGGAGTTGAAGTGGTACAGACACACTGAAGGAGACACCGGAGTTGTAGTTGCGGAGACAGTTGGAGACAGCTACAGTGGCAGAGACACACGACCGAGTGGCAGTGGGTGAAGAGGAGTCGCTTCGGGAGAAGATCAGCAAACTCCTCCCCACCACCGGAGGAAGACGAAGAAGACTAAGCCGCCATCAAGAAGACCGCTCGAGCCGGCATTGCCGAAACGAGAGGCCATCGACCCAACTCGGGAGAAGAGACAAAAACGAACTGAAGAAACGATGGGAGCCAGCCCAAGGCTCCTCTGACCGGGGTCGATCCGATGATCCCCGACCCCGCCGACAGCCAGAACCAGCCGGTGTCCAGCTGCCCCCGACCCCCACCTCAGGAGAGAGGTGTGGCGCAGCTTGCTGGGGCTCCACGATCCACGTGGACAC
Organism: Somniosus microcephalus; assembly: GCF_052327205.1. NCBI lineage: Eukaryota > Metazoa > Chordata > Chondrichthyes > Squaliformes > Somniosidae > Somniosus > Somniosus microcephalus. The sequence goes on along the minus strand of NC_140987.1, from coordinate 447,994,002 downwards.
GGAACGCCTGAAAGGATCAAACGCAGACTGGTTCAAAACCTTGCACTTCCTGGTTGGATTGGTGAGCATGTTTCTGGCACTTCACAATCAGATCTAGATAGGTTTAAGGGGGTGGATTTAAGGGTACAATTAACATGAGTTGTTGTCCCTCGATGTTCCGTGTGTTTCCTTATTTCATGATGATCTTTGTAGAGTATAAGATGCCTGTATTTGCCTTACTTAGTATTGTGTCGTTATGATTTGTTTGTGTATTTCCCTCCAATGTACTCTCTTATCTGCTTGCATTTGATTTATTTTTTCTTATGCAATAAATTTCATTTTGTTTCATCAAACTTGGTCTACAAGAGTTTTCTCTACATTGTAGTTCCTGCCCCAAAGTCCAGAGTATAGAATCTAAGGGGCGAGTGGGTCGAACCACTCAAGGTTTTACTGTGCAAGAGAGAGAAGCCTCTAGAGAGAGAAACCTCTGCGATCTAAAACCCCTTACAGAAAATGGTGACGCGGCAGGACTCTGGCAGCAGGATTGCAATGTAGTAGATCCGAGTTTGAATGGTCGAAATGCAATGGATGAGCGGATAGCAGATTATGTCTTTGGCAAGGTGAATCTCACTAAACAGTGGATTTCCGATCTCTTGCTGGATGGGCGTCCGGTGGACGCAGCCATCAGGTGGACAGAGAGCAAAGAGCATAAGAAGTCAGTGGAAAAGGCAGTGTGGCTGATGTGTTACAAGAAGCAGGTCCAGATCTTGGACCGGGTCGTTGCAGCACAGGCAGCCAAGATCACAACCCAGGCAGCAGAGATAGAGGAAAAGGCCATGGGAGGGGAAAAACTCATCACAGCGTTTCACGCGCTGAATCAGGAACGCCAAGTGGTAGCTAGTCAACATCAGGCTAGGATAGAATACCTGGAGTGCCAGGTTACTGAGGCAAAGATTAATGAAACGAGGATACGGGAGAGAAACACCCGCCTCGCACAACAGCTAAGAGCGCAGGAGGAGAGAGTAGTGGAGGTTAAGGCAGCTTACAAGCTAGCCCTCGAGCACGGGTTGGAGAGCGCAGACCACGGCCCCTGCCAAAAGACCATAGAGGACCTAAGAACAGCCCTGGTTAAGGCAAAAGGCATGGTGTGTCTCGTCAGCCCGAAAGCGAGTCACATGGACTTTTTAAAGGAATGAAAACAGCCGATTCCAGCTGAGGTAATTGTGGTACCAGCCATCGAGCCCTCAGCACCGCCGAGCTATAGTGAGACTTGACCGGAAAAGGAGGGGGTAGTGAAAGAGGAGGTAGCCGAGGTGGAGTGTGTGGAAGAACCACTGGTCGCAAAGCCGGGACCGGCACCAATGTGTCCTGCTCGGCACCAGAGGTTCGGTCCCAACGCTGCCGATGGCAGTATCGGACCCCACCAGAACCAGCTCGTGGTGCCCTATGCTGGCCCGCAATTAAGGTCCATGGTGAGCCACCTCGCATGACTCACAGTAAAGGGAGATCCCTCGCTTCATTTTTGGGAGATAGAGGAAACAGCAGCATTAATGACTGTGATGATCAGGAACAGGTGAAACTGTTGCTTTTCTCCCTGGATTGCACAATCCTTCAGTGCCTCTCAGAGGATAGTAAGAGGGGACGGAAAGGGTATGCGGATCTCAGGGAGGAAGTTTTAGAAGTAATGGGAGTGGACGACGGTAGTCCGTTCGACCGTGTAAAAGGGACCGTGCAGCTATCTGGAGAACCCCCACGGGTTTTCGCAGAAAGGCTGTGGCCAGTGTATCGACGCAGCTGTCCGGGCATGCCTGAACGGGTTGCAATGAATGACGAGCAGCGGGTTCATTGGCTCCATTGCTTGGTTACCAACAGTTTGCCGCAGATACGGGCCCTAGCCAGATCTTGGTTTGATCCCCAAGATCCCGGTGTCACGGAGGAGACGGTGCTCCGTCAGCTCAATGTGGCGTACAAGAATTGTAGGGGTCAGGAAACACCTCCCCAGAAAGGAAAGGTGCATGAGGCAAAACCCGCAGCTCCAAGCAAGAAGGAGTGGCGTCTGGAGGGGAATTGCCCTGTCCAAGCCAAGCTCAATTGCTACGGGTGCGGGAAGGATGGACATTGGCGCAAGGACTGTAGAAATCCGTGGAAGGATAATAAAGGGAAATTTCCCGCAGCACAAGCCCAAGCCCAGACCGTCGCCCCAGCACCAGCCCAAACCCAAGCCGTAGCTCCTGCCCCAGCACAAGGAGCTGGTGCAGTTATGGATCCCGCTGCGATTGAATCAATTTTAGAGACGATGCGGTCTCTGATGATTTCGCAGGGGAAAGTAGCCGTCACCACTGGTCTTGTCGTGCCCGAAACCCCGACCGCTGTGCCCAAATGACCAGAGCCGGCGCAGCCCGTTTATTTGTGTGCGCTGCGATATGATATATGGAGGCGACCCCTTGTGGAGATGGAAGTGCAGGAGGTAAAAGGGACCTATTTGTTGGATACGGGGGCATCGTGCACCGTGATCCACACAGATAACTCCGCCACCTCGTCTCTGACCACTGGGGTTCCATATATTCTGTTGGGCTTCACAGGCAAGGAACAGGCTGGCGCACATTCCATTCCCCTCTCCATTCATTTAGGACCACTCCGCACCAAGTGGAGGTGTATACTGATGAAGTGGGAGGTGGAGAATGGGAAAGGGATCCTCGGGTACGATTTCTTGGTCGAACACGGGGTCCTTGTGGACCTAAGAAACCATTGTCTTTGGGGAGCAGGTAAGGGTAAGCCGGGCAAGGTAGTCATCATCCCAGGGGAAGGAGAAAGGGGGACCCTGTGTACCGTGAAGCCAAAAGAGGGCTACGACCTTGAGCTCCTGGTCACGGGCGTCCCACAAGATTTGCAGGCATTCGTGTGCGACCACCTGACAACGTTTGCCACTCACAAGCACGATTGCGGGAGGGTCACTGGGTTTGAGGTCAGCGTAGACGGGGACCCCATGGCCCGACCCCAAAAACAGTACAACTTCCCCCGGGAAGCGGAGCCCGACATAAGAACATAAGAACATAAGAAATAGGAGCAGGAGTAGGCCATACGGCCCCTCGGGACTGCTCCGCCATTCAATAGGATCATGGCTGATCCGAATCTAGACTCACGTCCACTTCCCTGCCCTCTCCCCGTAACCCCTAAATCCCTTATCTGCTAGGACAATGTCTATCTCCATTTTAAATTTATTTAATGTTGCCGCTTCCACAGCTCTCTGGGGTAGCAAATTCCATAGATTTACTACCCTCTGAGTGAAGAAGTTTCTCCTCATCTCAGTTTTGAAAGGGCAGCCCCTTATTCTAAGATTATGCCCCCTAGTTCTAGTCTCACCCATCAGTGGAAACATCCTCACCGCATCCACCCGATCAAGCCCCCTCACAATCTTATATGTTTCGATAAGATCGCCTCTCATTCTTCTGAACTCCAATGAGTAGAGTCCCAACCTATTCAACCTTTCCTCATACGTCAACCCCCTCATCTCTGGAATCAACCGAGTGAACCTTCTCTGAACCGCCTCGAGAGCAAGTATATCTTTTCTTAAATATGGAAACAAAAACTGCACGCAGTATTCCTGGTGTGGCCTCACCAATACCCTGTATAACTGCAGCAAGACTTCCCTGTTTTTATACTCCATCCCCCTTGCAATAAAAGCCAAGATTCCATTGGCCTTCCTGATCACCTGCTGCACCTGCATACTAACTTTTTGTGTTTCATGTACCAGGACCCCCAGATCCCTTTGAACTGTAGCACTTTGCAGTTTCTCTCCATTTAGATAATAACTTGCTCTTTGATTTTTTCTGCCAAAGTGCATAACCTCACACTTTCCAACATTATATTGCATCTGCCAAATCTCTGCCCACTCACTTAGCCTGTCTATGTCCTTTTGCAGGTTTTTTATGTCCTCTTCACTCACTGCTTTCCCTCCCATCTTTGTATCGTCGGCAAACTTGGATATGTTGCACTCGGTCGCTTCCTCCGAATCGTTAATATAGATTGTAAAGAGTTGGGGTCCCAGCACTGATCCCTGTTGGACACCACTAGTTACTGATTGCCTGCCCGAGAACGAACCATTTATCCCAACTCTTTGTTTTCTGTTTGATAGCCAATCTTCCACCCATGCCAGTATATTACCCCCAATCCCGTGATTTTTTTTATCTTGATCAGTAATCTCTTGTGTGGAACCTTGTCAAATGCCTTTTGGAAGTCCAAATACACTCCATCCACTGGTTCCCCTTTATCCACCCTGTATGTTACATCCTCAAAGAATTCGAGCAAATTTGTCAAACATGACTTCCCCTTTGTAAAACTATGCTGACTCTGTCCTATTAAATTATGTTTATCCAAATGCTCTGATACTGTTTCCTTAATAATGGACTCCAACATTTTGCCATACAACAGATGTTAGGCTAACTGGTCTATAGTTTCCAGCTTTTTGTCTACTTCCCTTCTTAAATAAGGGTGTTACATTAGCAGTTTTCCAATCTGCCAGGACCTTTCCTGAGTCCAGGGAGTTCTGGAAAATGATCACCAATGCATCCACAATCCCTACTGCCACTTCTCTCAAGACCCTAGGATGTAGGCCATCAGGTCCGGGGGATTTATCCGCCTTAAGTCCCATTATTTTACTGAGTACCATCTCTTTAGTGATTTTAATCGTGCTTAGCTCCTCCCCCCCAATTGCCCCCTGTTTGTCCAGTGTTGGTATATTTTTAGTGTCCTCTACTGTAAAGACTGATACAAAATATTGGTTCAGCGTCTTTGCCATCTCCATGTTCCCCACCACTAGTTTCCCGGTCCCATCCTCTAAGGGACCAACGTTCATTTTAGCCACCCTTTTTCTTTTTATATAGCTGTAGAAACTCTTGCTGTCTGTTTTTATATTTTTTGCTAGTTTACTTTCATAATCTATCTTCCCTTTCTTAATTAATCTTTTAGTTATTGTTTGCTGGCTTTTAAATGCTTCCCAATCTTCTATCCTCCCACTAGATTTGGCTAATTTATATGCCCTTGTTTTCAGTCGAATACTATCCTTTATTACTTTACTAAGCCACGGATGGCTGTCTTTTCTTTTACTCCCCTTTTTCCTCAGTGGAATATATTTATCTTTAAAGATGTGAAATATCTCCTTGAATGTAGACCACTGCTCTTGTACCGTCTTACACTTTAATCTGTTTTCCCAGTCCACTTTAGTCAATTCTACTCTCATAACTTCATAGTCTCCTTTATTTAAGCTTAGTACGCTGGTTTGAGATCTAACTCTCTCACCCTCAAACTGAATTTGGAATTCAACCATATTATGGTCACTCATTCCAAGGGGATCCTTTACTAGGACATTTTTTATTAATCCTGTCTCATTACACAGGACCAGATCTAAGATTGCCTGCCCCCTGGTTGGTTCAGTTACATACTGCTCAAGGAACCCGTCCCTAATACACTCTATGAACTCTTCCTCAAAGCTGCCATGCCCAATTTGATTAGTCCAGTCAATATGAAAGTTAAAATCCCCCATGATTATAACTGTTCCCTTATTACAAGCCCCAACTATTTCCTGATTTATACTCCGACCAACAGAGTTGCAACTGTTAGGAGGCCTATAGACTACGCCCACTAGTGACTTTTTCCCCTTATTAATTCCTTATCTCCACCCAAACTGTTTCATTATCCTGATCCTTTGACCCAATATCATTTCTGACTATTGCAGTGATTCCATCCTTGATTAACATAGCAACCCCACCTCCCTTTCCTTCCTGTCTGTCCTTCCTAATTGTCAAATACCCTTGTATGTTTAGTTCCCAGTCATGATTATCTTGCAGCCATGTTTCCGTAATGGCCAGCAGATCATACCCATGTGTAGTTATTTGCACTGTCAACTCGTCAATTTTGTTACGAATGCTGCGTGCATTCAGATAAAGAACTTTCAAATATGTTTTCTGACAATTTATTCCTGCTTTTACCCCTTTTACTACTTTACCTTTATCATTATACATTCTGTCCCTTCCTGACACGCTCTGGTTTTTAATTCCCCCACTGCTACCTTGCTCTATTGCCTTCTTCGCTGTCATTTTTATTTTTCGCTCTCTTAAAACCCTCTCTACAGCCCTAGTTATTCGATTCGCCAGGATTCTAGTCCCAGCACTGGCCAAGTGAAGTCTGTCCCAACGGAACAGCTCTCTCCTGTCCCAGTACTGATGCCAGTGTCCCAGGAAGCAAAACCCATTTCTCCCACACCAGTCTTTGGGACATGCATTTAACTCTCTAATTTTAATTACCCTAGCCAAATTTGCACGTGGCTCAGGTAGTAATCCAGAGATTATCACCCTTGTGGTTCTGCTTTTTAATTTGGGCCCTAGCTGCTCAAACTCCCTCAGCAGAACCTCCTTCCTTGTCCTATCTATGTCGTTGGTACCAACATGGACACGACAACTGGATCCTCCCCCTCCCACTCCAAGTTTCTCTCCAGCCCAGAGGAGATGTCCTTAACCCTGGCACCGGGCAGGCAACACAGCCTTCGGGACTCTAGCTCTCGGCTGCAAAGAACTCTATCTATCCCCCTAACGATACTATCCCCTACCACTACAATATTTCTTTTAACTCCCCCCACTTGAATGGCCCCCCGCTCCACGGTGCTGTGGCCAGGTTGCTCATCCTCCCCGCAGTCCCTGTTCCCATCCTCACAGGGAGTAAGAGCCTCAAACCTGTTGGACAAGAGCAAGGGCTGCGGCTCCTCCAACACTACCTCCTGGATCCCCATACCTGCCTCACTTCTAGTCACACCATCCTGACCCTGGCCACGGACTACATCTGAATTAATTAATCTAAATGGTGTGACTACCTCGTGATACACAGAGTCCAGGTAACTCTCCCCCTCCCTGATGTGTCTCAGTGTTTGAAGCTCAGACTCCAGCTCTTCAACACGGAGCCGGAATTCCTCGAGCAGCCAACACTTACTGCAAATGTGATCACCGTGAGCATCAATGGTGTCCACCAGCTCCCACATATTGCAGCAGCAACACATCACCTGATCTCCCATTCTATGTCCACCAGCTCCCACATATTGCAGCAGCAACACATCACCTGATCTCCCATTCTATGTAATTAATTAAATTTATTGATATTATTTTTAAATACCCTCTGCCCCGATTCTAGATGATGAATATCGCACCTTAGAAACTATAAACCAAAGAGTTTAAGCTTAAAAAAGAGAGAAATACTTACCAACCAATCACTTACCCGCTTTCTGGTGACGTCACACTTGGATTACTTTTTACCTCTCTCCTTCCCTCCGAGTTCGAGATTGGTAATCCTACCTGGTCTCTGGGACTTTTATAGCCCCGCTGCTTCCGCTGAATTCCCGCCGACGCTGTGAGGCCTTACCTGGTCTCTGAGACTTTTATAGCCCCGCTTACCTGGTCTCTGGGACTTTTATAGCCCCGCTGCTGCCGCTGAATTCCCACCGATGCTGAGAGGCCTTACCTGGTCTCTGGGACTTTTATAGCCCCGCTGCTGCCGCTGAATTCCCGCCGACATGGAGACAGCAATATCTTCACTGGTGCAGCAGGGCATGTTGAGACCGATAGTCACCCATGCGAACTCTCCGTTATGGCCGGTGAGGCCGGCCAGACTACAGAGTCCTCAATAGCAACATCCCAGCCTGTGCGCCGACAGTAGCAGCAGTTGCCGACCTAATAGGAAGTATTCCAGCCTCCGCGACCACGTTCACGGTGCTGGATATTTCTAATGGGTTTTGGTCCATCCCTTTAAGGAGGGAGGATCAATACAAGTTTGCCTTTACGTTTAAAGGGCAACAGTACACCTGGGACTGCTTGCCCCAGTGTTTCCACAACAGCCCCAGCATTTTCCATCAATGCACGGCAGGGAGTTTAAAAGAGTTCAGCCAGCCCAATCAGCTAGTGCAGTATGTGGATGACCTGCTCCTGTTCACAGACTCAAGAGAGGAGCATGGCCCACTATTGGCCAAGTTATTGGAGCTGTTAGGAAGAAAGGGTTTCAAAGTAAACCCAAAGAAGGCACGGATCGGCCAGCAGGAAGTGAAATTCCTGGGTCTGACCATCCACGCCGGTGAGAGAGCCATAGATAAGGCCAGGTGGGAATCGGTGCAAAATCTACCGATCCCCAACACTGTAACAGGTGTGAGGTCCTTTCTGGGACTGACCGGGTACTGCAGAGACTTTATTGAGGACTATGCAGCCACAGTAGCCCCGCTGCTCCGACTCCTACACAAGGGAGTGGAGTGGTCCTGGGATGAGGGTTGCCAGGCAGCATTTGAGAAACTCAAGAGAGACTTGCAGACCGCGCCAGCCCTGGGGGCCATAGATGGGGGAGAGGAGTTTTTCCTGGAGGTAGCGGCTAGTGGGGATAGCTTGAGCGCTGTACTGCTTCAAGAGCAACACGACAAGCTGAGGCCAGTGGTCTATTCCTCCAGGGTGCTCACTGATGTGGAAAGGAGCTTTTCCAATTGCGAGCGGCATCTCCTGGCCACGCATTGGGCTGTGAAATGTTGAAGTGCCTTACTTCTTAGCTCTGGGTAATGACTCAATACACTCTTGGATTCGTCAGACAGACAGGCCTTTTATTTATCTTGCAAGGCGAATCAGCACCTCTACTCAAGGGGTGAGGCTACTATTCCAATGATACAGCGTAAGCGTTCCATATTTATACAGTGTAACAAACAAGTTTAATTGACATTCCTTTGTTCCTCTATCAGGATACATTTTAGATTAATCATCAGGTATTAATGACATATTGACAGAAGGATCCTGGACACATAAGTCAACCGTTAATCTATAACAGGGCATGAATCGTGTAACCGGAGGTCCTCTTTAATCTTAATCATGTATTGGGAGGCTAGGTTTGCTTACGATCGCAAGTTGTCAGGTCACTGGGTACTTCAAAGGAACCCATTGTTTCACTTCTACATTCTCATTAGGTGGGCAGACATCTGTTCTTGGCTGTAATCCAAGTACGTGCAATAGCTCTAGTTACACATCGACTCTTGACCGGTGTCAAGTCTGAAAACTTTTACCCAGCAAGCACCTGAAATTAACCCCTTATAATATGTAGATTTCCTCAGAAAAGATCTCTGATCTTCACAGGCACCTCTCCCATCACTCTCCTCACCCATCACACACCAACCCGAATGCTTCTAGACAGAAGGATTAAGGATGGGACAGTAAGCAGTGCACGCATTGCGCGCTGGACCCTCCTCCTTTCACAGATGGAGCTGAAGGTAAAGGGTCTCTGCGAGCCCAAGCTCACGGCTAACATAGTATATCCCGGAACAGCTAATCGGTGTTCCGTAGAAGGGGTATGGGAGGTGAACGTAGGTTTACGGGCCGGGATACATCCCACGGGCCGCGAGATCTACGTAGACGGTTCCAGCACGGTATCAGCTGGCGAACGACTCACAGGGTGTGGAGTTTATGACCCCGCGGCAAACATTGCCCTGGCGATTAAGCTCCCCAGCACTATGAGCGCCCAGCAGGTTGAACTGGCTGCGGTAGTGTACGTCATTACACACCCCAAGATCTTCCCCACCCCATACACGATTTGCTCAGACAGCATGTTCACATGCAACTCGTGTACGGAGTACCTAGCCATCTGGTCCCGCCGCGGATATAACTCTGCGGACGGGCGACCCTTAACCGTGAAGCCCCTGTTAGAAAAGATCTTAGCTGCGGTGGGAGAGAAAGGGGAAGTCTTTATCCACAAGGTAAAGGCCCATTCCTCCACGGAACCCCGCGGCGAGGGTAATCAGCAAGCGGATACGCTAGCCAGGGAGGGTGCCCGCACGGTACCTTTTGGGATCCCTATGGGTCCAAACCCGTGGCAGTGATCCAAGGCAGGGATGGGACTCAGGGAACCACAGGGGTAACACTGCCCCCAGACCTCAAGACCGTCCAAACCCTAGATCCCACCCTAAAAACAGTCCTCAAGGCCATCGCTGAGGGCAAGGAAGTAGAGGGCTCATACGGTACAGCAGCCCTCTCCATCAAGGAAGGCATGCTGTTCCAAGAGGAACAGTGGGTTGTGCCGCAACAGCACCAGAGGGAATTCCTTCAACTGGCCCATGAGGGCCCAGGAGCGGGACACCCCGGGCCTGAGGTCACCTGGCAATGGGTGGAACAGGCGGGGTGGTGGCCGGGACTTCGGGACGATGTCCGTGATTTCTGCGCCAATTGCCTAGTGTGCGCTGCAAACAACCCAAACCCCCAGAAAAGGAAGGTGCCCATGGGGCACATCAGGAGAGTAGAGGGACCATGGCAGTCGATACAGGTCGACTACATCGGGCCTCTGCCCACCGCCCAGGGAGGCTATAAGTACTGCCTTGTCCTGGTGGATGTGTTCACCAAGTGGGTGGAAGCCTTCCCATGCCGAACAGCCACGGCACTTGGTACTGCCAGGGTCTTGGTCCAGGAGGTGTTCTCGCGGTGGGGACTACCACGATTTGTGGAGTCTGACCGAGGGACTCATTTCACTGGCCAAGTGATGCAGGACACCCTCATGCTCTTAGGCATTGAAGGGAAGTGGCACGTGGCCCACAACCCGCAGTCATCTGGGATTGTGGAGCGCATGAACAGCACCTTAAAGGAAAAGCTGAGGAAGGAGACGAGGGACTCACCCCAGAAATGGGCGGAGGCCTTGCCTCTAGTCCTCATGTGGATCCGGGCTAGCCAGTCTAAAAGTACGGGGTGCTCCCCGCACGAATTAATGACTGGAAGAGTTATGCGAACCCCCACCCATGTACTAGCCCCAGTGCTCACTGAAGGTCAGCTCCAGGAGGTGAATCGGGACAAGTTTGCCCAGAGCCTTTTTGAGCGCCTGAAACAGATCTATGGGCACGCGGCTGGGAACATGGGGAGGCAGCATCAGGGCAACCGATTGCTGCTTGAACCGCGAAAGACAACCGAGTGGGAAGTTGGAGATCAGGTCATGGTGAGAAACTATGCCCGAGTAGGGAGTTTAGAACCACTGTACATGGGGCCCTACAGCATTGTAGACAAGGCCAGCCCCATGGTATATGCAGTGAAGTTGCCCCGGCGCACTAAATGGTTTCACATCAATCAGTGCAAACTGTTTAAACCGGGTGCAAGAGCATCAGCAACCGAAGCCAGGTCTGAGGGTAAAGATCCACAGCCTGAGGCGCGCGATGAGTCACAGACCACACAAGCTGGTGTTGTAGCCTGCTTGGAAGAAGAAGCTGTCCCGCCCACCTGGGGGGAGCTTTCCCTGATGGCCTGGGACTCAGACGAGGAGGGGCCCAAACAGCAAGGTCCCGCCCTCGACACGATTCTGGAGGAGGTGGAGTCGGAGGACGGAGGTCCCGCCCTCGACTCAAGCATGGGGGAGGTAGAAATTGGGGGCAGAGATCCTCCACCTGTAGGGACAGGTGAGGAGGAGCCGTCTGCCACAGACCCAAATCCCGAAGGGGCGGAGCCTGAGGGGAGGGAGTCAAAGCCCACAGTCGTGGAAGAGCCACGGGCTGTGAGAGCTAAAGTCCCACCCGAAGGTCCACTCGCTAAGGGAGCCTGCCCGAATCCCAAAGGGGCGGCGCCTGAGGGAAGGGAGCCGAAGCCCACAGTCGTGGAAGAGCCACGGACTGTGAGAGCTAAGGTCCCACCCGAAGGTCCACTCGCTAAGGGAGCCACGCCCAAAGTACCTTTTCGCAGGTCGACTCGAACGCCTCAGCCAGTAAAACCTTGGCTCGAGTTCCCCGCTCCCAGTAAACGCCGACTTGAGAAATCCTTGACAAAACGCAGTCCCCGATTAACAGCAAAAGGCTGCGGGGAACCCAAGCCACAGGTCACTGCAGCCCCGCCACAGGGAGCGGCGAGCTGCAGTCCAATCAGGGATTAGGCAAGCCGCCCGGGGACGGGCGGTGCTGTACATTGTTTAAGTTTAAGTTTAAGGTGTGTAAATATTAAAATGATTAGAGTTTAAGTAGTTTTAAATCTGCCCAGTGTGTACGTGTTTTTGGATCGAGGTCGAAAGACCCGATCCTGCCGTCACCTAAGCCAGAATCTCTCGGGAGCCTGGCTATATTGTTTGATTTATTACAAAAGCTAGTAAAGATGAGAGGGATCCTCGTCGCGTTCGTGATAATCGGGTGGAGCTGGGCCTATCGGGGCCGCACTAAGGACTCTACCATCTACGGGTGCTCTGGCAACAGAGGCCCCGTCGCGACTGATGGAACCGGCCCACGGGACGCTGAAGAAACTGCCATCTATTTCCATGAAGGAAGATGGCCAGGCTGGTTGGGGTCGAACTCTACTGAATACTCCAGCCAGACGGGGTTTGCGTACAGAGAAACGTCTCTGATGTGCCCCAGGGTGCGGATCATTGCACCCAGGAGCAGCGTCACCGTGGGCAAGAAGATTTGCTTGAACTGTCTGGGACATGTACCTTTGGGCCGTTGGTGGTGGCTGCGCAAGTTGAGCAGCACCATGAAGAACTCCACTGTGGAATGGGAGAGATTGGGTAACAACACCCATCGGACGATAATGGGAACTCACGGGGGGTTGAGTGTCTGTTGGGACAAATGGTGGGAACCAGATGAGGGGATCTACATCTGTATGTGGGGTTCAGAACGCGCTTGCCCCACAGGCGTCTCCATCTTTTTCCAAAGGCAGTGGCAGGATGCTGGACAAGGAATGAGGTGGGACGTCAGCACACGGGCGTGCGGAGTCCCATACTCTCAGATCCCAGTAAACGCCACCGAGCTCATCACCCGACCCCGCAAGCCCCTGCCCACAATTCCAGTAGCTAAAGCCCTCAAGGAAGGGTGCCCCACCACAACAAAGGGACCCAGGAACGGATTGGTATTGGTACCCACAGGTCAGGTACTGTACCAAGGGGTCCACTACGCGGTGGCTTCGGTGATTTTAAACCTCACCGAGGTACGATTGCCAGAGTGGTGCCCCAGGGAAACGGTGCAATTATACCAGGTCCTGTTAACAAACATGTTTAAACAGTTTTACGAATTCGACTTTGCCGATGTCGACAGAGCCGAATTGTACACCACACCACGTGAGGTCTTGGACAGAGTAGGAAGACAAAGAAGGGGTGCAGTAAATGATATTTTCACGGCTTTTAATACAGGAACTTCCGTCATCAACACACTGGATGATGTGGAGCTGCAAACCCAGATCAATGGTTTGAAAACACAGTTAAGAAAGATACTGACTGACGAGAATAAGGTAGTGGGTTCTGAGTTACATGAGGACCAGGCCATGAAACTACACTTAAAAGAGATAATAGCTGAGCTGGAGAAACACGCCAGAATGGTAAATGCCCTCATTAGCGGGGATCGGAATGCATCCGATCAGGCTGCGCAGAACGAAGCTTGTGTGCTATACGGGGCATGGTTACTGGGCGAGGGCCGCAGTAATCTGGAGGATTTAAAGCAAGGTTTAGTCCCCTCCTGGATCAGCAACAAGCACCTCGCAGCCCTCCAACCTTTGGAGAACACATTGAGTCCGTGCCAGCTCAGACTAGCTTCAGAGGCCTACCCAGTCCCAGTGGACTGTGGACGGTCTAATCACACCATTATGGGTATAGTGGTAAGAATGCCGGTGATGGGTAAGACAGCTAAATCCGCCCCGGTATACAGGGTGGAGAGCATTGGAGTCATTCAGGGGGGTGCGCACATTCGCTACACAGGGGTCCCACCTTACGTCATTTGATGGGAGCATGCAATGACGGGTACCGACCTCTCGGGGTGCCGGAGCCAGGGAGCACACATCATCCTGTGTCCCCAGCACTTCAATGCCCATTTAAAACCACAGTGTGGGTTCAGAACTGCTGGCGCGAAGCCTATAAATTGCACCATGGAGGCAATGGCACAAGGAGGTGGGACATACTGTGTCACCACTGCAGCGCCCCACTACCAGCATGGACAGCACGGTTGGTGTCCGGTTAGTGACAGCAGCTTCTGTTTCAAGCCCAGGGCAGAAGTTCAAGTGGCCCAAGAGCGAATTGTCCCCATTCCTGAACCTTCCACTGTTCACATCACTGTGAAAGAGAATTTCACCGATCTGTAGCAATTCGTTGCACATTTTGGATATATCATTCCCCCTCTCCCTGAACACCTCACCAAGATATTAAAAGCCATTGTTGTTTCACAGAAACACTTCTACACACTGGAGCAGAAGACTTTAGAGATAGGGGCAGACATATTGGACATAGTGACCCCACCGTGGTGGGACCTGTTCACTAATATAGAAGTCCCTTCTTGGATTAGGATAGCCTCCCACATTCTTGTAGTGTGCCAGGTTGTCATTGTAGTTTATTTGCTGATTGTACACTGTAAAAAGGTCAAACATTCGCAAAGGTACAAGAATAGAGGGGAATGGAGGGAGCATTATGTGGGGGTAGAAGAAGAAACACCCATTTAGATTTTTGCTGTTTTGTATAAAGTTAAAATTTTCTCTCCCTCCTCTGTATTATTTTTGATATGTATTCATGTGCATTGTGATTTTCATGTGTATTTTCTTTTATTATTGAAGTTTTATTAGATGTGATGTTATTATTAGAAGGTAATGTGTATGCACTAGGTGATGTAGGGGTATAAGGCCTCCCTCCACGCCTGGAAGTAAGTTGTTAGATTTTAACTCCAAGGTATTGCCATCTATAGATGCTTAATGTACACTAGATTTTTCTGAAATGGGAAATGCATGTGTCGTGGGGTCATAGATAGGTAAATACTGGGGATGGTTAGATTGTGGAGAGTCCAAAAATTTTGCTCACCCAGAATTATGATACTTCAAGCAAGTTACAGTATCATCAGGGGGGAGTGTAGGATTCGCAAAATTGGACTTTATATTAATAAGGGTCAAATGGCAGAAGAGACCATGATTTTAAAGACTGTTTTAAAAGAAGCCCAGAAAAAGGGGCATACAAAATGGCCACCATACAATGTGACCGACTTATTGGGACACTTTAAAATGTTTCCTGCGAATCCTCAGACAGCTTTGTGGATTCAACCCACAGTAAGTTCTGGAAGCCGTTTCTGAGAGAATGAACCAGACCCACACATATACATATGGATTAGATGCAGATCCAGTCAAGATCGGCCTGGAGACAGAGGCCATCTAAATGTTGACCCAGACAAAAGGGGACAATTTCATATTCATGAGAACAGCACCAAGGACTAGATAACGAGATCAGCAGGACATTAAAAACAATGAAACATAGAAACATAGAAGAGAGGAGCAGGAGTAGGCCATTCGGCCCTTCGAGCCTGCTCCGCCATTCAACGAGATCATGGCTGATCATCCAAATTCAGTACCCTGTCTCTGCCTTCTCCCCATATCCCTTGATCCCTTTAGCCTCAAGAAATATATCCAAATCTTTCTTGAATATATTTAATGAACTGGCCTCCACCGCCCTCTGTGGCAGAGAATTCCACAGGTTCACCACTCTCTGGGTGAAGAAGTTCCTCCTCATTTCTGTCCTAAATGGCTTACACCTTATCCTTAGACTATGACCCCTGGTTCTGGACTCCCCGGCGATCCGAAACATCCTTCCTGCTTCTAGTCTGTCCAGAACTGACAGAATTTTATAGGTTTCGATGAGATCCCCTCTCAATCTTCTAAACTCCAGTGAGTATAAGCCCAATCGACACAATCTCTCCTCATACGTCATTCCAGCCATCCCAGGTATCAGCCTGGTGAATCTTCGCTGCACTGTCTCCATGGCAAGTACGTCCTTCCTCAGGTAAGGTGACCAAAACTGGACAATACTCAAGGTGCGGTCTCACCAAGGCCCTGTACAACTGTAGCAAGACATCCTTGTTCCTGTACTCGAACCCTCTTGCTACGAAGGCCAGCATACCATTTGCCTTCTTAACCGCCTGCTGCACCTGCATGCTTACCTTCAGCGACTGGTGCACAATAACACCCAGGTCTCTTGGCACCTCCCCTTCTCCCAATCTATTGCCATTCAAATAATAATCTGCCTTCCTGTTTTTGCCACCAAAGTGGATAACCTCACATTTATCCACATTATAGTGCATTTGCCATGTTTCTGCCCAATCACCCAACCTGTCCAAATCGTACTGGAGTTTCACGACTACCTCCTCACAGCTTACCCTCCCACCCAGCTTTGTGTCATCTGCAAATTTGGAGATATTACATCCAATTCCCTCATCCAGATCATTAATATATATTGTGAACAGCTGGGGTCCTAGGACCGATCCTTGTGGTACCCCACTAGTCACTGTCTGCCACTCGGAAAACGACCCGTTTATTCCAACTCTTTGCTTTCTGTCCGCCAACCAGTTCTCTATCCAAGTCAATACCTTGCCCCCAATCCCATGTGCCTTAATTTTGCATGCTAATCTCTTATGTGGGACCTTATCGAAAGCCTTCTGAAAGTCCAAATACACCACATCCACTGGTTCTCCCTTATCTATTTTACCAGTTACATCCTCAAAAAATTCCAGTAGATTAGTCAAGCATGATTTACCTTTTGTAAATCCATGTTGACTTTGTCCGATCCTGTCACTACTTTCCAAGTGCTCTGCTATTACATCTTTTACAATAGACTCCAGCATTTTCCCCACTACCGATGTCAGGCTTACCGGTCTATAATTCCCCGCTTTTTCTCTACCACCTTTTTTGAATAGTGGGGTAACATTAGCTACCCTCCAATCCATGGGAACCGTTCCAGAGTCGATCGAGTTCTGGAAGATGACCAGCAATTCCTCTACTATCTCTAGGGCCACTTCCTTAAGTAACCTGGGATGTGGTGTGGCGCAGCTCGCTGGGGCTCCACGATTCACGTGGAGACGGAACGCCTGAAAGGATCAAACGCAGACTGGTTCAAAACCTTGCACTTCCTAGTTGGATTGGTGGCCATTCCATAGAAACATAGAAACATAGAAGATACATACATAGATACATAGAAGATAGGAGCAGGAGTAGGCCATTCGGCCCTTCGTGCCTGCTCCGCCATTTAATGAGATCATGGCTGATCCTTTAATTCAGTATCCCGTCCCCGCCTTCTCTCCGTAACCCTTAACCCCTTTTGCCCGTAGAAATATATCTAATTCCCTCTTAAATATATTTAATGAGCTGGCGTACACTGCCCTCTGTGGCAATGAGTTCCACAGGTTCACCACTCTCTGAGTGAAGAAATTCCCCCTCATCTCTGTCCTAAATGGTTTAGCCCTTATCCTTAAATTATGTCCTCTAGTTCTGTTCTCACCCGCCAAGGGAAACATTCCTTCTGCATCCAGTCTGTCTAGACCTGTCAGAATTTTATACACTTCTATGAGGTCCCCTCTCAATCTTCTAAACTCCAGTGTGTACATCCCTAAACTACATAGTCTCTCCTCATAGGTCATTCCCGCCATTCCTGGTATCAGCCTGGTGAATCGCCGCTGCACCCCCTCCATGGCAAGAACATCCTTCCTCAGATGAGGCGACCAAAACTGTACACAGTACTCGAGGTGTGGTCTCACCAGTGCCCTGTACAGCTGCAGCAAGGTATCCCTGTTCCTGTATTCTAACCCTTTTGCTATGAAGGCCAGCATACCGTTTGCCTTCTTGACCGCCTGTTGCACCTGCATGCTCGCCTTCAGTGACTGGTGTACAAGAACACCCAGGTCTCTCTGTACTTCCCCCTCTCCCAATCTATTGCCATTTAAATAATAATTTGCCCTCCCGTTCCTGCACCCAAGGTGGATAACTTCGCACTTGTCCACATTATAGTGCATCTGCCATTTATCCGCCCAATCGCCCAGTCTGTCCAAATCGCTCTGGAGCTTCCTGGTCTCTTCCTCTGAGCCCACCCCACCTCCTAGTTTAGTGTCGTCTGCAAATTTGGAAATGCTGCATCCGACTCCCTGATCCAGGTCATTAATGTAAATTGTGAACAGCTGGGGGCCCAGGACAGATCCCTGTGGTACCCCACTTGTTACTGCCTGCCATTCAGAAAATGAGCCGTTTATTCCAACTCTCTGTTTTCTATCTGACAGCCAGTTCCCTATCCACGCCAAAACTTTCCCCTTTATCCCATGAGCCTCAATTTTCCATGCTAATCTTTTATGTGGGACCTTATCGAAGGCCTTTTGGAAGTCCAGGTACACCACATCTACTGGCTCTCCCCCATCTATTCTACCAGTTACTCCCTCAAAAAATTCCAATAGATTAGTCAAGCAGGAGTAGGCCATTCGGCCCTTCGAGCCTGCTCCGCCATTCAATGAGATCATGGCTGATCATCCAAATTAAGTTCCCTGTCCCTGCCTTCTCCCCATATCCCTTGACCCCTTTAGCCTTAAGAAATATATCCAACTCTTTTTTGAATATATTTAATGAACTGGCCTCCACCGCCCTCTGTGGCAGAGAATTCGACAGGTTCACCACTCTCTGGGTGAAGAAATTCCTCCTCATTTCAGTCCTAAATGGCTTACCCCTTATCCTTAGACTATGACCCCTGGTTCTGGACTCCCCGGCCATCATAAACATCCTTTCTGCATCTAGTCTGTCCAGGCCTGACAGAATTTTATAGGTTTCGATGAGATCCCCTCTCAATCTTCTAAACTCCAGTGAGTATAAGCCCAATCGACACAATCTCTCCTCATACGTCATTCCAGCCATCCCAGGTATCAGCCTGGTGAATCTTCGCTGCACTGTCTCCATGGCAAGTACATCCTTCCTCAGGTAAGGCGACCAAAACTGCACACAATACTCAAGGTGCGGTCTCACCAAGGCCCCGTACAACTTTAGCAAGACATCCTTGTTCCTGTACTCGAACCCTCTTGCTACGAAGGTCAACATACCATTTGCCTTCTTAACCGCCTGCTGCACCTGCATGCTTACCTTCAGCGACTGGTGCACAAGAACACCCAGGTCTCTTTGCACTTCCCCTTCTCCCAATCTATTGCCATTCAAATAATAATCTGCCTTCCTGTTTTTGCCACCAAAGTGGATAACCTCACATTTATCCACATTATAGTGAATTTGCCATGTTTCTGCCCAATCACCCAACCTGTCCAAATCGTACTGGAGTTTCACGACATCCTCCTCACAGCTTACCCTCCCACCCAGCTTTGTGTCGTCTGCAAATTTTGAGATATTACATCCAATTCCCTCATCCAGATCATTAATATATATTGTGAACAGCTGGGGTCCTAGGACCGATCCTTGCGGTACCCCACTAGTCACTGCCTGCCACTCGGAAAACGACCCGTTTATTCCAACTCTTTGCTTTCTGTCCGCCAACCAGTTCTCTATCCAAGTCAATACCTTGCCCCCAATCCCATGTGCCTTAATTTTGCACGCTAATCTCTTAAGTGGGACCTTATCGAAAGCCTTCTGAAAGTCCAAATACACCACATCCACTGGTTCTCCCTTATCTATTTTACCAGTTACATCCTCAAAAAATTCCAGTAGATTAGTCAAGCATGATTTATCTTTTGTAAATCCATGTTGACTTTGTCCGATCCTGTCACTGCCTACCAAGTGCTCTGCTATTACATCTTTTATAATAGATTCTAGCATTTTCCCCACTACTGATGTCAGGCTTACCGGTCTATAATTCCCCGCTTTTTCTCGACCACCTTTTTTGAATAGTGGGGTAACATTAGCTACCCTCCAATCCATGGGTACTGTTCAAGAGTCTATCGAGTTCTGGAAGATGACCAGCAATGCATCTACTATTTCTAGGGGCACTTCCTTAAGTACCCTGGGATGTAGGTTATCAGGCCCTGGGGATTTAGCGGCCTTCACTCCCATCAATTTTCCTAACACCATTTCCCTACAAATACTGATTTCTTTCAGTTCCACCCTTTCATCAGGCCCTATGTTCCTGAGACCAGGGATGGGCCTTTACCGGCCATCTAAAACATTTTAAAATATAATAACTACCCCGCTGTGCTCCCAGCCCGCCAAAAGTTAAACTAAGACTAACCTGATTTTGGGCGGGAAGTGGAGACTCCTGAAGAAAGGTATAACTGGAGGAGTTGAAGTGGTACAGACACACTGAAGGAGACACCGGAGTTGTAGTTGCGGAGACAGTTGGAGACAGTTACAGTGGCAGAGACACACGACCGAGTGGCAGTGGGTGAAGAGGAGTCGCTTCGGGAGAAGATCAGCAAACTCCTCCCCACCACCGGAGGAAGACGAAGAAGACTAAGCCGCCATCAAGAAGACCGCTCGAGCCGGCGTCCCGCCCCGGGGTCACACATCGGGAGATCATCGACCATCCCCGGGCCGTTGCCGAAATGAGAGGCCATCGACCCAACTCGGGAGAAGAGACAAAAACGAACTGAAGAAACGATGGGAGCCAGCCCAAGACTCCTCTGACCGGGGTCGAGCCGACGATCCCCAACCCCGCCGACAGCCAGAACCAGCCGGTGTCCAGCCGCCCCCGACCCCCACCTCAGGAGAGAGGTGTGGCGCAGCTCGCTGGGGCTCCACGATCCACGTGGAGACGGAACGCCTGAAAGGATCAAACGCTGACTGGTTCAAAACCTTGCACTTCCTAGTTGGATTGGTGAGCATGTTTCTGGCCCTTCACAATCAGATCTAGATAGGTTTAAGGGGGTGGATTTAAGGGTACAATTAACATGAGTTGTTGTCCCTCGATGTTCCGTGTGTTTCCTTATTTCATGATGATCTTTGTAGAGTATAAGATGCCTGTATTTGCCTTACTTAGTATTGTGTCATTATGATTTGTTTGTGTTTTTCCCTCCCATGTACTCTCTTACCTGCTTGCATTTGATTTATTTTTCCATATGCAATAAAATTTCATTTTGTTTCATCAAACTTGGTCTACAAGAGTTTTCTCTACATTGTAGTTCCTGCCCCAAAGTCCAGAGTATAGAATCTAAGGGGCAAGTGGGTCGAACCACTCAAGGTTTTACTGTGCAAGAGAGAGAGGCCTCTAGAGAGAGAAACCTCTGCGATCTAAAACCCCTTACAATGCCATGAGAGATGGCAAGGTCGAGGGGGTGGCCGTGAATATGGGTTGGGGAGTTTACATGGAGGGAGAAATTAAGGGAGGATAGGAGGCTAGTGAACTCAGAGGAGAGAGAGCACGATGAATTGAGATGGAGGTTGAAATCACCAAGGATGAGAAGTTGTTCGGTGCAGAGGCTGAGGGAGGAAAGCAGTAAAGATATCTCGGTAATAATATTTTTGTGGTACTTGGGTGGGCGGTAGAGAACGAGAATTTTAAATGAGAGGTGAGAGGGGTGGAACAAGGTGAGATGCTTAAAGTGCTGGAGGAATAGGGTGATAGACCAAGGTGTGATTAGATGATGAGAGCCACACCGCCACCACAGCAGTCTGAGCGGGGCAAGTGGTGGAAGGTATAGCCAGGTGGGGAGGCTTCATTTAAGGGTAAGGTGTCATCACCCCTCAACCAAGTTTCCGTCAGGGCCAGGATGTCGAAGCAATGATCTACGATAAGCTCATGGATGGCAAGGGCCTTGTTCGCAAGTGAACGGACATTCTGGAGGGAGATGCGGAGAGGGTCGGTGATGGCTGCCCCACCGCCAACAACCACAGGGTCAGCGCTTGGGGGGGATGAGTTGGATGGGGAGGAGATTGGCAAGATTTGCCCCCAGGGAACGCTTTGGGCAGGAAGGTTGGCTGAGATTAGGATGGGACAGTTGGGGTTGCTGCTCGTAAGGACGCAGTGACGAGTGCCTCGATGGGCCCTTCGTAGGATGCCAAGAGAGGCAAAGAGGGAAGCTGTAGGCTTATCTAAGAGGGAGTCAAGCCTGGGACGGTGGCAGGAGAGTAGGAAGGTCAAAGAGTAATGAAGGATTGGGGTAGGGATTTGGGAAGGCAGAGTTTCCGAGAGTGGAGAGATGATAAGGGGTAAGCCATTTAGGACTGAAATGAGGAGGAATTTCTTCACCCAGAGAGTGGTGAACCTGTGGAATTCTCTGCCACAGAGGGCGGTGGAGGCCAGTTCATTAAATATATTCAAGAAAGAGTTGGATATATTTCTTGAGGCTAAAGGGATCAAGGGGTATGGGGAGAAGGCAGGGACAGGGTACTGAATTTGGATGATCAGCCATGATCTCATTGAATGGCGGAGCAGGCTCGAAGGGCCGAATGGCCTACTCCTGCTCCTATCTTCTATGTTTCTATGAAAGGAGGCATGACAACAGGAGAGAGCAGTCAGGGAGGGATAGAGAGAAAAGAAAAATAGGGGGGAAAAAGTGGAAAAGTATTGGATGGTTCGGGTCCGGAGCGTCAGCCAAAGTGTGCACGCGAATTGACACAGGGAAAGCTCAGGGTACATAAACCTGTTTAGAAAGATGCATGGGTGCGAGTTGACAGTGAGTTTCTGACCCGCTATCAAAAAACAACTTTCCCACCCAACCCACCACCGATCGCACCCGCTACCTCCATGGAAAATTCAGCCCTTGAATACAAAATATGGGCTGGCACTCCCAGTACCAGTACTGAGGGAGTGCTGCACTGTCGGAGGTGCCGTCTTTCGGATGGTATGTTATACCAAAGCCCCCGTCTGCCCGCTCAGGTGGGTGTAAAAGATCCTATGGCACTATTTTGAAGAAGAGCAGGGGAGTTATCCCTGGTGTCCCGGCCAATATTTATCCCCCAACCATCATCACTAAAGCAAATTATCTGGTCATTATCACATTGCTGTTTGTGGGAGCTTGCTGTGCGCAAATTGGCTCCAGTGTTTCCCACATTACAACAGTGACTACACTCCAAAAAGTACCTAATTGGCTGTAAAGTGCTTTGTGTTGTCCTGCGATCATGAAAGGCGCTATATAAATGCAAGTCTTTCCTTTTCATTGCCAGGTGGCTAAGACCTGCACATGTGGTTGGTGGCATCTTGCAACCAATCAGACAACATTGGCCCTTGGTCACTGTGGCATGCCTCTTTTCCTTCAGTGCTAGTGAAAACAAGACATACTGCGACTGGGGTGTTTCTGATGGAGGCTCCAACATTGCAGTTCGCCAGGTATCCACATATCTTAATGTTGCTATTGGATCTTCTGTCCTTAGGGAAGAGGAAAGAAATGGGGGATAGAACACATCCAGGGAATTATAGACCAGTCAGCTTAACATCAGTGGTAGGAAAAATAATGGAATCCCTACTAAAGGGAAAAATAGAAGAACATCTAGAAACCAAAAATATAAGGGAAATTCTTGCTTGACCAACCTTATTGAATTTTTTGAAGAGCTAACAGAGAGAGTGGACAATGGTACAGCAGTAGATGTAATGTATCTGGATTTTCAAAAGGCCTTTGATAAGGTACCCCATAACAGACTGATGAACAAGGTCAGAGAATGCAGAGCCAGGGGACAAGCAGCAGAATGGATTACTGGCTGGCTTCAGGACAGAAAGCAGAGAGTGGGAGTAAAGAGTAGCTATTCACAGTGGCAGAAGGTGGGTAGTAGTGTGCCACAAGGATCAGTGCTGGGACCACTGTTGTTCACAATTTATATTAATGACTTAGACTTTGGAATCAAAAACACAGGCCTAGAAATTCATTAAGGCGCTGCCAGCTTTGCGGCCAGTTACCGCCTAAAGAGGGCTTCTGCGCCAAAAAGGGGTTTGCGCTGATATTCAGCGCAGCGGTATTGGCGGCGGTAGCCGTTAGCGCTGCGCCGGCACCGATGACGTCATCGGTGTGCGCAGTGCCCCAGTTCCGCCCCGAAACCGGCCCGATCCCCATATTTAGTTGCGGCCGCCTCCTCCGCAGCGGCCACAAACAGCGACCAGAAAACGGGGCCGTCCTGTAGCCTTAGTGGGGCGCTTTAAGGTGGAGGTGCGGCCGGCCGCTTTTTCGGCGGCCGCCTGCCCGCATCTCCTTCCCCGGCCTCCTCCACCACCCCCCCGCGGCATTGCCGGCTGCTTTCCGCGAACCCGGCACTTCTCCGTGGTGCCGGGCTCATTTGCCGGCACTATCCAGCGGCGATCTCCCCGTTGCAGGCAGCTCCCCGGTAAGAGAAGGAGGAAGCCTGCAGTACCGCAGCCTGCCGCTCCACAGCGGCTGGCGCAGCGGCGCCAAGAGCGCTGAAATTCAGTTTCAGCACCCCAAGCGGAGGCGGGCACACCCTGGAATAGCGCCCGGTTCCGAATTGGGGCGCAGAAACTGAATATCTGATGATCGCTAATGGCTCCCCGCCCAGCGCTAACTTTTGGGCGCTAGCCAGCTGGCGGGGCCATAGTGAATTTCTAGGCCACAATTTCTAAATTTGCGGATGACACCAAATTGGGGGGGGGGATAGTCAATACTGAGGAGGACTGCAACAAGTTACAGGAGGACATTAATAAACTTACAGAATGGGCATCTAATTGGCATATGAAGTTCAACACAGATAAATGTGAGGTATTACATTTTGATAGGAAGAATAGGGAGGTCACTTATCACTTGGAGGGTGTGAGTCTGGGTGGGGTAGAGGAACAAAGGGATCTCGGAGTACAAATACACAAATCACTAAAAGTTGCGACACAGGTTAGCAAGACCATAAAAAAAAAGCAATCCAAGCACTAGGGTTTATTTCTAGAGGGATAGAATTGAAAAGTAGGAAGTTATACTAAACCTGTATCGAACCTGTTAAGTTTGTGTGTTATAATGAGAATTACTACACAGACCACAAGAGTAACTTTTAACAGGTCTTTACTAGTCGAAGGTCCGGGCTGAACTGCCCAATAAATCATTACACAGCACTTGTATACTGGTGTGGTCACCACCGGTATTACAGTATACAGCAGCCAAGATAAAGTAGTGCAACCCTTAAAATAGTTCTCTTAAAGGTGGAATGGTTACATACACTACAATCCTCCCTTTTTAGCTTAACAGTATATATTCCTCATTAAACATAACATCATAACATATATACACAACTTCATGTAAAAACAGTTCACAGATTCAGTCTCTCTGGAGGCTTCCTGACTCGGTCCAGATAACGCCTCGGTGGTGTAGTAGTTTTCGGTGGGGTAGTAGGTTCTTTTGGCAAGGTCGATTCGGCTTGAATGTCAGTGCTGGGTTCATCTGATTCCAGTATTACCGGATCGGAGGTAGATACTATGGGTATCTTTGCTTCATCATTAGGCGTATAGAATTGTGGAGTAGGTTGGCCCTTTTCGGATGACTCTATGATCTGGTCAACATGGCGCCTTATTATGCTTTCACCCATGTCCACGGTATACATCAGCGGTCCTAGTCGTGTGCAAATAGTTCCAGGCTGCCATTTCTCGGTACGGTAGTCCCGGGCCAAAACTTGTTGACCTATCTGGAAGGTTCTAGTTGGCCTTTCATTCATGCCTTGAAATTGTCGGTTCTCTACCTCCCTTCTGATGTTTGGCTTGATCAAATCCAGCCGGCATCTTAGTCTTCTATTGAAAAACATCATGGCGGGAGTTTGGTTTGTGACCGCATGAGTTACATTCCTGTACGCCAACAAGAAGTTATCTACCTTATGTTGTAGATTTATGTCTTCATTACCCATGGCCTTTATGGCCTTCTTGAAGGTCTGGACAAACCTTTCAGCTAGTCCATTGGTGGCGGGATGGTATGGGGCGGAGGTGTAGTGCTTAACCCCATTGTTTTTTAAGAACTTCCTGAATTCTTCGGACACAAATTGCGGTCCATTATCAGAACAGATCTGTTCCGGCAGCCCATTCCTGGCAAATATGGTCCTTAATACTGTGATGGTTTTTTCCGTGGTGCTGGAGGACATTATTACCTTCGGCCACTTGGAGTGTGCATCCACCGCGATTAAGAACATTGAGTCCATAAATGGACCAGCAAAGTCGATATGTACCCTTTGCCATGGAGATGAGGGCCACTCCCATGGATGTAGAGGGGCTTGTGGTGGGGCGTTTTGGACCTTCTGGCATCCTAGACAGCTCTTGGTCATTTCTTCGATGTCTCCATCGATACCTGGCCACCACACAAACGCTCTGGCTAGGTTCTTCATTTTCACGCCACCCAGATGCCCCTCGTGAAGCTCCTTTAGCACTTTATGCTGAAGTTTGGGTGGAATCACCACTCTGGATCCACACATCAAGGTTCCTCGGCACACTGACAGCTGTTCTCTTCTTTGCGAGAATGCTGGCAACAGTGGTTCGCCATGTGCTGGCCATCCCTTCACCGTTAAATCGTAGACTCGTGAGAGAGTCGGGTCGTTTCTCGTTTCCTTTTCAATGGTAGAATTTGTTACTGGTAGACATTCCACTATGGTTGAGTGGAACATCTCCACTGGGTCCACTGTAGGCGCCTCTTCTACCGTTGGCAACGGTAGGCGCGATAAACCGTCAGCATTCCCATGCTGTTTTGATCCTTTGTATTCTATGTCATATTGGTGTGCCCCTAGGAAAAGGGACCACCTCTGTAGCCTTTGTGCTGTCATGATGGAAACGCCCTTTTTAGGGTTGAATATGGATACCAACGGCTGGTGGTCTGTCAGCAGTGTAAACTTCTTGCCCTGCAGGTAATGATTAAACTTCTTTACTCCCCACACAAGGCTGAGAGCCTCCCTATCTATCTGAGCATAGTTGCGCTCAGCGGAGGTCAATGATCTGGATGCAAATGCGACTGGCCTTTCCGAGCCATTTGGCAACTTGTGTGAGAGTACTGCTCCAATATCATAAGGGGAAGCATCACAAGCTAAACGAATAGGTAGCGTTGGGTTGAAGTGAGCCAACACTTCCTCTGAGGTGATCAATGCCTTGCTTTTGCGAAAGGCCTTCTTACAGTCCTCGCTCCACTTCCATGGTACTTCTTTCTGCAAAAGAGCATTCAGCGGGTGCAGCACCGTGGATAGATTTGGCAGAAACTTATGGTAATAGTTAATCAACCCTAGGAACGACCTCAACTGGGATACATTTTCCGGAGCGGGAGCCTTCGCAACAGCTTCGATCTTGTCAGGTGACATGTGCAGCCCCTCCTGGTCAATGACATGACCACAGTACGAGATCCGTTTCTGAAAGAACTCACATTTCTGGCGATTAACTCGAAGGCCATATTCCTTCAACCTGGTGAGCACCAGTTTCAAATTTGCAAGGTGTTCCTCATCGTCATCTCCTGTAATCAGGATATCGTCCAAGTAACATTGAGTGCTTGGAATTCCCTGTAATACCTGCTCCATGGCCCTCTGCCAAATTGCTGGAGCCGAAGCCACTCCAAAAACCAGTCTATTATATCGATACAAGCCTCTGTGCGTGTTGATTGTGAGATACTGGCGCGACTCTTCCTCAACTTCCATCTGTAAATATGCTTGCGCCAGGTCTATCTTGGTGAAGTGTTTCCCACCAGACAA
Source organism: Somniosus microcephalus (assembly GCF_052327205.1). Classification (NCBI taxonomy): domain Eukaryota; kingdom Metazoa; phylum Chordata; class Chondrichthyes; order Squaliformes; family Somniosidae; genus Somniosus; species Somniosus microcephalus. The sequence continues at coordinate 447,966,715 of NC_140987.1, read as the reverse complement.
TGAAGCATAGATATCCTCAATCCGCGGAAGCGGATATTGCACCGTGTGAAGCACCGGATTAACTGTGATCTTGAAGTCTCCACAGATGCGGACCTTCCCCGGTTCCCCTGGCTTGTTACTCGATGAACGCTTCATGACGGGAACAATGGGCGTGGCCCACTCACTCCAGTCCACCTTAGACAGTACTCCTGAACGTTCAAGCCCTTCCAGCTCAGCTTCCACAGCAGGTCGTATCGCATAAGGTACCGGTCTGGCTTTGAAAAATTTTGGGTTTGCGTGTTCTGCAATCTTGATTTTTGCCTTAATTCCTCTCAGTGTTCCCAGTCCCTGTTGGAACACCTCTTTAGCCTCATCCAATATTCTGGACAATCGTTCAGGTTTGACATCTTTTTTTCCGGAATCCACCGTTATTGCTTTTAGGGAGTGCCAGTCCATATTTATTTTCCTGATCCACTCCCGTCCCAGAAGTGGTGGACCTCCCTCAGGTAGTACATATAAGTCCATTCCTTGGTGTTCTTTGCCCTTGTGTATCACCTTGACTTTTATCTTTCCAATGGGGTATACTTTTTGCCCCGTGTATGCCTGCAATACTATCTCCGTATCCCGTAGGGGAATATGTGTGAATAACCTTTTGTAATCTTGCTTATTCATGACCGTCAATGCTGATCCGGTGTCCAATTCCATCTTCACTTGGACTCCTGCTATCTGCAGTGTGACCCAGATAATTTGTCGGTCAGCTTCCTTACTCACATTGTGAATTCTCAGACTACCCAGTTCCTTGCTGTTGGAGTCTGAATCCGAATTCTGTTCATCCGAACTCTTCTCAGCCACCTTATGTACCTTTCTGCACTTTTCCTGCGGTGACTTTTTGTTGCTGGTCTTCTTTCCTGACCGGCATACTTTAGCTATGTGACCAAGCTTGCCACATTTTCTACATTCCTGGTTTTTAAACCAGCATTGGTTCTGATCGTGTGTTGTCTTTCCACAATGATAACATTTCGTTGTACCCAAAGCCATTTGCTCTACGCTGAGTACCGTTGCCTTCAGCTGCATTTCCGCAGTGCCTCTCGCTGCGGCTTCGTACGATGCTGCAATAGTGACAGCCTTATCAAGTGTAAGATCATTCTCTTCAAGCAACCGCTTTTGTGTTCCTTCTTTCGACAATCCACACACGAATTTGTCTCTCAGTGCCTCTGTCAGGCTTTCCCCAAACTGACAGTATTTTGCTAGCTTACGCAGTTCAATCAAATACTCCGCGTTGCTTTCCTCTTTCAGTTGCGTTCTCGCATAAAATTTAAATCGTTCCGCTAACATCAGCGGTGTGGGGTTCAAATGATTCTTCAGGACAGCCACAATATTAGCGAAAGTCTGATCCGCCGGTTTAGCTGGTGATAGAAGATGCTTCAATAGCCCGTATGTCTTCGCACCCATTGAGTTTAGTAAGGTTAGTGCTTTATCTTCATCTGATATTTTATTTGCCTTACAATATATCTCTATGCGTTCTACATACGTGGCCCAATCTTCAACATTGGGATCAAAATCGTTGATGTTACCACGCTTAGGCATCCTCGTAATCTTCTTGAGAAACAAAAAAAAAGAAATTTTCCTTTTATTTTTTTTTCCAAAATGGCAGTTTCCCGCGTTTGTCTTCTTCTCCCGCCTCCGAAAATGGCAGCTTCCCGCGTTTGCCTTTCTCCCCCGCTGGCTGTAATGGCAATTGCCGTATTGCTGCGTTCGCCCTCCCCAGCGGTTTTCAAATCGTGCCTCCCAGCCCCTCTTGCAGTCCGGTCCTTTCCCCCGGCTGCGGCTGAGTTCTCCGCGTTTTTTTTTCTTTATTTTCTCCCGCGCCTTACGCTGACCCGGTCGCTGCACCTCGCAGCCTCGGTAGCTGCCCGGCCTTTCTCACCGGTCGCGGTCAAGCTCTCTCTCGACGCTGTTGCGTCTCCCAGCCCGCTTGCAGCCCTAGTCTCAGCGCCTCTGGCCCCGACTTCTGTCCGGCTCTTTTCCCCGGCCGTGGTCGAGTTCTCCGCCCTTATATGCTCCGTTTTTCCCTCCCCTACTTCACAGCCAACGTGGCCGACTTGCTGCTCGTCGCTGATCGGCTTACCCACCACCGTGATAGAAGGGATGATCACTGCCTGTTGCTGATGGAAGGCTTCGTGTCAGAATTCTTCCTTCTCTCAGCAGAATGATGAGGGCGGATGCCTCCTCTCGACGCCCGTTAAACTGCCTTGGATGTATCTCTGCCGCAGGGTAAGATCGTACTCATTGCCACTGTTAAGTCTGTGTGTTATAATGAGAATTACTACACAGACCACAAGAGTAACTTTTAACAGGTCTTTACTAGTCGAAGGTCCGGGCTGAACTGCCCAATAAATCATTACACAGCACTTATATACTGGTGTGGTCACCACCGGTATTACAGTATACAGCAACCAAGATAAAGTAGTGCAACCCTTAAAATAGTTCTCTTAAAGGTGGAACGGTTACATACACTACATAACCTTGGTTAGACCACACTTAGAGTACTGCGTACAGTTCTGGTCGCCATATTATAAAAGGATATAGAGGCACTGGAGAGGGTGCAGAGAAGATTTACAAGGATGATACCAGAAATGTGAGGGTATACCTATCAGGAAAGGATGAACAGGCTGGGTCTCTTTTCCCTTGAAAAGAGCAGGCTGAGGGGTGACCTAATAGAGGTCTTTAAAATTATGAAAGGTTTTGATAGAGTGGATACAGAGAGAATGTTTCCACTTGTGGGGAAGAGCATAACTAAAGGCCATCAATATAAGATAGTCACCAAGAAATCCAATAGGGAATTCAGAAGAAACTTCTTTACCCAGAGAGTGGTGAGAATGTGGAACTCGCTCCCACAGGGAGTAGTTGAAGCGAATAGTATCGATGCATTTAAAGGGAGGCGAGATAAGCATATGAGGGAGAAGGGAATAGAGGGTAATGCTGATAGATTTAGATGAGGAAAGACGGGAGGAGGCTCGAGTGGAGCATAAACGCCGGCACGGACGGGTTGGGCTGAATGGCCTGTTGCTGTGCCGTATATCCTGTGTAATCCTATGTTATCCTAAGTAAATAAAGTGCCTTTCATGACCACCAGCTGTCCCAAAGCACTTTACAGCCTATGAAATACTTTTATAGTGTAGTTACTGTTGTAATGTAGGAAACGCAGCAGCTAATTTCTGCACAGCAAGCACCCACAAACAGCAATGTGATAATGAGATGGGCTAGAAATTTCATTATAGCCAAGGAATGGGCGGTCTCAGTAGAAAAGTTGAAGAATCAGCACCAGGCGCAAGTGTTTTAGACTGCACGCAAAATTCATGTTCACTGCTCAGTAAAATGATTGGAGTCCTAAATCAGGTCTTAAAACCCAAGCTCATTGTCGTTAGTCTTAAAGGGTGCACCAATACCAGGCGCAGTCTAATCAAATGAATGCCACAGGCTTTGCTCACTACTTCAAAGGGAGGTTCATTGATGCTGCAGCACCTCATTCTCAGCATTGCTGGCTGTGCAGCTGCCTCAGCAAGCAGGAGCAGAACAAGGAGAAGGAGCCAGAGGACTGAACCAGGTGTGCTCACGGCAGATCCACGCCCCAGGGAGAGAGTCCGCAGATTCTGCAATGAAGCATCGGAGGGATTGGTTTTCGCTGTGGAGAGACGGCGGGCAGTGCTCTACCCGACAAGTGGCAGGAGGCCCTCGCCACAAATCTTCCGCACCATGTGGAGGGAGATAGCGCAGCATGTCTTGGGCAGCACTGTAGTCCCCAGGACCCACACACAGTGCAGGAAGAAATTTAACGACTTCACTCGGGTGGTCAGGGTGAGTCAATGCTTCAACAAATGCTACATACCACCATCTGAAACACAATCTTCACACACAGCCCAAAGTCTGATGGCCTACATCCTAGGATTTTGAAAGAGGTGGCTATCGAGATAGTGGATGCATTGGTTGTCATTTTCCAAAATTCTATAGATTCTAGAATGGTTCCTGCAGATTGGAAGGTAGCAAATGGTAAACCCAGTGTTTAAGAAAGGAGGGAGAGAGAAAACAGGGAACTACAGACCAGTTAGCCTGACATCCGTAGTATGGAAAATCCTAGAGTCTATTATTAAGGACGTGGTTACAGGGCACTTAGAAAATAATAATAGGACTTATCAGAGTCAACACCGATTTATGAAAGGGAAATCATGTTTGATAAATCTGTTCGAGTTTTTTGAGGTTGTAACTAGCAGAATAAATAAGGGGGAACCAATGGGTGTGGTGTATTTGGATTTTTGGAAGGCATTCAATAAGGTGCCACACAAGAGGTTATTAGGGCTCATGGGTTAGGGGGTAATATACCAGCATGGATTGAGGATTAGTTAATGGACAGAAAACAGAGCGTAGGAATAAACGGTAAAGGTTGGCAGGCTGTAACTAGTGGGGTACCGCAAGGATCAGTGCTTGGGCCTCAGCTATTCACAATCTACAACAATGATTTGGATGAGGGGACCAAATGTAATATATCCAAGTTTGCTGATGTTACAAAGCTGGGTGGGAATGTAAGTTGTGAGGAGGATGCAAAGAGGCTTCAAGGGGGTATAGACAGGCTAAGTGAGTTGGCAAGAACATGGTAAATGGAATATATTGTGGAGAAATGTGAAGTTATCCACTTTGGTGTGGAAAAATAGAAAAGCAGAGTATTTTTTAAATGGTGAGAGATTGGGAAATGTTTGTGTTCAGAGGGGCCTGGGTGTCCTTGTACAAGAATCATTGAAAGTTAACATGCAGGTACAGGAAGCAATTAGGAAATCAAATGGCATGTTGGCCTTTATTACAAGAAGATTTGAGTATAAGAGTAAAGACATCGTCAGGTGAAGTGAAGAGATGCATATAGGCACAGCATATATAGTCAGAGAACACTGCCAGATTTTTCTAACTGCCCTTTATCACACGTCGGCAGAGAGATAATCACAGCAATCAAAGGTGTGGATGGTGTCCAAACAGGTCAGTCAGGAAAACATTACATCAAAGAACAATGAGGTGGGGTCACAAGGGGTCAAATGTTGCAGGTGCTGGGGTCTGTATGAAAAACAAAAAATGCTGGAAATCACTGCAGGTCCAGCCGCATCTGTGTAGAGAGAACAAGCCTACGACGACTCGAGTCTGGATGACTCTACGTCAGGTGGGGTTACATGTAGCGTGACATGAACCCAAGATCCCGGTTGAGGCCGTCCTCATGAGTGCGGAATTTGGCTATCAGTTTCTGCGCGACGATTTTGCGTTGTCGTGTGTCTCGAAGGCCGCCTTGGAGAATGCTTACCCGAAGATTGGAGGCTGAATGTCCTTGACGGCTGAAGTGTTCCCCGACTGGGATGGAACACTCCTGCCTGGCGATTGTTGCGCGGTGTCCGTTCATCCGTTGTCGCAGTGTCTGCATGGTCTCGCCGATGTACCATGCTCCAGGGCATCCTTTCCTGCAACGTATGAGGTAGACAACATTGGCCGAGTCACATGAGTATGTACCATGTACCTGGTGGGTGGTGTCCTCATGTGTGATGATGGTATCTGTGTTGATGATCTGGCATGTCTTGCAGAGGTTGCCGTGGCAGGTTTGTGTGGTGTCGTGGTTGCTGTTCTCCTGAAAGCTGGGTAATTTGCTGCGGACGATGGTCTGTTTGAGGTTAGGCGGCTGCTTGAAGGTGAGTAGTGGAGGCGTGGGGATGGCCTTAGCGAGGTGTTCGTCGTCATCGATGACATGTTGAAGGCTGCGAAGAACATGGCGTAGTTTCTCCGCTCCGGGGAAGTACTGGATGACGAAGGGTACTCTGTTGGTTGTGTCCCGTGTTTGTCTTCTGAGGAGGTCTATGCGATTTTTCGCTGTGGCCTGTCGGAACTGTCGATCGACGAGTCGAGTGTCATATCCCGTTCTTACGAGGGTGTCTTTCAGCGTCTGTAGGTGTCCATTGCGTTCCTCCTCGTCTGAGCAGATCCTGTGTATTCGCAGGGCTTGTCCATAGGGGATGGCTTCTTTAACGTGGTTAGGGTGGAAGCTGGAGAAGTGGAGCATCGTGAGGTTGTCCGTGGGCTTGCGGTAGAGTGAAGTGCTGAGGTGTCCGTCTTTGATGGAGATTCGTGTGTCCAAGAATGAAACCGATTCTCAGGAGTAGTCCATGGTGAGTTTGATGGTGGGATGGAACTTGTTGATGTTGTCGTGTAGTCTTTTCAGTGATTCTTTGCCGTGGGTCCATAGGAAGAAAATGTCGTCGATGTATCTGGTGTATAACGTTGGTTGGAGGTCCTGTGCAGCGAAGAAGTCTTGCTCAAACTTGTGCATGATTGCTGTGATTATCTCTCTGCCGAGGTGTGATAAAGGGCAGTTAGAAAGATTACCTGTAATCATCTGGCAGTCATGGTGTGGAGATGCCGGAGTTGGACTGGGGTGGACAAATGTAAGAAGTCACACAACAATGTAAGAAGTCAGTCTTTACGAAGGAAGACACAAAAAACCTCCCTGGGATATCGGGAAAAATAGGGACATTGGCAAAGGAGGAACTGACGCAAATCAATATTTCTAAGGATATGGTGTTAAGGAAGCTAAAGGGATTGAAGGTGGACAAATCCCCAGGGCCTGATAACATGCATCCTAGGGTACTGAAGGAGGTGGCCCTAGAGATAGCGGATGCACTAAGGATGATTTTTCAGAATTCATTAGACTCGGGAACAGTGCCGATGGATTGGAGGGTAGCTAACGTTACCCCACTATTCAAAAAGGGGGGTAGGGAAAAAGCAGGTAATTACAGACCTGTAAGCCTTACATCAGTTGTGGGCAAAATGCTGGAGTCCATCATTAAGGATGAAATAGCGGAGCACTTAGCAAATGGGGACAGGATAGGACAGAGTCAACATGGATTTACAAAGGGTAAATCGTGCTTGACTAATCTATTGGAATTTTTTGAGGGAGTAACTGGTAGAATAGATGGGGGAGAGCCAGTAGATGTGGTGTACCTGGACTTCCAAAAGGCCTTCGATAAGGTCCCACATAAAAGATTAGCATGGAAAATTGAGGCTCATGGGATAAAGGGGAAAGTTTTGGCGTGGATAGGGAACTGGCTGTCAGATAGAAAACAGAGAGTTGGAATAAACGGCTCATTTTCTGAATGGCAGGCAGTAACAAGTGGGGTACCACAGGGATCTGTCCTGGGCCCCCAGCTGTTCACAATTTACATTAATGACCTGGATCAGGGAGTCGGATGCAGCATTTCCAAATTTGCAGACGACACTAAACTAGGAGGGGGGGTGGGCTCAGAGGAAGAGACCAGGAAGCTCCAGAGCGATTTGGACAGACTGGGCGATTGGGCGGATAAATGGCAGATGCACTATAATGTGGACAAGTGCGAAGTTATCCACCTTGGGTGCAGGAACGGGAGGGCAAATTATTATTTAAATGGCAATAGATTGGGAGAGGGGGAAGTACAGAGAGACCTGGGTGTTCTTGTACACCAGTCACTGAAGGCGAGCATGCAGGTGCAACAGGCGGTCAAGAAGGCAAACGGTATGCTGGCCTTCATAGCAAAAGGGTTAGAATACAGGAACAGGGATACCTTGCTGCAGCTGTACAGGGCACTGGTGAGACCACACCTCGAGTACTGTGTACAGTTTTGGTCGCCTCATCTGAGGAAGGATGTTCTTGCCATGGAGGGGGTGCAGCGGCGATTCACCAGGCTGATACCAGGAATGGCGGGAATGACCTATGAGGAGAGACTATGTAGTTTAGGGATGTACACACTGGAGTTTAGAAGATTGAGAGGGGACCTCATAGAAGTGTATAAAATTCTGACAGGTCTAGACAGACTGGATGCAGAAGGAATGTTTCCCTTGGCGGGTGAGAACAGAACTAGAGGACATAATTTAAGGATAAGGGCTAAAGCATTCAGGACAGAGATGAGGGGGAATTTCTTCACTCAGAGAGTGGTGAACCTGTGGAACTCATTGCCACAGAGGGCAGTGTACGCCAGCTCATTAAATATATTTAAGAGGGAATTAGATATATTTCTACGGGCAAAAGGGGTTAAGGGTTACGGAGAGAAGGCGGGGACGGGATACTGAATTAAAGGATCAGCCATGATCTCATCGAATGGCGGAGCAGGCACGAAGGGCCGAATGGCCTACTCCTGCTCCTATCTTCTATGTATCTATGTATCTATGTAACACCAGGTTATAGTCCAACAGCACTTCACCTGAAGAAGGAGCAGCGCTCCGAAAGCTTGTGATTTCAAATAAAGCTGTTGGACTATAACCTGGTGTTGTGTGACTTCTTACATTCATCTGGCAGTGTTCTCTGACTATATATGCTGTGCCTATATGCATCTTTTCACTTCACCTGACAAAGGAGCAGCGCTCCGAAAGCTTGTGATTTCAAATAAAGCTGTTGGACTATAACCTGGTGTTGTGCGACTTCTCACATTTATCTAAGGATATACTTGCCATAGAGGGAGTGCAACAAAAGTTCACCAGATTGATTCCTGGGATGGGGGATGTATCCTGTGAAGAGAGATTGGGTGAACTCAGCCTATATTCTCTGGAGTTTAGAAGAATGAGAGGTGATCTCATTGAAACATACAAAATTCTTACAGGGCTTGACAGAGAGGATGTTTCCCCTGGCTGGGGAGTCTAGAACCAGGGGCCATAGTCTCAGAATAAGGGGTTGGTCATTTAGGACTGAGGTGAGGAGAAATGTCTTCACTCAGAGGGTGGTGAATCTTTGGAATTCTCTGCCACAGAGGGCTGTGGATGCTCAGTCGTTGAGTATATTCAAGGCTGAGATCGATAGATTTTTGGACTCCAGGAGAATCAAGGGATATGGGGATAGTGCAGGAAAGTGGAGATGAGGTAGAAGATCAGCCATGATCTTATTGAATGGCAGAGCAGGCTCGAGGGGCTGAATGGCCTACTCCTGCTCCTATTTCTTAAGTTCTTATGTTAAAGCACCACACCCCCACCACTCACCACCAACAATCTCTACCTGCCAACACTCACACCCACATCTCACACCTTGCACACAATGATGGCTATTCACCTATAGCAGGCACGTCACCCAAACACATTGCTCCACACTCACTCACACACTTTCCTTCCTCTAGCAGGCCAAGGTGGCTCACAACAGGAGGGAGCAGGAGTGCACAGGCAGGGGGATAAGCTGACACCCAACCACGGTCTGCGCTGGAGAATCGAGTGCTGTAGATCATTGGGCACCAGGTGGTGAGCGCTGTAGCCACCTTGCAGACAACAACATTATGTTCATCCCTACTCCTTCTTCTCACATCCCACTTTAACCTCACCCCACGAGCGTTTTGCACTTTCCAGCTAATCATGCTGTATGCATGCCTTTCTCCCTTCCTTCCTCCCTCCCCTCACCTTAAACCCAACTCTTGTGCCTTTATTATTTCAGATAATGAGCAAGCACCTGAGCAGCCTGTCCTTGAAGGTACCGTTGAGAGAGAGAGACAGTAGAAGAAGAGAAGGCAAAACACACCCCTTCACTGCATGTCTCACCCACAGACACCAGCTCAGATACTGGCACTACACGTTCTTTAGAGGCTAGTATAGTAGCGGTATCTGCACTGGGTAATGAACCGGGGACGAGTGGGCTGCTGCAAGGCCAGGGGGAAAGGGTAGCTCAGGGGCCAGCTCCCCAGAGGGCGGGTTCGGCGCAAGTTCTGCTGCACAGGACTCAGATGAGGACCTCGATGGGGAGGCCTTTAGAAGGAGGGTGATGGGCATGCACACGGAGATGATGGGTGGAATGGCAAGGTTGCCCGAGAGCCTCTCGGCAATGGTAAACAGCGTGGAGAGTCCACCTCCAACATTGCACAAGGCTCTGTGCACAACATGGAGCCCATCATTTGCAGTCTGCAAAGGATAGTAGACTCCCAGAGAGACCGTGGAGACCCAGACCTGATGCCACATGTGATGGGCGATCTGGCAGCTTCCATTGCAGCACAGGCAGAAGCGACGCAATGTCTTAGTGCTGTAATGTAGTCTATGCTTGATGGCATCCCATCTCAGATTGCTCTCATGCAGTCTCAGCTTGATGCCACTCAAGCTCTGATTGCTGCCATCGTGCCACCGTCGACCAAGGCTTTCACGGTGTCGCAGCAGGCCAGCAATCTGTGCTCCAGCAGGTTGCTGCGGTATTAAGGGGTTTCCCCGGGGAAGTGACAGTGGGTCAGTGCAGCAGGAACCTGCTGTCCTCTCTCAGGATGACAGTATTCCTGCTCCCACCGCTGCCACTCTGCCATTGCCCTTGTCGCTGCTTGTCATCCAGCCAGCCCAGGCTGCTGCCGCCCATGCTGAGGTGGTGCAGTCTACAACCGGGCATTCCAGGCCCAGAGCTGGTCCAGGGCATCCTGCAAGGCCATCTGAAGTCTCCCGCATGGACACTCAGGAGCCTTCCACCAGCCCTGCTGCGGACACTGGGCCAACACTTCATAGGAGCACTAGAGTAGGCAAAGTCACAGTAACGAGAGGCACTAAGGGATTTCACAAGGACGAGTAGTTAATATTTTAGTGTAAGTTAGTGTTCACTGATTTTTGATAAATGTATTAGTTCACTTACCATTCTTTTGTGGTGTCTGTCATTTGAGCTTTGCGGTGTGAAACCTCTTGCGAGAGGGATGGAATGCTGGGGATGTGATGAGCAAAGGGGATCTGGGCTTTAAGTCATCCTGGTTTGAGGATGGAGGTCTGTTTGTAGATGGTGGAAGAATTCTGTGTGACCACCTCCTTGGTGATGCGGAGCCATCTAATACACTGCTCCTCGCTTAATTGAAGGTAGGAGAAGTGCTTTCGGAATACCCTCGGAGGGTCAGGCCTCCTGGTGAGAGCCCTGATGTACCTCCTCATCTCTCTGTGCACATGTTCCTGTATTTCTCACTGTCTATGCTTCATCTGCAGTAGATCCTGGAGGGCAAGGTAGCATGCCAGTACGGCCCCCATTAATATTACCAAATGTAGCAGTTTGAATCTTTGAAGAATAAATGGAGCTCCTTTTTAGTTGCCAGAAGACTCCAGATACAAAAGAAGCTTGAAATTACTGAATCAAACTGTTGCAATGGGTGAAACTGACAAGAAACCACTGAAACTGCACTAACCTGACAGCTGCGAGTGATTACTGATGATCCCTTTAAATAATGTCCCTGGAGCCAACTTCCGAGTGCTGAATGCCAGCTCTTCCTGTCGATGTTTACTTCAGGTGCTGAGGTAGGTGGCGACAATCAATTTAGCAAATCAGGCAGTCAGTGAGCATTGCATACTCACTGAAGCCATGAGCAACCTGACGTTGAAGTTCCCAGCGATACCTCTTACCGGCGGCACTACAGGGGAGCTGGATTTGGCGTGTGGCACTGGATTCACCTCGCCCCAATGATATGGCTCTAGCGCCCCATTAGCGCCATCTACTGGCGCTAACTGGAGGCACTAAGTGGACACATTTTTCCACCAATCTGTTTTAGTGATGTTGGTTGAGGGATAAATATTGGTCAGGACACCAGGGAGAACTCCCCTGCTCTTCTTCAAAACAGTGTGAATGGATCTTTTACATCCACCTGGGAGAGCAGACGTGTCCTCGGTTTAACATCTCATCCAAAAGACAGCACATCTGACAGTGCAGCGCTCCCTCAGCACTGCACTAGAGTGTATAGCAGTCGGCGCAGGCTACATGGATTTTTAGATTATGAACATATACCCTTATTAAAAACTGGACAGGCTGTTTCGGTGGGGGGGGGGAAGCTGTGGAAAAACACTCAAGCTGAAGGTGGCTGACGTAACCAGGTTGCATTCGTATGGAAGCGGACTGTCCTTGGGAACAATGGCCGGAGAGGCCCACTCCCAAGCCATGAATAATGAGGCTGGCGACTCATTGTTTCTGAAGAAGATGAGCTCATTAAGTTAAATCGGCTGGGAGATCACAATGAGATCTAAACCATCCAAATCTGGGAGGAGGCCTGGAAACCATTTCCCTGAGGTCATGTGTCCATTAAAACCACAGACAGCAGCTGTATTGGGGGGGTATATCAGAGAGATGTTTTGGATAGCCCTCTCTCTCTCTCTCCTGCCCTCCCCACAATGGAATGTCAAGAGGAGCTGAGCCTAGCTCTTCCAACTGGGACGTACTTTGACTCAGACTGGGACTCGCATGCCGCAAGGCCAGTACGGAACCAAGTAGCCGAGCCGTACGAGAGGAAGCTTCAAGCAAGATCAAGGGCAATCTAGGTGAGCGTTGCCAAGCCTGCACACCCACAAGATCACATAGCTGTGTGAGGGGGTGCCTGTATGTTCCTACCAAACCAGAGGGGGTTTGCGTTGGAAGGGTCCTGTGATAGTTCAGTTCACAGGAGGGTGTTTTTAGGCCGTAGTGAGTCAGCACGGCAGGGGCTTGTTGGACAAGTCAGGATTGTACTGTTTGAAACTGTACTGTTGTGTTCACGCTGCTCATACTGTATGCAAGTGGAGTGGTTTTGTCAACCTTAATAAACACTGTACGGGTGAGCCCGAAAATGCTGTCCGTGTTCCAATCTATCCTCAGTAATCCCTATCGTCCAGAACTTGTAGTAAAGAGGTTTGCGTGCTCGCTACGGGTGGGGTGAAACCTCTTACAATAATTGGCAATTGCGGTGTGAAGAAATAAGCCATATTTCAAGAGATACACCAAAATATGAACAGAATACTGATATTTATTAATACATGAGCTAGTGGGTTTAAAAATCTAAAGCCTTGGAGACACAGGCTGCAAACAGAAAACAGGCTTCTGAGATGGGATGGTTTGATAACAAAGTTGTAAACACAAAAGCTTTGAAATGAGAATTGATTGTTAATGCTAATACAATGGCCGTATTGAAATAGCAAAGGCTTGCTTCCGAAAGGTCTGCGGTTTGAAACCAACACAATGAAATGACCAAAGTAAAGTGTTAAGAACTAACACATGAAACAGAAACATGAATATTAAAAAACTATGTGCCTTTGAAAAGATGACATCAAGTAAAAGAAACACCTGCTGGTCAAATAGTTTTTATGTTAAACTTGGAAGACAGGAAACATAAGATTAAATATGCAACCAATTAAGATAGCTAGAAAACAAGTAAACACTCTGGTTAAAGTGATTTTGATTTACATATTGTAAATATGATACCTGCAGAACACTTTGAAGATATAAATTCAATAGATACACCAAGCAATTACATTGTTTTTGTGTTGAACTTGGAACACCACGGAGTCACAACATCTGCTAATAACTAGTTAAAGTGGTTTTGGAATTGAATGGAAAATCTTTGATAAGAATGACACCAAATAAATACTACTGTCATATTGTTTTTATGATGCTTTTTGAAACACCTAAACACAGAGACATAATTATGCATGCAGCAGCTAAATTGACAATAAGATCAGTAAGAATTCAACAGAGAGAATGAATAAGACAATTAACTTACATCAGCAGGAAACTTCAAAGAATAAACCACTAAAAAAAGAGTATAAAAATAGAGCTTTTCAGATGAAAAGTCAGAAGTCACTGAACGGGCAAACGTTTCTCAACTTCACAGGCACGCTCTGTAAGTTTACAACTTTGAGTCTCAGGTAATAAAGGTATTTGATTTGGTGGATGCTCTGGATTTAGAAATAAGTAAGAAATGTAGAAATGTAACAAAGTAAAGATTTGAGAATAAGGATCTCTGATAAGAAATGAAAACGATTTGTATTTTGAATTGTTAATGTTGAGACTGACTCAACAGCTGTTAAATGAATGTTGACTCTTAAATAAATCTATATATTTTTTAGAATTGTCTCAAAGAGTATTTCTGTATAAACTCGCGAACCCAATTTCTGTACACTCTTTTGTAAGGAGTTGCAGAATTCTGGGGGTTATTCTGGACCCTCATAATATCCGGAAGGTTACAGTCTAGTTAAACTTATTAAAAGTGCTATCCAGAGGACGGTAACATCTTCAGTCATTCCTTTCCTTTAGGGAGAGATAGCCTGAACCTTTAGACCCATTTAAGCAACTTATAGATTTTGGCTATCTCTAGCTTTAGTTGAAGGTGAACGTCTGGGGAATACGCCTGATCTGGGGTAGCCCGAAAAGTGCTAGGACTTGTAATTATCCCTTCAGCGGCAGGGCCTATAGGAAATTGGCCACCGCAGAAACCGGTTACAAGTGGTAGCCTAGATTTTTTGTGCTCAAGTCCCTGGATTGGGACTTGAAACCACAACCTTCTGACTCAGAGGCTGAGCCACAACTGACACTTAAGGAGCCTTGCTCATACAGTAATTGCCTGCCAAAGTGAGACATGCTCACTTCTGTCTGTGGATGAGGGTGTGCAGATACTCAAAGGTAGACACAGAGCATTTCTTCTGCAATCTAGTCTGTCTGGCAGCCTTCATCTTATTCCAAACATGCCAGATAGGGGAATTCCCATTGGGAAACCCATTGGTGCCAATAATGGTACTGGTGAAAATAACAAAAAGCTTACAACAATTGAGACAACGGCTTACCAGAACCTATGTGCTAGCAGAAACACAAAGAACAAAACTGGTAAGAAATTTTTTAATTAAGCTCCCCTTTATATTGCTTTGCCCTTTCCAAGATATGACTGCTGCCTAGCAACCATGGATGGCCACTTCAAATGGGCATCCTTTACATTTGACCCACTGCACACCAGAATGGCAGGAAATCATTAACCAAAGGTCTGAAATTGGCTGCCGTAACTAAGTCCCAGAGTAGAGAAATCATTCACCAAAACAGGTAAATCATTCACCAAAACTCTGGCTGTGTAGACACCAATTAACATTGAAAGGAAACACCGGTCAGTTTGAGGTGAGTGCTTCCAGCCTCATCGATCTCGCTGGGACAAAAACTCAATGGAACTTTTGTCGAATTTCCAGTGCTGGCTCCTCTTGTTTGTATTACTGCCCACATGCTAACTTTGCCTATTGAGATGTCCTCCAAGTCCTCTGCCTCTCTCTTGGTGTAGGACACTTGATTTATTTTTGGGCAGGTTAGCGCACGAATGTGGTTTTTTTTGCGCCCACAATTGCCTCTGCCATTTTTGTAAATGATTAAATTCAAATATCAAGCTTCTGTGCCTAAGGCATTGCGTATTCCTTAATGCACCCATTACCAAAGGTCAAGTGGTCTATTTCTAGTTATTAAGCTATATAGTTTTCATGAATATATCTAACATTCTATTAGGTGATTTAACTTACCAATTGCTGTAAATTAAGATGTACAACTGTCATAAATCATTCTTTATTGGATAATGACTTCACATTTACCACCTGAATTGGTTTAACAAAAACACACACAATACAGTTTTAGCTTTGTAATTAGTAGCATTACCCATCAGATCTGAAAAGGGGCCTTCAATTGCCTCAATAGTAACAGAAATAAAAACAGAAACTGCTGGAAACGCTCAGCGGGTCTGGCAGCATCTGTGGAGAGAGAAACAGAGTCAACGGTTCAGGTCGATGACCTTTCGTCAGAGCTCAATAGTGTAGGGTGTTTTTGCCTGCCCCATGTTTCTATGACTCTCCCTTGAGTCGACCCGTGCCACAAAAACTCCCCGGAATGGGTTGCTTCCCTTGGACGGCAGGAGCTTTTGCCAATAGTCCTGGCCCAGCCCGTCGATTAGCAGGTAATGCCACAGAGAGAGAGAGACCAAGGCCAGGTAGGCCTTCTCCTATGCCCGTTGTGCAGCGTTCCTAGCGGGATGAATGTGTAACCCGGCTGTGAGCGGATGCCACCCAGTTGGTCTTCCGAATTATACCGCGAACCACAAGCCCCAAGTTCATAGAAAACATAGTAGATAGGAGCAGGAGTAGGCCATTCGGCCCCTCAAGCCTGCTCCGCCATTCAATGAGATCATGGCTGATCATCCAAATTCAGTACCCTGTCCCTGCCTTCTCCCAATATCCCTTGTTCCCTTTAGCCTTAAGAAATATATCTAACTCCTTGAATATATTTAATGAATTGGCCTCAACTGCCTTCTGTGGTAAAGAATTCCACAGGTTCACCACTCTCTGAGTGAAGAAATTCCTCATCTCTGTCCTAAATGGCTTACCCCTTATCCTTAGACTGTGACCCCTGGTTTTGGACTCCCCCGCCATTGGGAACATCCTTCCTGCATTTAGTCTGTCTAGTCCTGTTAGAATTTTATAAGTTTCAGTGAGATCCCCTCTCATTCTTCTAAACTCCAGCGATAATAAGCCTAATCGACCCAATCTCTCTTCATACATCATTCCTGCCATCCCAGGTATCAGTCTGGTGAATCTTCGCTGCACTCCCTCCATGGCAAGAACATCCTTTCTCAGATAAGGCGACCAAAACTGCACACAAAACTCAAGACGTGGTCTCACCAAGACCCTGTACAACTGCAGCAAGACATCCTTGTTCCTGTACTCGAACCCTCTCACTACGAAGGCCAACATACCATTTGCCTTCTTAACTGCCTGCTGCACCTGCATGCTTACTTTCAGTGACTGGTGCACAAGGACACCCAGGTCTTGTTGCACTTCCCCTTCTCCCAATCTATTGCCGTTCAGATAATAATCTGCCTTCCTGTTTTTGCCACCAAAGTGGATAACCACGCATTTATCCACATTCTACTGCATCTGCCATGCATCTGCCCAATCACCCAACCTGTCCATATCATACTGGAGTTTCTTGGCATCCTCCTCACAGCACACACGCCCACCCAGCAAGTTCAGACCCAAGGAGTTACTCTGGATAGATTATAATTGACTCAGACGAAATGAAACGGTTCAGGTTGGTCAAAGATCGATTCCTTTTATTACACTCGCAAAAACTACAACCCCTACTCCTCTCGCTTACGGCAGAACGAGTAGGTGACCGTGGACACTAGCTTATAACGTTAGACTAAAATACTTACCCTGTTGGTTACGTCAAACCAACCCCTTCCCAGAATCTAAGCCTAGATAATGGAAAAACCCTTCTAACTAAACCCCTCTCCTGGTTTGGTCAGAACCCACACTTGGAAGCCTCCTTACACACACACGTGTTAACCTGCGTCTTGGACACTTGCAGTTCCTCAGCAGCAAAACACGCGGGCGGTCCTGGAGATTTCTAGAGGTGTATGCTGGATATAATTACCAGCCCTTGTCGTTGATTCATGCGGTCCCGGCTCCATTCGACTCGAGACAAAACCGTGCCTAACAGAGGCATGCGATGAGGCCTAGAGTGTTACGTTCAGGCGGTACGGTGAGGCACTCACTTCAGGTGTTCCTGGAGAGTTGACGGACGCGTAGCTACACGGAGAACCCCGTTCCAGATGGTCAAGAAAAGCAAGCAAGCCCTGCATCCCCAAAGTTCAGCATATTTATACACCGTATAAAACACAAAACTGGCTGGGCGATTCCTGGTTACCATGGTCGCAGAGACGCTAGTTGGTCTTCCTGGTGACGTCTCTGTCCTGGATTGGTCATCTTGGTGAAAACAATGGTAGGCCATTACTGTAGATGAGCAGTTCTCGAAGCGCTAACTGTTTGTTAAGTTCTTGACTGCTCCTTCATTGAAAGAGTCCAGAGGTGTTACTTTTGGCCTCCAAACCTCATTGTCCATCCAGACATCCCGGCTCCATGGACAAAAGGTGTTTTTCCACAAATCACACAAGTTCAAAATATGAAAAGGCCCCTGCCTTTCATGACGTCAGCATTGAGACTGGTCCCGTGGCAACCCAAAAGACAGACAGTTCCTGCTATCTTCACAGAAACCAACAGTCAGTCCTTTTTAAAGTCCAAGGACTAGAAATTCACTATAGCCCCGTTTGGGGCGCCAGCCTCGCCAGGGCGCCAAAAGTAGCACCCCGGAAGTAGTCGCGGCGGCCCACCGGAAATTCACTTTGTGCGCCCCAGAGGGAAGTGTGGCGCTACTGGAGGTGCCCCGCATCCCTCTTGGGGCGCTGCAGCTGAAGATCACTGCGCAACGTGCCACAGCGCCACACGCTGCGGCACGGTGTGTTGCGGTACTGCAGGCCTTCCTCCCCTTCTTAAAGGGGAGGGGCCTTGTGCAGCACGATCAAGAATCGCGAGTGCCGGAAAAAGAGCCCGGCACCGAGGAAAAGTGCCGGGCTCTTGGAACGCATCGGCACTCCGCAGGTGGGGGCGGCTCAGGAGGTCGGGGACGGCAGTGCGGAGAGGTGCTGGCATGCGGCCAGCAAAAAAAATGGCCGCCCCGCACCTCTCCTTTAATTAGCGCCTTTACCGCCGCAGATAGGCCCCCTGAACCGTTCGCAAATAGCGTCCGCCGTTAAAGCAGGGGGTGCAACTTAATATCGCGATTGGGGCAGTAGTGGGGCGCTGCGCACACCAATTATGTCATCGGTAGCGGCGCAGCGCTAACGGCTAGCGCTGCCACTAGCGTCCCGCTAAATTTAGCGGGAGGCGTGGCCAGTGGCTTCTGACCCACTTAGCGCCCTCTTAAGGCACTAACGGGTGGCGCAGCCCACTGAATTTCTAGGCCCAAAAGTCCAAACTCCTTCAGGCACATGCACCCACTGATGTTGGCACCGGCCAAACCCTACAATAGTAACAGAACTGGTTGATAGTCAAATGTACACAGGTGGAGAAAGAAGCTAAGGGGCATCTCTGTTATGTAAATCAGAGATAAAATGGTGGGCGTGTTAGCAGAATTTATACCACAGAACCTCAGTCTCTAAACCTTCATCTTTGGCACAAAATCAAGTGTAAATAAATTGTAATAAATGATTATAAAACCTTCACCATTCTCCCCTCTGTAAAGATTTTACGTGAAATGAGATTCCTCTTCCCTCTTGTGGTTATATCCCTCTTTATTAATAATTGACTAATTTGCTTTTAGGAACTAACCCTGTGATTTATTTTTTACTGCTGCAGACCTGACTGTAAACTGTTTAATGTCGGTAGTGTCAAATTCAACATTTTTGAATGTGCTGATGAAACTCTTCATGCCACTAACCACAATCAATGTCCGTAAATTTGAAAGTATTTTTAAATAAAGCGTCCTAACTAGTATTAAAATTAAGAAAGACTCCCATGACCTCAAAGCATCCCAAAGTGCTTGACAGCCAATGAAGTACTTTTTAAAAGTGTAGTCATTGTTGTAATGTCGGAAACATGGCAGTAATGTTGTGCACAGCAAGCTCCCACAAAACAGCAATGCAATAATGACCAGATTTAGTGATATTGGGTTGGGAGATAAATATTGGCCCAGGACACCGGGGAAACTCCCCCCCACCCCCACTCCTGTTCAAAATAGTGCCGTGGGATCTGGTATCTGAGAAGGCAGAGGAGACTTCAGTTTAATGTCTCATCCAAAAGACAGCACCTCCGACAGTGCAGCACCTCCCTCGGTGCTACACAGGAGAGTCAGCCTGGATTATGTGCTCAAATATCTGGAGTGGGGCTTGCACCCCCCAACCTACTGACTCAGAAGTGAGAGTGCTACCCACTGAGCCACGGCTGACACTTACTAGCTCGATGCAGTTCATTATCAACCAAGGGGGTCTTTCGATTGCTTCCAGCAATTAGGGTTCACTGCCATTGTTGCTATTTCACAATGGCCCATGGCCTGATATGATGCCTAATTAGAAACATCTCTCAGCCATTGAGCCTCATTAACTGTGCCACTGCCTTCCATACTGTGGCTTTGCACAATTGCTCGGTCTGTCTAACCTTTTGCATTTTAGTTAAGAAATTATGAAGACAGATAATGGCCCAGAAATTCGGGTCTCCGTGGGTGAGTACGCACGGGGTACTCACCCGTAGGCCCAATGGAAGTGCCGGTTTCCTGCATGCGCTGCGCATGCGCGGGAAACCGGCACTTCCGTTCCCCTGAAAGAAGGGGTTCAGAGGCAGAACACGTGCGCAGGAGAGGCAGCGCGTGCGCATCGAACTTATGTTTTTTTTGCAAGTTTTCCCGGGAAGCTAAGTCGCCAGAAGTTAGACATGTAGAAAGCAGTCGCAAGGCCTGCTTTTTACAAGGTAAGTGGTGAATTAATTTAAATTAAAACATTTTTTCCACAGGTTTATTATTTTTAAATACTTTAAAGAAAGGTAAGTTTATTTTTAGCCTCGTTAGAAAATGTAATTAACTTTTTCAAAAATTTAAATTATTGTTTAAAATAGTTATTTCATGTAATGTATAATTTATTTTAAAAATGTGATGTTTTTAAAAAATTTATTTGAAGATTTAGTGATGCTTTGGGGCTTATAGTATTTATAGTTTTGACAGCTCTTCCTGTCAAACTTATGAATGAAGCATTCCCTGCCACCATTGGCTCTCCATGGCCCACGTGATCTCAGGGGACGCTTCGAACTAACTGCGCCCCTGGGATACGCAAGCACTGCGCGCCGGCAGTTGGAGGAGGCCCAGGATCGGAATCCCACACGGGCCCACAGTTCAACGGCCGGCGCGCTAGGTAAGTGCAGATTGGGGGCTTGCACCCACGGGAAGCCCCCGGCCCGAATTTCTGGGCCATTAAGGGGAACAGATAGGGTAGATAGAGGGAAACTATTTCCGTTGGTTGGGGATTCTAGGACTAGGGGGAAAAGTCTAAAAATTAGAGCCAGACCTTTCAGGAGTGAAATTAGGAAACACTTCTACACACAAAGGGTGGTAGAAGTTTGGAACTCTCTTTCACAAACTGAAATTGATGCTAGATCAACTGTTAATTTTAAATCAGAGATTGATAGCTTGTTTTAACCAAAGTTATTAAGTGATATGGGCCAAAGGTGGGTTTATGGAGTTAGGTCGCAGATCAGCCATGACCACATTGAATGGCAGAACAGGCTCGAGGGGCTCAATGGCCTCCTCCTGTTCCTATGTTTCAGGCGCCAATGAAGTATTTCTGACCTTAGCTACTGAAGGAAGCATTTGAAAAAAGAAAGAAAGACAAAGCAGCCCACTTGATTGGCTCCCCATCTACCACCTTAAGCATTCACTCCCTCCACCACCGGCGCACCGTGGCTGCAGTGTGTACCATCTTCAAGATGCACTGCAGCAACTCGCCAAGGCTTCTTCGGCAGCACCAACCAAACCCACGACCTCTTCCACCTAGAAGGACAAGGGCAGCAGGCGCATGGGAACAGCACCACCTCCAAGTTCCCCTCCAAATTACACACCATCCTGACTTGGAAATATATCGGCCGTTCCTTCATCGTCGCTGGGTCAAAATCCTGGAACTCCCTCCCTAACAGCACTGTGGGAGCACCTTCACCACACGGACTGCAGCGGTTCAAGATGGCGGCTCACCACCACCTTCTCAAGGGCAACTAGGGATGGGCAATAAATGCTGGCCTTGCCAGCAATGCCCACATCCCTTGAACAAATTTTTTAAAAACTTACATTTCTATCGCGCTTTTCACGGCCACCGAATATCCCAAAGCGCTTTACAGCCAATGAAGTACTTTTTGAAGTGTAGTTGTTGTTGTAATGCAGCAGCCAATTTGCGCACAGCAAGGTCCCACAAACAGCAATGTGATAATGACCAGATAATCTGATTTAGTGATTTTTGATTGAGGGATAAACATTGACCCAGGACACCGGGGTTAAGTCCCCTGCCCTTCTTCGAAACATCCACCTGAGAGGGCCTGGGTTTGAATGCAGAAGAATATCATTTTCCTGTGCCTGATGGAATATTGTGACTGTAATCCATTTATTGTCCTTGTGTAGCAAAAATCAGTATGTACTCCAATGCTGCAATCGAAGCTATAATACACTGCAATAAAACAGCAGATATTAAAACTATATTACTGGATTGGGTTCAAGTCCCACTCTAGAGACTTGAGCACAAAAATCTAGGCTGACACACCAATGCAGTATTGAGGGAGGTGCTGCACTGTCGGAGGTGCCGTCATTTGGATGGGACATTAAACCGAGGCCCCGTCTTCCCTCTCAGGTCGACGTCAAAGATTCCATGGCATTATTTTGAAGAAGAGTAGGGGAGTTCTCCACAGTGCCTTGGCCAATATCTATCCCTCAATCAACATCACTAAAACAGATTATCCAGTCATTATCACATTGCTGTTTGTGGGAGCTTGCTGTGCGCAAATTGGCTGCCGCGTTTCCCACATTACAACAGTGACTACACTTCAAAATAGTATTTCATTGGCTGTAAAGTGCCTTGGAACATCCATTGATCATGAAAGTGCTATAGAAATGCAAGTCTTTCTTTGTATTTAATGCAACTTTAAATGCATATTGGCCCAGAAATTCGGGTCCCAATGCGTGAGTACGCACGGGGTACTCACGCGTGGACCCGATGGAAGTGCCGGTTTCTTGCATGCACTGCGCATGCACGGGAAACCGGCACTTCCGTTCCTCTGAACGAAGGGATTCAGAGGTCGAACGCGTGTGCGCGGGAGTCTGCGCGTGCGCTTTGAACTTACTTTTTTTTGCAGGTTTTTCCGTGAGGGTAAGTCTTTAGATTTTAGAAATGTAAAAACCAGGCGTAAGGCCTGCATTTTAAAAGGTAAGTGGTCAATTAATTAAAATTAAAACATTTTTTCCACAGGTTTATTATTTTTAAATACTTTAAAGCAAGGTAAGTTTATTTTTAGTCCCGTTTTTTTATAAAATTCTTTTTTTCAAAAATTTAAATTATTGTTTAAAATAGTTATGTAATGTAATTTATAGTTTATTTAAAAAGTGTGATGATTTTTTAAATTTTATTTGAAGGTTTACTACTATTTTGGGGCCAGAGTATTCATAAGTTTAGACAGGTCTTCCTGTCAATCTTATGAATGGGCTTTTCCCTCCTCTGATTGGCTGCCCATGGCTCACGTGATCCCAGGGGACGCATCGCACTAACTACGCCCCTGGGACACGCAAGCACAGCGCACTGGCAGCTGGGCCAAGGCCCGGAGCGGAATTCCAAGGGAGCCCAGAGCTCAACTGCCAGCGCGCAAGGTAAGTGCAGGTCGGGGGCTTGCACCCATGGGAAGCCCCCGACCCGAATTTCTGGGCCAATGTGTCAGTTGGCTGCACTCTTGTCGTGTGAGTTCAAATCCTCCTCTAGCCCACAATCTAATATAACAAATTAGTTTCCTGGCCCCAACCGTCACATAAGAACATAAGAACATAAGAAATAGGAGCAGGAGTAGGCCAATCGGCCCCTCGAGCCTGCTCCACCATTCAATAAGATCATGGCTGATTTGATCCTAACCTCAAATCTACTATCATTCTACATCCCTCCCGAACCCATGTGATCTCCCGGGAGAGGCGATAAACCAGATAAAAAACCCAATGGCCAATTTGGGAGAATAAAATCTGGGAAATTCCTCTCCGACGCATCTAGGCGATCGAAACTCGTCCAGGAGATCACTGTCCCTATATTTTCTATAGTGCTTACCTTCTGTAAAAGCTGATCTCCACCCCAGCCAGGAACAGGAATAGAACCATCTCCTGAAATCTAACACATAATTAGAACACAAGAAGTAGGAGCAGAACCAGGCTACACGGCCCCTGGGCCCGCTCCGTTAACCACAGGGCCATGACCGTTCCGAACATAGACTCATGTCCAATTTCCTGCCCGCTCCCCATAACCCCTAATTCCCTTTACTTCTAAGAAACTGTCTGTTTCTGTTTTAAATTTACTTAATGATGTAGCTTCCACAGCTTTCTGGGGCAGCAAATTCCATTGACCTACTACCCTCTGAGTGAAGAAGTTTCTCCTCATCTCAGTTTTGAAAGAGCAGCCCCTTATTCTAAGATTATGCCCCCTAGTTCTAGTTTCACCCATCATTGGGAACATCCTCACCACATCCACCCGATCAAGCCCCTTCACAATCTTATATGTTTCAATAAGATCGCCTCTCATTCTTCTGAACTCCAATGAGTAGAGTCCCAATCTACTCAACAACTCCTCATATGTCCACCCCCTCATCCCCGGGATTAACCGAGTGAACCTTCTTTGTACTGACTCGAGAGCAAGTATGTCTTTTCTTAAGTATGGACACCAAAACTGTATGCAGTATTCCAGGTGCGGTCTCACCAATACCTTGTACAACTGCAACAATACCTCCCTGTTTTTATATTCTATCCCCCTAGCAATAAAAGCCAACATTCCATTGGCCTTCTTGATCACTTGCTGCACCTGCATATTAACTTTTTGAGTTTCGTGCACCAGGACCCCCAGATCCCTTTGTACTACAGTACTTTCCAGTCTCTTGCCATTAAGATAATAACTTGCTCTATGATTTTTCCTGCCAAAGTGCATAACCTCACACTTTCCAGTATTGTATTCCATCTGCCAAATCTCTGCCCACTTACTTAGCATGTCTATGTCCCTTTGCAGGTTTTTTATGTCCTCCTCACTCACTACTTTCCTTCCCATCTTTGTATCATCTGCAAACTTTGATATGTTACACTCGGTCCCTCTACACCTCCATCCCCCACTAGGACGGCCTGAGGGCGCTCCGCTTCTTCCTTGAACAGACGCTCAAACAATCCCCGCTCACAATCACCCTGCTCTGCCTGGCTGAACTTGTTCTCACATTAA
The DNA here is from genome assembly GCF_052327205.1 of Somniosus microcephalus. Lineage (NCBI taxonomy): Eukaryota > Metazoa > Chordata > Chondrichthyes > Squaliformes > Somniosidae > Somniosus > Somniosus microcephalus. Next base: position 447,942,173 of record NC_140987.1, on the reverse strand, counting down.
ACAGCTTCTCCTGTGACTCCACTCACTTCCTCCAAATTAAAGGTGTTGCTATGGTAACCCACATGGGCCCTAGCTATCTATGCCTGTCTTTTCATGGGATATGTGGAAAATTCTCTGCTCCAGTCTATTACGTCCGTGAATGATTGAGACACGGACAGCAGGAGTTGAACAAAACATGTCTTTACTGATGGAAGTCAATAATGAAACTGAAAACAACAGAGGCTCACTAGCGCCTTTTATACAGGGGTGGTCACTGCCGGTACTGCAGTCTGAGACCAGTTATTCTCTTAAAGGTACGTACACAACAAATCCTCCCCTTTTAGATGAACAGTACATAACATTCATTTAACAACTAAATGATAACTAATTACAATCACAATTACGGTTGCTAGATACATTGGTTAAGTTTAAGCAATTATAAATTCAGTCTTTGAGGAGGCTTCCTGATTCTGTCTGGATAACGCCTCTTTGGGGTATCAGGTTCTTCTGGCAATGTTGAGTCGGGATCAATGTCGTTGTTTGGTTCATCTGCCTCCAATATTACCGGCTCTGCGGCAGCTGCAATTGGAACGTCGATTCCATTACCAGGTGTATCAGATCGTGGTGTGGAGTTGACGTTTTCCAGTGACTCTAGAATCTGGTCAGCATGGCGTCTTACAATGCTCTCCCCAACGTCCACGGTATACATGAGAGGTCCTTGTCGTGTACAAATCGTTCCTGGCTGCCATTTCTCAGTGCGGTAGTCCCGGGCCAAAACTGGTTGACCTATCTTAAAACTCCTGGTCGGCCTTTCATTCATATTCTGAAACTGTCTGGTCTCCACATCTCTTCGGATGTTTGGCTTAACCAAATCCAAGCAGCATCGTAGTCTTCGATTGAAGAACATCATGGCTAGCGTTTGGTTGGTAACCGCATGTGTCGCATTCCGGTAGGCAAACAAGAAGTTGTCCACCTTGTGTTGTAGGGGTATAACTTCATTACACATTGCCTTGATAGCTTTCTTGAATGTTTGGACAAACCTCTCGGCCAATCCATTAGTGGCTGGATGATATGGGGCAGATGTAATGCTTAACACCATTGTTCTTTAAGAACCTCCGGAACTCTTCAGACACAAACTGTGGTCCATTGTCAGAGTAAATCTGTTCAGGCAGCTGTGGTAAACCACTGTTATTGTTTCACTGTTGTTATCACCTACACAAGGTTACCTCTTGCCTCGCACACTGTTATACCTAGGCATACCTCAGCTGACTCCGCCCATGGCTCCGTCTGCTTGCCCAGGTATAAAGGTGATTGCTTGGCTAGTATTCTTCCTTGCTGGAACCGATCACCCACGAGGGTGGGCTCTGTTATTTAGCCAATAAAAGCCTATAGTTACTATCTTAACTCGTCGCTTTTCATGGAATGAATTGATAGGTATATCAATTTTACTGGCTAAATTTTGAAATGACTGACCAGCCCCAGCAGCCGATTTGGCTGCGAGCCCTCCGACCGCCGTACCTGGATCTAAATCCACAGGCAGCGAATTCAGCCCTCGACTTCGACCACTGGCTGAGCTGCTTTGAATCCTACCTGGTAGCCTCCGGCGTGCCATTGGAAGCCGACAAGCTAAGAGTTCTGACCGCCCAGGTGAGCCCTAAAGTATTTGCACTCATCCGGGACCTTACTACATACAAGGAGGCCCTCGACCTGCTAAAAGAGCAGTACCGGAGCCCAGTAAATTCAATGTATGCCAGACATCTCCTAAGATCCCGCTCGCAACAGCCAGGAGAGTCTGTAGATGAATTTTTACGGGCGCTACAAACACTCGGCAGGGACTGTGACTTTAAAGCTGTATCGGCTGCACAACATGCTGAAGGAAACATCCGTGATGCCTTCGTGAAAGGCCTTCGGTCCGACTACTCACGGCAAAGACTGCTTGAATCAAAGGACCTCGACTTGAAAGCAGCTACAGCCCTCGCTCGCTCCCTGGAAGTGGCCCATCGGGACCTCGAGGCGTACTCCGGGTACAGTGCTGCGCGACCGTGGGACTCGGGCCCGACTCCGGCCGCAATACCCCTCGCACCGCCGCTCCTGGGACCTACTACGGCGTCGGTGTCCCGGAATCGATCGGGACCGCCACCCCCGGGACCTGCTGCGGCAGCGGAGCCCCGCGATCGGGCCGCCAGCTGCTATTTCTGTGGCCAGGCGAGACATCAAAGGGCGCGCTGCCCTGCAAGGAATGCGACCTGCTCCGGCTGTAGAAAAAAAGGCCACTTCGCGAACGCCTGCAGAGGGAAAGCCACAGACGCCAGCAGTGCCTCATGTGAGTTGTGGGGGTGGCCATCTTTGATCAAGGCCACAGACGCCAGCAGTGCCTCATGTGAGTTGTGGGGGTGGCCATCTTTGATCAAGGCCACAGACGCCAGCAGTGCCTCATGTGAGTCGTGGGGGCGGCCATCTTCTCCGCCATTTTGTTCGCCGCACTCGGCCGCCATGTTGTCTCCAGACCCGACCACTGCCTCACCTGCCGACGACAGCAGCACACTCAGCCATGCACTGGCCTCCGTCACGCTGGACCAAGCTCTCCCGCATCATCTGTCCAGGTCCATGATGGACATCGAGGTAAACGGCCGCGCCACGACCTGCTTGTTCGACAGCGGGAGCACGGAGAGTTTTATTCACCCAGACACAGTGCGCTGCTACTCCCTCACTGTATGGCCAACGCGCCATCGGATCTCGATGGCGTCGAAGTCCCATTCAACAGACGTCAGCGGATACTGTGTGGTGACCCTGTCGGTTAGGGGCACGGAATATAAAAACTTTAAACTTCTGGTCCTGCCCCAGCTCTGCGCTGCCGTCCTACTAGGGCTGGATTTCCAATGCCACCTCCAAAGTGTCACTTTGGCATACGGTGGACCCCTCCCTCCACTCACAGTCTACAACCAGCGGTTTTTAAACCGCCCGCCGCATACCACCTGTGGCCTCTCCACGCTCAAAGTCCCGCCCCCCTCCTTGTTCGCTAACCTCACCCGCGACTGTAAACCCGTCGCTACCAAGAGCAGGCGGTACAGCGCCGGGGACAGAGCTTTTATTAGCTCTGAGGTGCAGCGTCTCCTGAAGGAGGGCATCATCGAGGGGAGCACCAGCCCCTGGCGTGCCCAGGTCGTAGTCGTTAAGACCGGCAATAAAAACCGCCTGGTCATCGACTACAGCCAAACCATAAACCGGTACACCCAGCTGGACGCATATCCCCTTACCCGCATATCTGACATGGTCAACCAGATTGCACAGTACCGGGTATTCTCCACCATCGACCTTAAGTTGGCCTATCACCAACTCCCTATCCGCCCTGAGGACCGCCAGTATACCGCCTTCGAGGCGAATGGCCGCCTCTACCACTTCCTTAGGGTTCCCTTCGGCGTCACCAACGGGGTTTCGGTCTTCCAAAGGGAGATGGACCGGATGGTTGACCAGAACGCGCTGCAGGCCACGTTTCCTTATCTAGATAACATCACCATCTGCGGCCGCGACCAGCAGGACCACGATGTTAATCTGGAGAAATTCCTCCGTACGGCCCAATGGCTGAATCTCACTTACAATAAGGAGAAATGTATATTTAACACCTCGCGCCTTGCCATCCTCGGCTGCGTAGTAGAGAACGGAGTCATCGGCCCCGACCCCGAAAGAATGCGCCCCCTCATGGAGCTTCCCCTTCCCCACTGTCAAAAGGCACTGAAGAGAACCCTGGGGCTCTTCGCTTACTATGCCCAATGGGTGCCCAATTATGCGGACAAAGCCAGACCCCTCATGAAGTCCACCTCCTTCCCCCTGACAGAAGAAGCATGCGCAGCCTTCTCCCTCATAAAAGGAGACATTGCGAAGGCCACAATGCTCGCAGTGGATGAGTCCATCCCTTTCCAAGTGGAGAGCGACGCATCCGACTTCGCCCTAGCTGCAACCCTTAACCAGGTGGGGAGAACTGTGGACTTCATCTCAAGGACCCTCCAGGGCCCTGAGATCCGACACTCTTCTGTCGAGAAGGAGGCCCAGGCGATTGTGGAAGTGGTACGACGCTGGAGGCATTACCTGGCAGGCAAACGATTTACCCTCCTCACCGACCAGCGTTCGGTTGCTTTTATGTTTAATAACAAGCTGAGGGGCAAAATCAAGAATGACAAGATCTTGAGGTGGAGAATCGAGCTCTCCACCTACGAGTACGATATCTTGTACCGGCCGGGTAAACTCAACGAGCCCCCAGATGCTCTATCACGAGGTACATGCGCCAACGCGCAAGTTGATAGACTGCGGACCCTCCACAACGACCTCTGCCACCCCGGGGTCACAAGACTTTACCACTTCATTAAGGCCCGCAACCTGCCCTACTCCATCGAGGAGGTCAGGACCATGACCAGGAACTGCCAAGTCTGTGCCGAATGCAAACCGCATTTCTATAGGCCGGACAGAGCAAGTCTGATCAAGGCCACCCGCCCCTTCGAGCGCTTGAGCATCGATTTTAAGGGGCCCCTCCCGTCCTCTGACCGTAATGTGTACTTCCTCAACATTATTGATGAGTACTCCCATTTCCCCTTTGCCATCCCCTGCCCAGACATGACCAGTACCACGGTCATCAAATGCCTGAACGACCTCTTCGCCTTGTTCGGGTTCCCGAACTATATACATAGCGACCGGGGCTCATCCTTCATGAGCGAGGAACTTCGCCAGTTCCTGCTCGCGAGAGGTATCGCTGCGAGCAGGACCACCAGCTACAACCCCCGGGGGAACGGCCAGGTGGAAAGAGAGAACGCAACAGTTGGGAAGGCCGTCCTCTTAGCCCTAAAGTCTAAGGGCCTCCCAGCCTCTCGCTGGCAGGAAGTCCTCCCGGCAGCGCTCCATTCCATCCGGTCACTGCTTTGTACTGCCATTAACGCCACCCCTCATGAGCAAATGTTCGTTTTCCCCAGGAAGTCGACTACGGGAACCTCGCTACCAACATGGCTGACTTCTCCGGGGCCCGTCCTGCTGCGGAAGCATGTGAGGACCCATAAAATGGACCCCCTGGTCGAGAGGGTGAACCTCCTGCATGCCAACCCCCAGTATGCCTATGTGGAATACCCAGACGGGTGGGAGGACACAGTCTCCTCCCTCGGGCACCCCTGAGACACCACCGTTATCCCCCACCACTCCCCCAAATCCAGCTCCTGTAGGCGGCATGCCGGGACCTCAGGGGCCTTCGTCGACCACGCAGACACCAGCATTAACATCGGATACGGCAGCACCGCCGCCACTGCTGCGCCGGTCAGAAAGGCTTACGAGGCCACCTGATAGACTGACATACACGAACTAGTAGTACACTTCACCCCGCCGGACTCAATTTTAAACAAGGGGTGAATGTGGTAAACCACTGTTATTGTTACACTGTTGTTATCACCTACACAAGGCTACCTCTTGCCTCGCACACTGTTATACCTAGGCAAACCTCAGCTGACTCCGCCCATGGCTCCGCCTGCTTGCCCAGGTATAAAGGTGATTGCTTGGCTAGTATTCTTCCTTGCTGGAACCGATCACCCACGAGGGTGGGCTCTGTTATTTAGCCAATAAAAGCCTATAGTTACTATCTTAACTCGTCGCTTTTCATGGAATGAATTGATAGGTATATCAGCAGCCCATTCCTGGCGAATATGGTTCGTAAAACTGTGATAGTTTTTTCCGTGGTGGTTGAGGACATTTTTATTACCTCTGGCCACTTTGAATGTGCATCCACCGAAATTAAAAACATCGAGTCCATGAAGGGACCAGCAAAATCAATGTGCACCCTTTGCCATGGAGATGAGGGCCACTCCCATGGATGCAGAGGAGCTTGTGGTGGGGCGTTTTGGACCTTCTGGCATCCTGCACAGCTCTTGGTCATCTCTTCGATTTCTCTATCGATTCCCGGCCACCACACAAACGCTCTGGCTAAATTCTTCATTTTTACCCCACCCAGATGACCCTCATGAAGCTCATTGAGCACTCTATCCATCAACTTAGGTGGAATTACTGCTCTGGATCCACACATCAAGGTTCATCTGCACACTGACAGCTGTTCTCTTCTCGGCGAGAATGCGGGCAGCAGTGGTTCGCCATGTGCTGGCCATCCCTTCACCGTTAAATCATAGACCCGTGATACTGTCGGGTCATTCCGTGTTTCCTTTTCTATGTTTGCATTCGTCACAGGGAGACATTCGACTATGGTCGAGTGGAATAACTCCATTGGATCCACTGTAAGGTCTTCTTCTTCCACCGTCAGCAACGGTAGGCGTGACAATCCATCAGCATTTCCATGCTGTTTAGTTCCTTTGTACTCGATGTCATATTGGTGTGCCCCTAGGAAAAGGGACCACCTCTGCAGCCTTTGTGCTGTCATTATTGGTACGCCCTTCTGAGGGTTGAAAATGGAGACAAGAGGTTGATGATCGGTTAGTAGAGTAAATTTTTGACCGTGCAGGTAGTGATTGAACTTCTTCACCCCCCACACTAGGCTGAGGGCCTCTCTGTCAATCTGGGCGTAGTTACGCTCGGCAGAAGTTAACGAGCGTGACGCAAAAGCTATCGGCCTCTCTAAACCATCAAGGAATTTATGTGACAGTACCGCCCCAATGCCGTAGGGAGACGCATCACACGCCAGTCTGATCGGCAGTGCTGGGTTGTAGTGAGCCAATACTTCCCTTGACGTGATTAAGTCCTAAATCTTCTGAAAGGCCCGCTTACAATCATAGCTCCATTTCCATGCTACCCCCGTTCGTAGCAGGGCGTTCAGTGGATGCAGAATTGTCGACAAATTCGGCAAAAACTTATGGTAGTAATTCACCAATCCGAGGAATGACCTCAGTTGCGACACATTTTCAGGCACTGGGGCCTTAACAACCGCTTCAATTTTGTCAGGGGACTTATGTAACCCCTCTTCATCAATCACGTGGCCACAATATGATATCTGTTTCTTATAAAATTCACACTTGGGGCGGTTGGCTCGCAGCCCATGTTCCCGTAGTCTAGTGAGCACCTGTTCTAGGTTGTTAAGGTGTTCACTGTCATCTTCACCTGTCACAAGGATGTCGTCCAAGTAACACTGAGTCCCCGGAATCCCTTGCAGGACTTGTTCCATCGCTCTTTGCCATGTCGCCGGAGCCGATGCTACTCCGAATACCAATCGATGATACTGGTAAAGAGCTTTGTGAGTGTTTATCGTGAGATACTTCCTAGAGGACTCTTCAAACTCCATCTGCAAATATGCTTGTGCTAGGTCAATTTTTGTAAAACGCTTCCTTCCAGACAGTGAGGCGAAGATGTCTTCTATCCTTGGAAGAGGATATTGTACTGTGTGAAGGACTGGGTTCACCGTCACCTTGAAATCCCCACAGATGCGAATCTTCCTTGGCTCCCCGGACTTATTGCTTAACGTTTTCTTCATGACAGGAGCGATGGGTGTCGCCCACTCGCTCCAGTCGACCTTAGACAACACGCCTGCCTTCTCCAGATTCTCCAGCTCTGCCTCGACGGCTGGGCGAATTGCATATGGTACCGGTCTTGCTTTGAAAAACTTGGGAACTGCATTCTTTTCAATTTTTATCGAGGCGGTTACGCCTTTAAGCGTGCCCAGTTCTTGTTGAAATAGCTCCTTGGCGTTAGCTAAGATTGTTGACAATCGTCCAGGAGTGACGTCTTCATCTTTTTTACCATCCACCGTCATTGCATGAATGGAGTGCCAATCTAAGTTTATCTTCCTGATCCATTCCCGTCCCAATAACGGTGGTCCACCATTTGGCAGTATGCAGAGATACAATTTCCGCATTTTCTTGCCGTTGTATTCGACAGGCACCCTTATTTTTCCCCTGGGGTATACTTTTTGCCCCGTATATGTCATCAAGACGATGGATGTCTCTCTCAAGGGTATTTGTGAAAATAGCCGCTCGTAGTCTCGTCGATTCATGACGGTTAGCGCTGATCCTGTATCCAATTCCATTTTAACTTGGGACCCTGCTATCGTGAGGGTGACCCAAATGGTTCGGTGATCCTCTTTTGCAATTACATTGTGAAGTTTGAGACAGCTTAGTCTCCTGTTCCCGGATTCACTGTCGCTCATCTGGTCTTCGGAACTACTGTCCGTCATCTTTTGTACTTTCTTGTACGGTTCCTTAGTAGACTTTTTGTTGTCGCTGGTCTTCTTCCCAGACCTGCAAACTCATGCAATGTGTCCCATCTTCCCGCATTGCCTGCATATTTTGTCTTTGGACCAGCAGTCCTTCTGGTCATGGTTAGTTCTGCCGCAGCGATAACATTTTGCAAATCCCCATGTCATTTCGTGGGTGCCGTATTCCTGTGGTTTTTGTTGAATTTCTGCAGCTCCCCTGGCTGCTGCTTCATACGATACTGCCACGCTGAAAGCCTTATCTAGCGTCAGCTCTTTCTCTGAGAGTAACTTCTTCTATGTTCCTTCACTCAGGAGTCCACAGACAAATTTGTCCCGTAGGGTATCTGCCAGTCCTGCTCCGAACTGGCAGTGCTTTGATAGCTTGCGTAGTTCTGTAAGATACTCAGCATTGCTCTCATCTTTATGCTGAGTTCTCCTGTGGAATTTAAATCTTTCTGCTATCAACAGCGGTGCAAGGTTTAGGTGTTCCTGTAGGACAGCAACAATTTCGTTAAAACTCTTCACCTTTGGTTTGGCTGGAGTAATCAGGTCCTGCAATAGGCCGTACGTTCTAGCGCCCATTAAGTTTAGCAATATCGATGCCTTTTTCTCCTCTGCTATTTCGTTTGCCTCGAAATATACCTCGACTCTTTCCACATACGTTGTCCAGTCCTCTATTGTATTATCAAAAGCAGTGATACAGCCAGTCTTCGGCATCTTGCAAATCTAAAATGGCGCCTCCCGCGCTTTGCCTTCTTCCCCGATTTAACAAAATGGCGCCTCCCGCGCTTTGCCTTCTTCCCCGCTGTTGCTAGCGCTGCTTTCCGCGGTTCCCGTTGCAACCTGCAGCTCCTCGCGGTTTCTTGCGCGTTTAATATTTCTTTTTTTATTATTTTCCCATTGTGGAACAACCCTGTGGGACTCTTGCCTCCCTCTTCGCGGGTCTATACGCAGCCCGGCTTCGTAGCACCGGCCGCGCCCTGTGTGCTCCACCCTTTCTCTCTCTTCTTCCTGACAACGCTGCTCGGCCCCGTTGCAAACAACCCGCTCAAGTTCGCGACCGCCGCAGCCCAGGAAGGATCAGTGCACTACCTGCCACCAGCCCGATTAGCTGAAGCACCGTCGACAGGAACCAGGCCCCGCTTCCGACAGCTTCTCCAGCAATCTTCAACTCTGCAACACAGGGCAGATGCCCACGGTCGACGTCCGCTTCTACTGCCTCTTACTTTCTTTTCTTTCTGGCCTCGACCTCTGCTCACTTCACTGTAGGAATAGATCCCAGGAGGTGGTGCAGACTGTAGGTAGGATCGTATCTGCTCGTCGCCAGTATTACGTCTGTGAATGATTGTGACACGGACAGCAGGAGTTGAACCAAACACGTCTTTACTGATGGAAGTCAATAGTGAAACTGAAAACAACAGAGGCTCACTAGCGCCTTTTATACAGGGGTGGTCACTGCCGGTACTGCAGTCTGAGACCAGTTATTCTCTTAAAGGTACATACACAACACAGTCCTACTCAGGACCCCTCACCTCTTTTTCCGGTACATTGATGGGCTGGATTTTGTCATTGGGGGTGGGCTGGGGGCGTGTCAGGTGGTCGGTGTGTTAGGACCACACCTCCGATGTGAGGCGGGACAAAAGTGCGATTTTGCCCGAATTGGGCACTTGATTTCCAGCGTGTGGGAACTCCTGGCCCAATGAGTCTTTTGACATTGAAACTCGCCTCCGATGACGTCATCTATGCAGCTGGATTTAAGGCCTGCAAGCAGCCTTGGTTCTTTTCTAGCCTTACAACTTTATCTCCATACTTCTGAGGGATTCCTATGACAAGTAAGTCCAGCACCAGACCAAAGTGTGCACCCAGATTCGATGAGGCCTCCCTCCAAGCTCTGGTGGAGGGAGCAAGAGCAAACAAGGAGGTGCTCTTTCCTTCCTCAGGGAGGAAAAAGACTCCGAAACAGACCAAAGCTGTGTGGCTGCAAGTGGCACAGGAGGTGAATGCGATATCAATGTGCAGCAGAACCTGGCTGCAGTGCAGAAAGAGGTTTCATGACCTTCTCCGCACAGGAAAAGTGAGTATTCTATCCCCATGACCCTCAATCTGATCCCCATCATTTCTCGTCACCAGCACTGTGCTTTGTCAACCGCCTCCTCCACATCCCACTTCACCCTTACATCACTGCACCCTTAACAATTCCCTCCCTCTGTATGTTCACATTCACTTAACTATTCGACTATGCAGCCCTCACACTCCCTATCACTGTGATGCTATGACAACAACTTACAACACACAGGGAGGGCCCTTGGTTTTGGCACCTCACTCCATCTTTGTGTCCTTCTAAGCATGTATGCTTTGGAATCTCTACACTCACTCCTTCATTCTCACTCAAACTCCACTTGTGTCCCTCATTGCAGGAGAAGAGAGCCCACAATAAGAGGAGAGGGCGAGGACAGGAGGAGGGCCACCCTCATTAGCCCAGCTCACCACTGCAGAGGAGGCGGCCCTGGAGATCGTGGGAGTGGAGGAGGATGCGCAAGTGGGGGACGGACAGAGTAAGCCTGCCAGATTGGCAAATCCAACCGCACGCGCAGTTACACTTGCTTAATCCTTGGAGAAGTTGATGTAATTGTGCGCGATGGCAAAGTGGGCATCGGTTACCTGCATGATGCAACTGTGTGCAGCTGCCTGGGAGATGCCGCTGATGTCTGCTGTTGGTCCCTGGAATGGCCCTGAAGCAAAAAAGTGGAGTGCGGTGGTGACTTTGATGGCCACTGGTAAGGGGTGTCCACCTGCTCCTCTAGGCTCCAGGTCTTGCTGCAGCATTTCACAGATGTCACCCACTACCTCTCGCAACAGTCTGAGCCTCCGTTGGCACTGCTGCTCAGTCATGTTGAGGTAGCTCATCCTCTGTCTGTAAAGTCTGTTTTGGTGTATCTCCTGCGGCGACGTGTTTCCATGCACTGGCACCTTCTGGCCTGTGCAGCTTCAGGTGGGTGAGCAGCAGCTTGGCGCTCCTGTTGTTGCTGCTGCTGTTGGTGCTGCTGTTGTTCATGGTTCTGCTGCTGCCGCGGCTGGTCTTCGTCCGAACCTGAGGTCCAGGAGGAAAGGAAATAAATGGTTCCCATTTTCTGGTGTATACCTCAGTTGAGGAAGCGTTCAGTCATGGTGGGGAGAGGGGTTTCCCAGGAGGTCACAATGGAGATGGGTGTCAGGCTCCAAACTTCCACAACAATGAGTAGGCCTGCTAACAGTTCCCCCAGACCTGAGACAACAAAGTTCTGCCACCTGCAAATAATGATTGCTGAAAACTCTTTTTAATGGTGAAGTTGCAGCTGTGAGTAAGCAATCCACTTGTGAGGCCGCCAGGATTAACTAGCATGTTCCAGAGGAGACGTGCAGCACGGGGAACGTCGGCGGCTGCCCGGAGCGGGACCTGAGCTAAGGTGAGTTGGGCCTGCCCTCAGGCGCTACGCGGAAGGAAGACGCACAGGAGTCTGGGAATTGTAGTTTCCTAGGCTCGGGCTCTGCGGGCCGTTGAGGTGAGTGGCGCAAAATCGCCGATCTAGCATTGTGATAGCGGGAGGAGCGAGCGAGCGCCCCAAACTCAGCAGAGCAATCCAAGAAAAACAAGTCACAAAAACCCCACCACCCTTTCTGCGGGGCAGGGTGGGGAAAATGAGAGTTGCAATTAAACAGCGGGGCGAGCAAGTAAAAGGGGGGATCGAGATCTTATATAAACACGGTACCTTCCCCCTCCTCCGGATTCTTCAAGCTCCCGCACTCGGGTCTCTGCTCGAACACGGGAGTGAGGGCGGACTGGATTAATCTAGACACACACTGCAAGAACCCCGTCAATCATCCTCACTTAAAGGGGCCACCCCACCCTGACCCCCCGCACCTCCAACTTCTGATTTTATCACTCCCATTCTCTCGTACTCTTCTTCATATCATGCCCCATCATATTTTATGCCCACCTGAGAGGCCAAACAGTGCCTTGGTTTAACGTCTCATCCACAAGGTGGCACCTCTGACAATTCATCACTCCCTCAATCTAGATTATGCGCTCAAGTCTCCAGAGTGGCGTTTCAACCCACTGCTTTCTGACTCAAAGACAAGAGTGCTACCACTTACCTGCCATCCTGGAGTCCCTCTCTCTCTCTCTCTCCTTCCCTCTCTCTCGCTCTCCTTCCCTCTCTCTCTCTCTCTCTCCTTCCCTCTCTGTCTCTCTCTCCTTCCCTCTCTCTCTGTCTCCTTCCCTCTCTCTCTCCTTCCCTCTCTCTCTCTGTCTCTCTCTCCTTCCCTCCCTCTCTCTCTCCTTCTCTCTCTCCTTCCCTCTCTCTCCTTCCCTCTCTCCCTCTCTCTCCTCTCTCTCCTTCCCTCTCTCTCTCTCTCTCCTTCCCTCTCTGTCTCTCTCTCCTTCCCTCTCTCTCTCCTTCCCTCCTCTCTCCCTCCTTCCCTCTCTCCCTCCTTCCCTCTCTCTCTCCTTCCATCTCTGTCTCTCTCTCCTTCCCTCTCTCTCTCTCTCTCCTTCCCTCTCTCTCTCCTTCCCTCCCTCTCTCTCTCCTTCCCTCTCTCTCTCTCTCTCCTTCCCTCTCTCTCTCTCCTTCCCTCTCTCTCTCCTTCCCTCTCTCTCTCTCTCCTTCCCTCTCTCTCCTCCCTCTCTCTCTCTCTCTCTCTTTCCCCCTCTCTCTCTCTCCTTCCCACACAGACAGACAAACAAACTCATTTATATATATAAAAATTATTTGTACTTTTTTCATAACAACATGCCCTCAAAAAACCTTCGGCACCGCCGGGCACTCCAGCTAGTATATATATATAAAATAAAAGAGTTGGTTTGTCTGTTTGTCTGTATGTCCGCTATATACTCAAAAGTTATAGAGCTTACCTGCACACATGTTATATCAAAAGAAAGCTGATGATCAGGGGAGTGTCATAGGCATATTTACTTTTTGGTCAGACAAAGGTTGTTCCGACAGTAGACAAAAAACATTCAAAAAACATTTAAAAATCCGCTCATTAGCGGTTGACCAATCCTACCGCTAATTATCCTTGAGCGATGTGATGGTTGACCCATCCTACAGGGTGGCGGGCCTAATCATTCAAACTGCCATTAGTGCGGGAGCAGGAGCTGAGCGGCGGCCATTAAACACCTGCCGGGCCCCAAGCTAAAAAAATGGTAATGGGGATTAAATAAAATGAAATATAGATTTCCAGCAGAAAAAAAGGATGGTTTAAAAGAAAAAAAAAATCAATTTGCAAAGGGGACTTGGGCTTTCCCCCCCCCTCGGCGGTGGATGAGCTGCCTGCAGGCCTCAGGCCTCGAAGCCTCAGCCTCTCCTCGCCAGCCATGCCCGAGCTAGGCACCGCCCGTCCCGCTGGCCTGATTCAAAACCAGCGGCCCGCGATCGCCGCCATCTTGGAAAAGCTGGCGGGCTGGACGGAGCCGAGCATAGCCATCGCCGCCATCTTGGTAAAGGCTGGCGGGGCAGGACGAGAGCGAGAGTGTGAACGTTGGCGGCGGCCGGAGCGGGACCTGAGCTAAGGTGAGTCGGGCTGGGCCTCACGCGTTAGGCCGCGCACGGGCCGGCCCTGAGGTGCTGATCCGCACACGGGGGCTTCGGGTCACCGCGTCCAGGCTCTGAGGAAAGATAGAGAGGGGGAGGGAGGGAGAGAGAGGAATTCAGGGAGACACAGGGGGAGGGAGAGGGGGAGAGGAGTGTGGGGGAGAGGAGAGGGGGAGGGGGGGAGGGAGGGAGAGGGGGGAGGGAGGGAGAGGAGAGGGTGGAGGGAGAGGGGGAGGGAGAGGAGAGCGGGGGGAGGGGAGGGAGAGGAGAGGGGGGAGGGAGGGAGAGGAGATGGGGGAGGGAGAGGAGGGGGGAGGGAGAGGAGAGGGGGGAGTGGATGAGGAGTAGGAGGGAGAGGAGGGGGAAGGAAGAGGAGGGGGGAGGGAGAGGAGAGGGGAGGAGAGGAGAGGAGAGGGGGAGAGGAGAGGGGGGGAGGGAGAGGAGAGGGCGGAGGGAGAGAGAGAGGGGGAGAGGACAGGGAGAGGAGGGGGGAGAGGAGAGGGGGGAGGGAGAGGAGAGGGGAGGAGGGAGAGGGGGAGGGGGAGGAGAGGGAGAGGGAGGGAGAGGAGGGAGGGAGGGAGAGGAGAGGGGGAGGGAGAGAGGGAGAGTGGAGGGAGGGAGAGAGAGTAAAGCAGGGACAGGGGGAGGAGAGAGAGTGGGGAGGTAGAGAGAGGGGGCGGAGGGAGAGGAGAGGGGGAGGGAGAGGAGAGAGGGAGGGAGATGAGAGGGGAGGGAGGGGGGGAGAGGGGGGAGGAGGAGAGAGAGGGGGAGGGAGGGAGGGAGAGGAGGGAGGGAGAGGAGAGGGGAGGGAGGGAGAGGAGAGGGGGGGTGGGAGAGTGGAGGAGGGTGAGGAGAGGGGGAGGGAGGGAGAGGAGGGAGGGAGGGAGAGGAGAGGGGATGGAGTGAGAGAGAGTAAAGCAGGGAGAGACAGGGGGAGGGAGAGAGAGAGGGTGACGCAGTGAAAGAATGAGTGGGTGGGAGACGGAGGGAGAGCTCACCTTCTTCCTTCCTTCTTTCCTTCGCAGGGGTCCATCGGTCCAGGCCTGAGGTGCTCCTCCCCCCCTCTCTCTCCAGGCTAATCCCGAACTAAATCCAGCAGTCTCTCTCTGTCTCTTCCCCCCCGTCTCTCTCTTCTCCCCCCAGTCTCTCTCTCCCTCTCTCTTCCCCCCAGTCTCTCTCTTCTCCCCCCAAGTCTCTCTCTCTCTCTCTCTCTCTCTCCACCCCCCAGTCTCTCTCTCTCTCTTTCCCTCTCTCTCTCTCTCTCCTTCCCACACAGACAGACAAACTCTTTTATATATATAAAAATTATTTCTACTTCTTTCATAACAACATGCCCTCAAAAAACCCTCGGCACCGCCGGGCACTCCAGCAAGTATCTAATATAACCATCTTTTTCGGTTTTGCTTTTCTGCCTCTCCCAGGAGATTACATGGCTGCCGGGAGGGTAGGAAGTGTCTCGATGTCCACATGCATCATGGTGTGTGGGGCAGGGGTTGATGGACAAGCTGGTCTTTTCCTGCCCGTCAGTTGCATCCGTTCAGTGGAAGAGGAAATCCAGCGGGGTGTGAAATGGGCTGCCTTTTCCCGCTACCGCCCAAGACTGAATTTCACCCCCCCTCCAATTGCCTTTCCCGCGAGACATCCAACTGAGGTCCTGTTTGAAATTCGACCCGCTGTGCCTCTGCCGGCTCTTTGAAAGAGCTCTCCAATTAATCCCACTCCCGCTGCTCTTTCCCAAGAGCCCTGCAAATTCTTCCTTTTCAAGTATATATTCGAGTCCTGTTGAATCTGCCTCCACCACCTTTTCAGGCAGTGCATTCCAGATCATAACAACTTGCTGCGTAAAAAAAAACTTCATTCCCCCCATCACCCACTGATTTTTTTTGATCATTCATTTTATTATACAGCTGCGAATACAATTTCAGGAAGAAAATTGAGTGAAACAAATATTGTCGATGTGAGCGGACTGTGAACACCACGGCTGAAAACAGGGGAAAGGAAGGAAAATAAGAGGAGAAAGCACATTACTTGGTGGAAAAAAAGTACCTTTACAAGGCACTCGCCAACAGTTCAAAGGTGAAATAACGCCCTTTTTATCAGGACACATCAGTTATAAATGAGACCAAGGCACCACAAAGGTCTTTGACACTCGAGTGATACTCTGAGATTATCTGAACTAGACGTACCTAGATGCCAAGATTTCTGTCAGAGCAAGTGAGCTCTTCAAACTAATTGCACATGAGGACAGGCTCTGTTTTCATATGTCAAGAGTTTGAGTTGAGAGCTGTTTTATCACATTTCATTCCACGTGGTTGCTACCACCTTCAGAGAGAGATTTTAAAAAATGCAGCGCTTATTTTTGGATGCTTGATTCTTCCAAAGGTCGTGTCACAGAGGTTTATGTCTGCGTAATTGTTCCTACAGCACTGATACTCCATTATCAGCAAGCCAGCTTGGTAGGGGTGCTCAGTCTGCCTGCCAGAGACTCAGGGCAGGATTTTCATTCAGGAGTCGGTTAGGAGGCGGGATTACAACTTTCGGGGTTGTAGTCCCGCCTCCATCGAGATGCGGCCAATCCACGTGATTTTAACTTGATTCACCTTGTTGAGCCTGCCCAGTGGGCTCAGCAGGCCAATTAAGGGCCACCCGGCAACAGGTGACGTAACAGACTGAAATTTCATCTGTCAAGAGGTTTTGACAGATGAAATATCAGTGTTTCACAACTGTTTGAAGCTGTCAAACACTGACAGTCTTACTTCTAACCTGAGTCCTTCTCCACAGACTCAGTTAGAAATCTCTCCTGCACAGAAAGCTGCAGGCTGTCACTTTTGACAGTTCGCAGCCATTCTGCTTTCTGTGCCAGTGAGATGAGGGACTCCCGAGACCTAAAGGAAGGAAGGCTGAAAAGGTAAGAAAAGGTCATTTAAACTTCTTTAATCACTTTAGACACACCAAACACACTTACCTCTCTGCACTCATGCACACATCACTCAACTACACACCAGACATCTCGACCCCTCCAAGTCCTTCAAACCCGACGGCCCGCCTCCTCTAACTTGGCGTGGTTTGGAGCCATCGGGAATCCCACACTTCAACCTTAAAAATAGGGCTTAGGCTAAAAACTGCCTGTTAACTACCTGTTAACAGGCAGCTAATTGGCATTAATCCCTTCCCGCCTCAGGGAGACGGGTCCCAGTACGGGGCGGAGTACCCACCTCCTTGGAAACTGGCATGGAGGCGGGTTTGGGTGCGGGATGGAGTCGGGATCCCTGATTTTGGGATTTTAACCCCCCACACGCCTCCAATCCCGACTCCACGGCCCAATGAAAATCCTGCCCTCAGCGTATACAGGAGACAGATGTTCCACAGAACCCGCCAAGTTGCCAACTGCATTTACTGAGGTTTGTTTAGGGGGTTTGCCCCTTATTAGTCTCTGGATCATTTCTGCCTGGAATTAAGAATGCAGAAATCAAGTTAGTCGAGTAGGAAAAAGAAAGAAGGCTTGCATTTATATAGCACCTTTCACAACCTCAGGACACCCCAAAGCGCTTCACAGCCAATGAAGCACTTTTTGAGGTGTAGTCACTGTTGTAATGTAGGGAAACGCAGCAGCCAATTTGTGCACAGCAAGCTCCCACAAACAGCAATGTG
Organism: Somniosus microcephalus; assembly: GCF_052327205.1. Lineage (NCBI taxonomy): Eukaryota > Metazoa > Chordata > Chondrichthyes > Squaliformes > Somniosidae > Somniosus > Somniosus microcephalus. Next base: position 447,924,806 of record NC_140987.1, on the reverse strand, counting down.
ATAATGACCAGATCATCTGATGTTAGCAATTAATGATGTTAATTGAGGGTAAATAATGGTCAAGACACCGTGGCTAACTCCCCTGCTCTTCTTCAAAATAGTGACCATGGGATCTTTTATGTCCAGCTGAGAGGGCAGACGAGGCCTCGGTTTACGGCTCATCTAAAAGACGGCATCTCCGAAAGTGCAGCGCTCCCTCAGCACTGCACTGGGAGTGTCAGCCTAGCTTTTTGTGCTCAAGTCTCTCAGTGAGGGCACATGGATGAGATTTGTATTCCCTTACATGTGTTGAGAATGGTAGTCCAAACCTTGCAAAAGGTTTCCATGCACTCTTACATCGATACAATTAGGTGGGTGAGGAAAGTCAGTTACACAATTGCACGTTATTTGCAAGCTAAAATTTAATTATTTAGTTGTCTTCTTCTCAGCATACTTGCAATCTCAAAAGAATAAACATAGTAACATTAGAAACAGGGACTGTCCATTCAGCTCCTCGGGCATGCTCCGCCATTAACTCGCCTTTGCTCCATATCTCTTAATCCAATACCTAACAATGGACAATAAATGCTGGCCTTACCAGCGACGCCCACACCCCACGAACGAATATTTTTAAAAAATCTATCGATCTCAGTCTTGAAAGCTCCAATTGTTCCCCAGCATCCACAGCCTTTTGGGGAGCAGAGTCCCAAATATCGACTATTCTTTTGTGTAAGGAAGTGCTTCCTGATTTCGCTCTTGAACAGCCCAGCTCTAATTTTAAGATGATGCCCTCTTGATTCCCCCACCAGAGGAAATAGTTTCTCCATATCTATCCTAACATTTTAAACAGCTCGATCAGATCACTCCTCAATCTTCTATACTCAAGGGAATACAAGCTAAGTTTATGCCACAAGTCCTCATGATTCAACCCTCTAAAGCGCTCAAAACAGACAAAACTAATAATAAAAAAATGACTAGGTGATAAGTAGATCAGAACTGATGGAAGTTCTGTGTGACTGAAGAACTTTAGTTCAAACTCAGCTGGCATTTCAGTGTACTAATAAGGGAGCTACACTGTCGAAGGTCCCATCTTCAGATGAAGAGTTCACCTGTACAGGTGGATGTATGTGGTAGAAAGGACTCCGAGCAAACCGAGGCCAATGGGTAGCAGGGGAGGGGGGGGGGAGATCAAAGAGAAAGCTCTCAAGTGGCTGGAGTCATATGTGATACAAAGCAAGATAGTCATGTTTGTTCAAAGCCAATCATCATAGCCTTTATTGCAGAGTAAAAAGACACTCAAATATTTCGGCTCTGTATTTTTTTTAATTCCTTTTTATGGGATCTGGGCGTCGCTGGCAAGGCCAGCATTTATTGCCCATCCCTAATTGCCCTCGAGAAGGTGGTGGTGAGCCGCCTTCTTGAACCGCTGCAGTCCGTGTGGTGAAGGTACTCCCACAGTGCTGTTAGGGAGGGAGTTCCAGGATTTTGACCCAGCGACAATGAAGGATTGGCGATATATTTCTAAGTCAGGAAGATGTGTGACTTGAGGGGAACTTGGAGGTGGTGGTGTTCCCATGTGTCTGCTGCCCTTGTCCTTCTAGGTGGAAGAGGTCGCGGGTTTGGGAGGTGCTGCCGAAGAAGCCTTGGTGAGTTTATGCAGTGCATCTTGTAGATGGTACACACTGCAGCCACGGTCTGCCGGTGGTGGAGGGAGTGAATGTTTAAGGTGACAGAGGGGGTGCCAATCAAGCGGGCTAATTTGTCCTGGATGGTGTCGAGCTTCTTGAGTGTTGGTGGAGCTGCACTCATCCAGGCAAGTGGAGAGTATTCCATCACACTCCTGACTTGTGCCTTGTAGATGGTGGAAAGGCTTTAGTGAGTCAGGAGGGGAGACACTCGCCACAGAATAACTAGCCTCTGACCTGCTCTTGTTGCCACAGTATTTATGTGGCTGGTCCAGTTAAGTTTTTTGTCAATGGTGACCCCCAGGATGTTGATGGTGGGGGATTCGGCAATGGCAATGCCATTGACTGTCAAGGAGTGGTGTTTAGACTCTCGCTTGTGGAGATAGTCATTGCCTGGCACTTCTGTGGCGTGAATGTTACCTGCCACTTATCCGCCCAAGCCTGAATGTTGTCCAGGTCTTGTTGCATGCAGGCATGGACTGCTTCATTATCTGAGGAGTTGTGAGTGGCACTGAACACTGTGCAGTCATCAGCGAACATCCCCATTTCTGACCTTATGTTAGAGGGAAAGTCATTGATGAAGCAGCTGAAGATGGTTGGGCCTAGGACACTGCCCTGAGGGACTCCTGCAGCGATGTCCAGTGGCTGTGATGATTGACCGGAATCACCACAGCCATCTTCCTTTGTGCTAGGTATGACTCCAGCCAGTGGAGAGTTTTCCCCCCGATTCCCATTGACTTCAGTTTTATTAGGGCTCCTTGATACCACACTCGGTCAAATGCTGCCTTGATATCAAAGGCAGTCACTCTCACCTCACCTCAGGAAATCAGCTCTTTTGTCCATGTTTGGGCCAAGGCTGTAATGAGGCCTGGAGCCGAGTGGTCCTGGCGGAACCCAAACTGGGCATCAGTGAGCAGGTTATTGGTGAGTAAGTGCCACTTGATAGCACGTTGATGACACCTTCCATCACTTTGCTGATGATTGAGAGTAGACTGATGGGGCGGTAATTGGCCGGATTGGATTTGTCCTGCTTTTTGTGGACAGGACACACCTGGGCTGTTTCCCACATTCTTGGGTAGATGCCAGTGTTGCAGCTGTACTGGAACAGCTTGGCTAGAGGCGCGGCTAGTTCTGGAGCACAAGTCTTCTGCACGATAGCCGGGATGCTGTCAGGGCCCATAGCCTTTGCTGTATCCAGTGCACTCAGCTATTTCTTGATATCATGTGGAGTGAATTGAATTGGCTGAAGACTGGCTTCTGTGATGGAGGAGGAGGCCGATATGGATCATCTACTCGGCATCTCTGGCTGAAGATGGTTGCAAATGCTTCAGCCATGTCTTTTGCACTCATCCATCATCTTTGAGGATGGGGATATTCATGGAGCCTCCTCCTCCCTTTAGTTAGTTAATGGTCCACCACCATTCATGACTGGATGTGGCAGGACTGCAGAGCTTTGATCTGATCTGTTGATTGTGGGATCGCTTAGTCCTGTCTATAGCATGCTGCTTCCGCTTTTTAACATGCATGTAGTCCTGTGTTGCAGCTTCCCCAGGTTGGCACCTCATTTTTAGGTACGCCTGGTGCTGCTCCTGGCATGATCTTCTGCACTCCTTATTGAACCAGGCTTGGTCCCCTGGCTTGATGGTCATGGTAGAGTGAGGGATTTGCCAGGCCATGAGGTTACAGATTATGGTGGAATACAATTCTGCTGCAGCTGATGGCCCACAGTGCCTCATGGATGCCCAGTTTTGAGCTGCTAGATCTGTTCTGAATCTATCCCATTTAGCATAGTGGTAGTGCCACACAACACGATGGAGGGTGTCCTCAGTGTGAAGATGGGACTTTGTCTCCACAATGACTGTGCGGCGGTCACTGTTACCAATACTGTCATGGACAGATGCATCTGCAACAGGTAGATTTGTGAGGACGAGGTCAATAAGGTTTTTCCCTCGTGTTGGTTCTCTCACCCCCCCAGACTGGCAGCTATGTCCTTCAGGACTCGGTCAGCTCAGTCAGTAGTGGCGCTACCGAGCCACTCTTGGTGATGGACATAGAAGTTCCCCACCCAGAGTACATTCTGTGCCCTTGCTACTCTCAGCTTCTTCCAAGTGGTGTTCAACATAAAGGAGTACTGATTCATCATCTGAGGGAGGGCGGTAGGTGGTAATCAGCAAGAGGTTTCCTTGCCCATGCTTGACCTGAAGCCATGAGACTTCATGGGGTCCGGAATCAATGTTGAGGACTCCCAAGGCCACCGCTTTTCGTCTGTATACCACTGTGCCACCACCCCTAGTGGGTCTGCCCTGCTGGTGGGACAGGGCAGACCCAGGGATGGCGATGGAGGAGTTTGGGACATTGGCTGAAAGGTATGATTCTGTGAGTATGATTCTGTCAGGCTTTTGCTTGACTAGTCTGTGGGACAGCTCTCCCAATTTTGGCACAAGTCCCCAGATGTTGGTGAGGAAGAATTTGCATGATTGACTGGGCTGGGTGTGCTGTTGCCATGTCCGTAGCCAGTGGCGAGGTCAATGACACATGTTCTGTCCGGTTTCAATTTTATTATTTTGTTTCGTAGCGGTTTGTTACAACTGAGTGGCTTGTTGGGTCATTTCAGGGAGCAGTTAAGAGTCAACCACATTGCTGTGGGTCTGGAGTCACATATAGGCCAGACCAGGTAAGGACGGCAGATTTCCTTCCCTGAAGGACATTAGTGAACCAGATGGGTATTTAAGAAGGGTGAAGAAAGAACTACAGGAATACCAGGGGAAGATGTGGAAAAGCATTTTTCTGTTTCCCACACCAGTCACCTATAAACTTTCTCAGTGAGATATATATTGGTCTGGATACCAGGAAGAACTCCCCTGTGTTTCTTCGAAATAGTGCCATGGGATCATTTATGTCCACCTGAGAGGGCAAACGGGGCATATGGTTTAACATTTATCCAAAAGACAGCACCTTCAACAGTGCAGCACTTCCTCAATACTGCACTGAAGTGTCAGGATGGCTTTTGTGCTCAAGTAATTGGAGTGGGGCTTGAACCTTCCAGGGAATGAGATGGGTCAGGTGGAGCAAGTGTCAGTAGGTGAACATTTAGGGAACAGTGATCATGGTACCATAAGGCTTAAATTAGCAATGGAAAAGGACAGGGAGCAATCTGGAGTAAAAATACTTCTTTGGAGGAAGGCCAAAATCAGTGGGATGAGAACAGATCTGGCCCGGGTAAATTGGAATCAAAGATTGGCAGGCAAAAGTGTAATCGAAAACGGGCTGCCTTTAAAGAGGAGATGGTGCGGGTACAGTCGAGGTACTTTCCCACTAGAAAGAAAGAAAGAAGAAAGATTTGGGGGAAGGTAGGCCAACTAAAGTCAGAGCGCCCTGGATGATGAGAGAGAGAGAGAGTAAGATGAAGCAGAAAAAGAGCGCGTATGACAGATGTCAGGTTGAGAATATATCTGAGAATCACAGAATCACAGAATCACAGAATCCCCACAGTGCAGATAGAGGCCATTTCGGCCCATCGAGCCTGCACCGACACATATCCCACCCTATCCCCGTAACCCCACGTATTTAATCCCCTAACACTAAGGGTCAATTTATCATAGCCAAATCAACCTAACCCGCACATCTTTGGACTGCAGGAGGAAACCGGAGCACCCGGAGGAAACCCACGCAGACACAGGGAGAATGTGCAAACTCCACACAGACAGTCACCCGAGGCCAGATTTGAACCCGGGTCCCTGGCGCTGTGAGGCAACAGTGCTAACCATTATGAATCAGGCTAAATATAGAAAGTTCAGAGAGGAAGTAAAAAAGAAAATAAGACGAGCAAAGACAGAATATGAGGCTAGAATGACAGCTAACTTAAAAAGTAATCCAAAAGTCTTCGATAGGCATATAAATAGTAAGCGGGTAGTAAGAGGCGGGGTGGGGCTGATTTGGGACCAAAAAAGAGACCTACACATGGAGGCAGAGGGCATGGCTGAGGTACTAAATGAGTACTTTGCATCTGTCTTCATCAAGGAAAAATATGCTGCCATAGACATAGTGAAGGAGGAGGTAGAGGAGATACTGGAAGGGATAAAAATTGATAAAGAGGAGGTACTAGAAAGACTGGCTGTATTAAAGGAGATAATTCACCAGGACCAGATGGGATGCATCCTAGGACGCTGAGGGAAGTGAAGGAAGAAATCATGGAGGTACTGGCCATAATCTTTCAATCCTTCTTTTAAATGTGGGTGATGCCAGAGGATTGGAGAATTGCAAATGTTATACTCTTGTTCAAAAAATGGTGCAGAGCTAAACCCAGCAACTACAGGACAGTCAGTTTAACCTCAGTAGTGGGGAAGATTTTAGAAACAATAATCAGGGACAAAATTGACAATCACTTGGACAAGTGTGGAATAATTAAGGAAAGCCAGCATGGATTTGTTAAAGGCAAATCATGTTTAACCAACTTGATTGAGTTTTTTGATGAGGTAACAGAGAGGGTTGATGAGGGCAATGCGGTTGACGTGGTGTACATGGACTTCCAAAAGGCGTTCGACAAAGTGCTTTAAACTAATTAGTCGGGGGGAGGTTTCAAGAGAGCGAAAAATTAAAATATCAGCGGAGAAGGCAACAGAGCAAGGTAGCAGTGGGGGAATTAAAATCCAGAGCGTGTCAGGAAGGGACAGAATATATAAAGATAAAGTAAAGTAGTAAAGGGGGTAAAAGCAGGAATAAATTGTCACAAAACATATTTAAACGTTCTCTATCTGAATGCACGCAGCATTCATAACAAAATAGACGAGTTGACGGTACAAATAGCTACACATGGGTATGATCTGGTGGCCATTACAGAAACATGGCTGCAAGGTGACCATGACTGGGAACTAAACATCCAGGGGTATTTGACAATTAGGAAGGACAAACAGGAAGGAAAGGGGGGTTGGGTGGCTATGTTAATAAAGGATGGAATCACTGCAATAGTGAGAAATGATATTGGGTCAAAGGATCAGGATAGTGAAACAGTTTGGGTGGAGATAAGGAATAATAAGGGGAAAAAGTCACTAGTGGGCATAGTCTATAGGCCTCCTAACAGTTGCAACTCTATTGGTCGGAGTATAAATCAGGAAATAGTTGGGGCTTGTAGTAAGGGAACAGCTATAATCATGGGGGACTTTAACTTTCATATTGACTGGACAAATCAAATTGAGCAGGGCAGCCTTGAGGAAGAGTTCATAGAGTGCATTAGGGACAGGTTCCTTGAGCAGTATGTTACTGAACCAACCAGGGGGCAGGCAATCTTAGATCTGGTCCTGTGTAATGAGACAGGATTAATAAAAAATGTCCTAGTAAAGGATCCCCTTGGAATGAGTGACCATAACACGGTTGAATTCCAAATTCAGTTGGAGGGTGAGAGAGTTGGATCTCAAACCAGCGTACTAAGCTTAAATAAAGGAAACTATGAAGGTATGAGAGCAGAGTTGACTAAAGTGGACTGGGAAAATAGATTAAGGTGTAAGACGGTACATGAGCAGTGGTGTACATTCAAGGAGATATTTCACAACTTTCAAGAAAAATATATTCCACTGAGGAAAAATGGGCATAAAAGAAAAGACAGCCATCCGTGGCTAAGTAAAGTAATAAAGGACAGGTTGGGTGATTGGGCAGAAACATGGCAAATGCACTATAATGTGGATAAATGTGAGGTTATCCACTTTGGTGGCAAAAACAGGAAGGCAGATTATTATTTGAATGGCAATAGATTGGGAGAAGGGGAAGTGCAAAGAGACCTGGGTGTTCTTGTGCACCAGTCGCTGAAGGTAAGCATGCAGGTGCAGCAGGCAGTTAAGAAGGCAAATGGTATGTTGGCCTTCGTAGTGAGAGGGTTCAAGTACAGGAACAAGGATGCCTTGCTGCAGTTGTACAGGGCCTTGGTGAGACCGCACCTTGAGTATTGTGTGCAGTTTTGGTCGCCTTGCCTGAGGAAGGATGTTCTTGCCATGGAAGGAGTGCAGCGAAGATTCACCAGGCTGATACCTGGGATGGCAGGAATGACGTATGAGGAGAGATTGTGTCGATTGAGCTTATACTCACTGGAGTTTAGAAGATTGAGAGGGGATCTCATCGAAACCTCTAAAATTCTGTCAGGCCTGGACAGACTAGATGCAGGAAGGATGTTTATGATGGCCGGGGATACCAGAACCAGGGGTCATAGTCTAAGGATAAGGGGTAAGCCATTTAGGACTGAAATGAGGAGGAATTTCTTCACCCAGAGAGTGGTGAACCTGTGGAATTCTCTGCCACAGAGGGCGGTGGAGGCCAGTTCATTAAATATATTCAAAAAGGAGTTGGATATATTTCTTAAGGCTAAAGGGATCAAGGGATATGGGGAGAAGGCAGGGACAGGGTACTGAATTTGGATGATCAGCCATGATCTCATTGAATGGTGGAGCAGGCTCGAAGGGCCGAATGGCCTACTCCTGCTCCTATCTTCTATGTTTCTATGTTTCTATCTATAGTAATCTGGGATGCTATGATTAAGGTTATCCACCAGGTGGTGCTGTAGCTAGTGCTGCTGCTAGTTAATGTCAGCAGAGGTGGAATGGGAGGATGCAGGCCTCTATGTTTGTGACGCAGTTGTTTAATAAAGTACACGGACTAATTCTAATATCTCGCCTCGTTGAGTTCCTTGTTTCACCACATGGATTTATCACATTTGGCGACGAGGTAAAAGGACACTGAATAAAGAAGAGAAGTCTGCCGGGACTCTTAAAAAAACAAACTCACGAGCTAAAGTTAGCTACCAATTGGACGAGAGCATGGCTGCCACGGTAGGAACGGTCTCCACTTTTGATATTCAAGCACAAACCTGGGAGGAATACTGTGAAGTGTTGAGTTATTTCTTCGAAGCAAATGAAATAAATGATGCCGGAAAAAGGAAAGCCATTCTGCTTAGTTCAGTGGGAAGCCAAACCTACAGTTTGATGAAGAATCTGCTCAGTCCTGAAAATCCTGGAGACAAATCAATTGTTGAATTAGTGGCCTTGCTAAAAGAACATTTCAACCCTAAGCCTAGTGAGACTGTACAATGGTTCAAGTTTAATTCAAGGAACAGAAAAGAGGAAGAGAGTTTAATGGACTATGTAGTGGTGTTGCGTAAATTAGCACAAGATTGCAATTATGGGAACAACCTGAAGGAAATGCTGAGAGATAGGCTAGTTTGCAGAATAATGGACGACCGAATGCAGCGTAGATTATTACCGAGACTGGGCTTACATATGAAAAAGCATTGGAACTTGCTCCAGCCATAGAGACAGTGAACCGAGATGTAAAAGAAATACAGGGTTCAGACAGGGCTAATGCTAAGCAAGTTGCAGGTCAGGTTATTGTGCACAAGTTAAACATGCGTCAGAAACCACAACGTGAGCATGTGAAGGCATGTTATAGATGCAAGGGCGATCACCTGGTGAGTGAATGCCAGTTTCTGGAGGAAAAGTGCCACAAGTATGGGAAACAAGGACACATAAAATGAGCATGCAGGGCAAAATCACCTGTGGAGGAATCCAAACCAAAAGGGGAAGGAAAGCAAAACCAAGGAAGAGAAGTGAAAAACCATGGAGCACACCACATCAGCGGGGAAGCTGAGGAAGAAGAGGACATGTTCATAAGGTATAGCATGTTAGAGAACATTCCAAAAGTGGCTCCCATCACATTGCAACTGACAGTAAATGACTCTAAGGTGAACTTTGAAGTTGATACAGGGTGCGGTGTAACCATAATGAACAGGGCAGAGTATGCAAAATTGTGGAACCGTGCAAAAACTCCAGAGTTAAAGTCTTGCTCTCTGCATCTTAAAACATATACAGGTGAACGAGTAGCAACATTAGGTGCAGCTAATGTAACTGTGCAACACAGGGACACAGTGGAACAGCTACCTGTAGTTATAGTATCGGGTACCGGACCAAACCTGTTAGGCCGGGGCTGGATAAAAGAACTTAAATTAGACTGGGGAGCAGTAAATCAAATAGATGAGGGCAAACAGTTGACTTTGCAAGAAGTGTTGAGTGAACATGAGAATGTGTTCAAGGAGGAACTTGGCACATTTAATGGCCCCCCAGCTAAGATTTATGTAGACAAGAAGGCACCGCCAAGGCTTTTTAAACAACGACCTGTGCCTCATGCCATGAAACCAAAGGTAGAGGGTGAGATTGACCGTATATTGAGAGAGAACATACTGGAGCCAGTGAAATGTTCAGAATGGGCAGCTCCCATAGTACCTGTTTTGAAACCGGACAATTCGGTAAGACTCTGTGGAGATTATAAATTGACAGTCAATCGGGTGTCCAAACTAGAGAAATATCCAATTCCCAAAACAAAGGATCTCTTTGCAAACCTGGCTGGAGGAAAGAAATTCACAAAGTTGGATATGAGTCATGCATACTTGCAGATTATACTGGATGATGAATCAAAGAAATATGTTACCATAAATACACATAAGGGCTTGTTTACATATAACCGCTTACCGTTTGGTGTCTCATCTAGTCCAGCTATCTTCCAGAGGACAATCGAAGGTGTACTGCAAGGGATTCCAAATGTTTCCATCTATCTGCATGACATTCTGGTGATGGGAAGAACCGACCAGGAGCATCTGAGCACTCTGAGAGAGGTACTACAGAGATTGGAGAGGGCAGGGGTATGGCTCAAGAGGAGTAAGTGCACTTTCCTGGGGAATGAGGCAGTCTTCCTGGGACACAGAGTGGATGCCACCGGGCTCCATCCAATCAAGGATAAGGTACAAGCACTGCAGGACACCCCTGCTCCTACCAATGTGGCTGAGTTAAAAGCTTATCTGCGACTGCTGAACTATTATAACAGGTTTTTACCAAACTTGTCAACAGTGTTAGCAGCTCTTCACAAGCTACTGCGCAAGGAGACACAGTGGCAGTGGGAAGAGGAGCAGGGGGCTTCATTTGAACAGTCCAAGAAACTGATGCTGTCGTCGGATGTGCTGGTTCACTACAATGAAGAGAAAGACATCATTCTCTCTTGTGACGCTTCACCTTACGGGGTGCATGAAAGATGGAACTGAAAGACCAATAGGGTTTATGTCCCGAACTCTAACACCAGCGGAAAAAAAATATTCCCAGTTAGACAAAGAGGGGTTAGCACTAATGTTTGGGTTACAGAGGTTCCACAAGTACATATATGGCAGGAAGTTCACCATATGCATCGATCATAAATCTCCTCTCTTTTCAATGAAATGAAAGCAGTTCCACAAATGGTGTCACCCCGGATCCAGATGTGGGCATTGACGTTGAGGGCATAGGAGTATGTCATCGTCTACAAGGCGGGCAAGTACCATGGGAACGCAGATGCCTTGAGCCATCTTCCACTGCCAGGCACACCTATCCTTGCAGCTCCAGAGGACAGAGTTTTGATGCTGGAGGACACTGACACGGCACTTGTGACTGCAGAGCAAGTAAGAACATGGACAGGTAAAGATCCAGTACTGTCTAGAGTTCAAGAATATGTGGTGAGGGGATGGCCACAGCATCCGGAAGGGACTGACTTCACACCCTACAGTGTCAGGAAAACAGAGCTGAGTGTGTAGGATGGTTGCGTGTTGTGGGAAGCACGAGTGATTATTCCACAGCCAGCACGACAGTCTATCCTAGAGCAACTACATCAGTGTCATCCTGGGGTCTCACGTATAAAAGCCTTGGCTAGGAGTTACTTGTGGTGGCCAAAGCTAGATGAGAAGATAGAAAATCTAGTCAAGACATGCAGCACTTGTCAGGTACACAGGAAGGCACCAGCAGCGGCCCCTCTCCACCCCTGGGAGTGGCCGGATAAACCATGGAGAAGATTGCACTCAGATTATGCGGGTCCATTCATAGGGAAGATGTTCCTCATAATCATTGATGCACATTCAAATGGATGGATGTTCATCCTGTTAATTCTGCTTCCTCCACTACTACTATAGACTGCCTGCGTCAGAGCTTCAGTAATCAAGGGCTACCGGAGATCATGGTAAGTGACAATGCCACTTGTTTTGTGAGTACAGAGACAAAAGAGTTCATGAGAAACAATGGCATAGTGCAGGTGACCTCAGCTCCATATCATCCGTCCTCAAATGGAATTGCGGAGAGAGCCGTGCAAACATTTAAAGAGATGATAAAAAAGTGCAGAAGGGAGTTTAGCAGCCAAAGTGTCACAGGTTCTGTTCAGCTACAGAATAACACCTCAATCCACCACAGGACTCTCTCCTGCTGAGATGTTATTAGGTCGTAGACTACGCTCCACTCTTGACCTTGTCCACCCAGACCTAAAAAGGAAAATGGAAAACAGACAAAACAAACAAAAAGAGAACCATGACAAAAGAACAAAGAGCCGAAGTTTTGGAGAAGGAGATGCGGTCCTTACCAGGAATTTCAGTTATGGACCAAAGTGGATTCCTGGCTTCATAGACTCAATGACAGGCCCAGTGTCATACAAGGTCATGTTGGGAGATGGTAGGGTAGTTCGCAGACATGTAGATCAGATACTTACCAGACAAGGGGAAATTGAAATTGAGGTTCCAGATGCAATGGCTGAGGACAGGTTTGCCCCCAGTTATCCAAGTGCATCTGTGGTGCCACCACCATGGTCAGAGAAAATTCCACAGGAACCCATTCGTCAAGAGGAAACCATCGTTGCAGAGTCAGATACTCTGAGCACTGCTCAGGAGCAGCTGGTGGCTTCACCACAAACAAGCAGGGACTTTACTGTTAGATGTTCACAAAGGCCTTGCAAGCCACCAGAGAGATTGGTACTGACCTGTTAGATTCGTCAAGTATTGAACATAGTGAATGGAGACTTCTTATGTGACCCTTAGGAATGGTTCTTTGTTAAGGAATTCATACTGAAATCTTAAGTGGGGAGGAATATAGTAATCTGGGATGTTATGATTAAGGTTATCCACCAGGTGGTGCTGTAGCTAGTGCTGCTGCTAGTTAAGGTCAGCGGAGGTGGAATGGGAGGATGCAGGCCTGTATGTTTGTGACGCAGTTGTTTAATAAAGTACACGGACTAATTCTAATATCTCACCTCTTCGAGTTCCTTGTTTCACTACATGGATTTATCACAGTATCTGACTGAAAACAAGGGCATATAAGGTAGCCAAATGAGTGGGAGGATAGAAGATTGGGAAGCATTTAAAAGCCAGCAAAGAATAACTAAAAGATTAATTAAGAAAGGGACGATAGATTATGAAAGTAAACTAGCAAAAAATATAAAAACAGATAACAAGAGTTTCTACAGTTATATAAAAAGAAAAAGGGTGGCTAAAGTGAATGTTGGTCCCTTAGAGGACGAGACCGGGAAATTAGTAGTGGGGAACATGGAGATGGCAAAAACGCTGAACAAATATTTTGTATCAGTCTTTGCAGTAGAGGACACTAAAAATATCCCAACACTGGACAAACAAGGGGCTATGGGGGGGAGGAGCTAAACACGACTAAAATCACTAAGGAGATGGTACTCGGTAAGATAATGGGACTTAAGGCAGATAAATCCCCTGGTCCTGATGGCTTACATCCTAGAGTCTTGAGAGAAGTAGCATTAGGGATTGCGGATGCATTGGTGGTAATTTTCCGAAACTCCCTGGATTCAGGAAAGGTCCCAGCAGATTGGAAAACTGCTAATGTAACGCCCTTATTTAAAAAGGGAGGTAGACAAAAGGCTGGAAACTATAGACCAGTTAGCCTAACATCTGTGGTTGGTAAAATGTTGGAGTCCATTATTAAGGAAGCAGCACCAGGACAGTTGGATAAGCATAAATTAATCGGACAGAGTCAGCATGGTTTTATGAAGGGGAAGTCGTGTTTGACAAATTTGCTCAAATTCTTTGAGGACGTAACAAACAGGGTGGATAAAGGGGAACCAGTGGATGTGGTGTATTTGGACTTCCAAAAGGCATTTGACAAGGTGCCACACAAAAGATTACTGCACAAGATAAAAATTCATGGGATTGGGGGTAATATACTGGCATGGGTGGAAGATTGGCTATCTAACAGAAAACAAAGAGTTGGGATAAATGGTTCATTCTCGGGTTGGCAATCAGTCACTAGTGGTGTTCCGCAGGGGTCAGTGCTGGGACCTCAACACGTTACAATCTATATTAACGATTTGGAGGAGGGGACCAAGTGCAATTTATCCAAGTTTTCTGACGATACATAGATGGGAGGGAAAGCAGTGAGTGAGGAGGACATAAAAAACCTGCAAAAGAACATAGACAGGCTAAGTGATTGGGCAGAAATTTGGCAGATGGAATATAATGTGAGGTTATGCACTTTGGCAGAAAAAATCAAAGAGCAAGTTATTATCTAAATGGAGAGAAACTGCAAAGTGCTACAGTACAAAGGGATCTGGGGGTCCTGGTGCATGAAACACAGAAGGTTACTATGCAGGTACAGCAGATGATCAGGAAGGCCAATGGAATCTTGGCTTTTATTGCAAGGGGGATGGAGTATAAAAGCGGGGAAGTCTTGCTTCAGTTATACAGGGTACTGGTGAGGCCACACCTGGAATACTGCGTGCAGCTTTGGTTTCCATATTTAAGAAAATATATACTTGCTCTCGAGTCAGTACAAAGAAGGTTCACTCGGTTGATTCCGGAGATGAGGGGGTTGACTTATGAGGAAAGGTTGAGTAGGTTGGGCCTCTACTCATTGGAATTCAGAAGAATGAGAGGCGATCTTATCGAAACATATAAGATTGTGAGGGGGCTTGATCGGGTGGATGCGGGGAGGATGTTTCCACTGACGGGTGAGACTAGAACTAGGGGGCATAATCTTAGAATAAGGGGCTGCCCTTTCAAAACTGAGATGAGGAGAAACTTCTTCACTCAGAGGGTAGTAAATATATGGAATTTGCTACCTCAGAGAGCTGTGGAAGCTGCGACATTAAATAAATTTAAAACGGAGTTAGACAGTTTCCTAGCTGATAAGGGAATTAGGGGTTATGGGGAGCAGGCAGGGAAGTGGACGTGAGTCTAGGTTCGGATCAGCCATGATCCTATTGAATGGCGGAGCAGGCCCGAGGGGCCGTATGGCCTACTGGTGCTCCTACTTCTTATGTTCTTATGTTCTTATGTACATAATAGGCTTGCCAGCAAAGTTGAAGTGATACATTTTGGTAGAAAGAATGAAGCGAGGAAATATAAACTAAAGGGTACAATCCTAAAAGGGGTATATGAACAGAGAGACCTAGTGGTATATGTGCAGAAAGCGTTGAAGGTGGCAGGGCAGTTTGAGAAAGCAGTTAAAAAAGCTTACGGGATCCTGGGCTTCATGAATAAAGGTATAGAGTACAAAAGCGTGGTAATTATGATGAACCTCTCTAAAACATTGGCCCAGAAATTCGGGTCTCCACGGGTGAGTACGCACGGGGTACTCATCCGTAGTCCCGATGGAAGTGCCGGTTTCCTGCATGCACTGCGCATGCGTGGGAAACCAGCACTTCTGTGCTGTCTCTCCCTCTAACTTAACTTACTGTATGTATTTAACTTACTTATATATGTATAACTTATCTGTTGGGGCCGTTGCCCCTTTAACTTACCTTATAGGGCCATTGCCCCTTTAAGACGCGCCCTAGCATGCTGACGTCACGTCACGTACGACGTGACGTGCATGAGGCGGCTGCCGGCCCGACTCAGCCTTCCAGAAAGGCCGCCGGCACAGCCCGGCCTAGCGTCTTCGGCCGCATCGACCAGCCGCCGGGAGCGACGCGATCTTCCGCTCCCGCGGCAAGCACCGGCTCCGCCTGGCCTCCAGCTCCCGCTCCCGACTTCGGCCTCAATGGCAAGAAACACGGCCAGCGATGCAACTACGCAGTCACGGGACGCCCCAAGCGCGGGCAAACGCGACCGAGCGTGATGAGGTCATCACGCTCCCCACAGGACTGCAAACCCAGTCCTCGTGGAGTCCCCGCTGGGACAAGACCTACACCACGGTGCTCCTACAGCAGCACAGGCTCTGAGAAGTTGTATTGTTCCTATGCCTGAGTCCTGGATAATATTTGTCTGTAAGTACTTGAGAATGTTATAGATGATTAGTGTACACTGTATGTTGCAGAAAATGCTTAGTTTGTAACTTTTCTCTGTAAGCAAACTTACACAGCTAGTCGTGAAGTGCTCGCTCTCTGTATAGCTGGTTAACTAGTAGCTGTATTTTGATGCACTATGTACAGGGCTAATTTAAAGAGAATGCCTTCCAGTTTGCTAAATGTATATTCACAGTAAGCTGTGTTTCCACGTGTTTGGTAATTTACATGCCATATGTACTGTGTTGCTCAGGCGTACCTAAATTTGTGTATACATATCAGTTATGCGCTTGTATACTAATGTGTGCTTCCATTTCTGTGTTGTATTTCAGTTTTACAATAATAAGAATCTTTCAATAAAGCGTTACAAGGAAAGTCAAGCCTTGTGATTTTATGGGAAGATATCAGGTTGTTCGCTATCTGTCTAGCTTTGCATAGGATCGCGTTGCGAGGGCTGAATAGTAATAAGACAAATATTATCCAGGACTCAGGCATAGGATCAATACAACTTCTCAGAGCCTGTGCTGCTGTAGGAGCACCGTGGTGTAGGTCTTGTCCCAGCGGGGACTCCACGAGGACTGGTTCTACGTCGGGATTAGCACGTGCCAAGGCAAAAGCTGCCCAGGCTCAATTGTCCTTCGCTGAAAAAGAAGCTGACCTTATGAAGCAGAGAGCCGACCTCGACGCTAGTGTGATGAAGCAGAGAGCTGACCTCGACGCTAGTGTGATGAAGCAGACAGCACAGTCCTCTAAAGTATCCACTAGATCATCTCGGCAGTCCAGCAGACCGCCGTCATCGACAGCTTCTGCAGCCGCCAAAGCACGTGCCAAGGCAAAAGCTGCCCAGGCTCAATTGGCCCTTGCTGAAAAAGAAGCTAGTGTGATGAAGCAGAAAGCTGACCTCGACGCTTGTGTTATGAAGCAGAGAGCTGACCTCGCTGCCAGTCTCCACATTCTCCAAAGCCAGAGAGCTGCCGCTGCCGCTAAAGCTAAAGCCGCAGCTTATGAAGAAGGTGAGGAGAACGAAGGCGGGGAGCCCAGCCAGGAAACATATGTTCTGGGACAGCCCCTCAGTCCAGTGCAACGTACAAGTGAGTATGTCCAACAACACTCCAAATTGTTCTCCAAGGAAACATCCAACTATCTCGACGCAGAACCAGCTACTCACCACAGTAGCAAACAGCCTGTTTTTGGTAACACTGAGCTTAAAGGAGAAGAAACAAGCAAGACTTACCTACAGAGACCTCCACAGCACTCGGCCAATCCAGCCAAGCAGTCCTCACCCGAGCCACAGGGTACACAGGACCTCGCTGGGTGCCTTATCCGCCGAGAGTTGTTGAGTTCGGGCCTTCTGGAGTTAGATGGCCGTCCTGAAAGTTGTTGGCCATGGAAAGAGTCCAACCTGAGACTACACAAGGTAGCATCGAACAGTGGACAGGTGATGGAAGCCTTCCCTGCAGAGGACCGTGCTAAGGATCTGAAGGATTTGCACCTTGGAGTGGATCCTCCCCCCCTTCAATGGAGCCTGGGGCTCTCCTGGAACCTGGAAACAGACAGCTTCACATTCCTGGTGTCCCGTGAAGAAAGGCCATTCACACGGAGAGGTGTCCTGTCCACAGTCAACAGTTTGTACGACCCTTCAGGGTTCGTAGCTCCCATAACAATGCAAGGAAAAGCATTAGTACGGGAACTCTCATCAGATCAGAGTGGGATGCTCCACTCCTCCCAGAAAAAGAAGCAAAAGGGAACCTACGGTTGATCAGAGACGAGATTGACATCGATGTGGGCACTGTCAAGTTCTCCACGGACAGCAAGATTGTACTTGGTTATGTAGTGTATGTACCCGTCTACCTTTAAGAGAACTATTGTATGTAACCGTTCACCTTTAAGAGAACTACTTTAGGTGTGGCACTACTTGTTTGGCTTCTGTATACTGTAATACCGACGGTGACCACACCGGTATATAAGTGTTGTGGCATGATTCCTTGGGCAGATTCGCCCTGACCTTCGAATAGTAAAGACCTGTTTGTTTGTTATTCCTGAAGTCTGTGTCGTTATTAACTGTACAACCCACAGACTTTACAGTGGCGACGAGTCCGATCATACCCTGCGGCAAGACTACCAAAGCAACCAAAGAGCGTCGAAGAGAGGCAACCGCCCTCGTCGTTCTGCTGGAAGAAAACACGAGGCTGCAGCAATAGAAAGGAGGAAGACTTTAGCAACAAAAGCTTCCATCAGCAACAGGCACTGACTACCCTTCTACCACGGTGCGGAGTGAGCCGATCAGCAGGAAACAAGGCGGCCGCGGAGACTGTGAGTAGGGAAAAGTGTAACGAAATCCGGAGGATAAGGGCTGTGCACTCGACCACGGTCGAGGGGGAGCAGAGCTGGTCAGGAAGGCGGGTCCAACGGCGTCGTGAGATAGCCGGACCGCGATCGGCGGGAAAAGCCGGGCAGCGACCGAAGCCACAAAGCGCTGAGACCGGGAGCAAGCGCGGGAAGAGAGAAACTCAGCCGCAGCCGGGGAGGGAAGCACCGGACTGCGTGAGGGCTGGGAGGCGAACGGGAGCCGGGCGTGTGGGAGAGGCAGAGCCGACCAAAGGAGGCTGCATGAGAGCCAGTCCAGCGGCTGAACTGTTCTCCACCAACGGGGTACCCAGCGCCGGTAGAGCCGAACGTGGGGGAGAGAGAGACAGAGCCGAGCAAGGGGAGAGAGACTGCGCGAGAGCCAGTCCAGCGGCTGAACTGTTCTCCGTGAACGGGGTACCCAGCGCCGGTAGAGCCGTGCGAGTGGGAGAGAAAGACAGAGCCGAGTAAGGGGGGCTGTGCGGAAGCCAGCCCAGCAGCTGAACCTGTCCGCTGTGGGGAAAGCGTACCCCTCCCACCAGGGAAGAAACGCGGGAAGCCGCCATTAGGTGGAGAAGACGACAGACGCGGGAGACCGCCATTGAAGGGGCGGGGAGAGAAGGAAAGAGCGGGAAACCGCCATTTTCGCGGGAAAAACCGCCATCTTAGAAATAAATAAATAATAAATAAGAATTTAAAGAAATACTTGTGCTGCTCCCAAGGAAAGGAAGATGCCTAAGCGAGGGAATATTAACGATTTTAATTCTGAGATAGAAGACTGGGCCACGTACGTGGAACGCATCGAGATCTATTGTGAAGCCAACAAAATAGAGGAAGACCACAAAGCGATAACATTGCTAAACTCGATGGGCGCAAAGACATACAAGCTCTTGAAGCATCTACTAGCACCAGCTAAACCGGCGGATCAGACTTTCGAAGGGATTGTGGCTGTTCTGAAGGACCACTTGAACCCCACACCGTTGATGTTGGCTGAACGATTCAAATTCTATGCAAGAACGCAACGGAAAGACGAAAGCAACGCGGAATATTTGGTCGAACTGCGTAGGCTAGCGAAATGCTGCCAGTTCGGAGGGAATCTGACAGAGGCACTGCGAGACAAGTTCGTATGCGGATTGTCCAAGGAAGGGACACAAAAGCAACTACTCGAAGAGAACGACCTCATACTTGACAGGGCTGTCCTTATAGCCGCATCGCACGAAGCCGCAGCGAAAGGAACGGCGGAAATGCAGCTAAAGGCGGCGGCACTCGGGGTGGACCAAATTACCTCAAGTACAACAAAATGCTATCGTTGTGGGAAGACAACACACGACCAGAATCAATGCTGGTTTAAGAACCAAGAATGTAGGAAATGTGGCAAACTGGGTCACATCGCTAAGGTATGCCGGTCAGGGAAGAAGACCAACAACCAAAGGAAGCCTCCACAAGAAAAGTACAACAAGGTACACAAGGTGGCTGAGAAGAGTTCAGACGAACAGAATTCAGACTCAGACCCAAACAGCCAGGAGCTGGGTAGTCTGAGAATTCACAATGTGAGTAAGGAAGCTGACCTACAAACTATCTGGGTCATACTAAAAATAGCTGGAGTCCAAGTAAGAATGGAGTTGGACACTGGATCAGCTCTATCAGTCATAAATCGAAGGGACTACCACCGGCTATTCTCTCACATACCCTTAAGAAATACCAAGTTCATATTGCAGACATACACGGGGCATAAGGTATACCCCATGGGGAAGATAAGAGTCAAGGTGAGAGATAGGGGTAAAGAACACCCAAGAATGAACTTGTACGTATTATCTGAGGGAGGACCACCACTTCTAGGACGAGAGTGGATCAAGAAAATAGACATGGAATGGCACTATCTAAAAGCCATAATGAGTGAGGACTCGGTGCAAGCTATCAGCTCAGATTCTGAAACGGATGACGATAAGACCAACTCAAATATGGAAGACAAGGCTAAAATGAACTTGCCGACTATGGTGGAGAAAACGAAGACATGCATAAAGGCTTATGCTACCGAGAAGAATAAAGCTTCAGAGCAGAACTCCAGTTTGACAGAGAATTCTGAGCCTGTTCAAGTTAAGGACTTATCCACGACGGAAGAACACCGAACTCGGACTCAAACTTATTTCAAAGTACGACAACAATTAGAACAGTTGAGTTACCGTCTCGTACAAGAGATGAAAACAATGGAAAAGTTCTGGGACACCGAATGGGAGAACCTGGAAAGACAGCAGAGGCAGCTAGCTCAAGCAAAGAGCGACCATAGAGCCATCGTGACCAATTACCGATCACATCTCCCTTATGATGTTCAGGAGTTAGAATATTTGCATGATCTAGAGATACAGCATAAAGGCAAACCACACTACACTGAGGATTTTGTTCTGCAATTGGAGACGGAGCTAGTGCAAGCAAGGTTAAGAGAAGCTGAATCGCTGTGTGCACTTAAAGATATGCAGAAAAAAATCTTGGACATGGAAAAGAGAAACGCTTCTTTACCTGATGTGAATAATGTGGCCATGTTGCAAGAGGAGCTTATAGGGGCGAAACTGAAAGAAGCTAAGCAAAGGATGTTGGAACTTGAAACACAGAACCAAATCAGCAGTAACCAGCTATGTCGAGCAGAGAAGGAGTGCTATGGTCTACATGAGAAGGTGCAATATCTCTCAGCCCAGAATAAGGGACTACTCACTCAGTTAAATGAAAGTAATCGGAAAATGGCTGAGATATACTGCAAGAATAAAGAAGATTTGATGGCAGTGAGACTTCGCGAGGCAGATAGCATAGCAGCCTTGGCTGAACTCCAACAGGAAATTGCGAAAGAAGCAAATGAAGAGGAATCTTCAGGAAGCCAGGATGTTATTCCAGTTCTTCCCTACGACTCCTTACAAGCAGAGTGTGAGAAGTTGAAAGAACAGTATGAACAGGCCCAGGCTACAATTCTGGAGGGGGTTAACTCGGCAACCTCCGAAAAGCTAGTTTCAGTAGAAGCATATGAACAACTAAAGGTTGAACATGAGCAAGAAGTCCAAAGGCTGCAGGAAATTCTTGATGAGCTCAAGGCCAAGACAGACTCATCGGTAGAAGTTCCATCCATAGATGAGAAATTAGAGGTGAAAGACATGGCAGAACATGAAAGACAAGATGTCCAAGAACTCATAAAAATATTGAAGGAAACCCAAGACAAATATGAGGCGGCAATGTCCGAGGTTCAACAACTTGAAGAACAGATTCAACTGGGAATCCTTTCAGTGGAAGAAAAGGAAACTGTAAGAAACACAGAGACTGTAAGAATGGTCCCTGAACATGAGCTAGAGAGCATCAGGGCGCAACTTTTCCGAGCGCTGAAAGCCAAAGTACAAGAGGAACAGAAGGTGGAAGCATTGGAGGAAAAGGTGGATGAAATGGAGAAGACTCTGATCCACAGTGTTCCCGTGGAAGAGTTAACGGTCAGCCAACTCCTTCATATGCTGAGGGAAAAGACTCTGCAATGGGAACAATCTGAACACGAGCTTCAATCTTCAACGGGAAGGAGTTCGGAGCTCTCAAAAGTTTGGGAAATAGCTGAGGTTGCAAAACAGACTTTACTGGGATGCCAAAAGTACGCTGAATCGCGTCTATGTGAACAACAGAATGTTGAAACAGCTGCTCCAGTAGAAGGATTGAATAGCCCGATCAATCAATCCCCGAGGGAAGGGGAAGTGTTGAAATCACAAATGAGGTCATTAGTGAAGGATTTGCAGGAAATCCAGGAAAAGCGGGATGAAGATGAATGCATGAAGAAGTCTTTTCAAGAAAGATGTCTAGGGAAGGAACCACAGTCAGCTAACGTCCAGATGGGTAAGCAGGAAGTAGAAGGCCCTCTCGCTGGCCTAACTCAGGACGAACCTGAATATTACCATGACCTGTTGAGTGACACTGAATATTACGAGGATGTGGTCTGCCCAGTTTGTGATGAAAACTCCAAAAGTGCCGAAATCAGGATGAAGCACTTAAAGTCGAAGGAACATAGAGAGTTGATGGCGCTACAGCTGGCAGCTGATAAGGGAGCCCCGAGAGTCTCCAAAAAGCAGAAAAGAAAAAGAAGAAGCAGAAGATGATAACTATCGCAAATATTATCACTTCTACCAGAT
This sequence comes from Somniosus microcephalus, assembly GCF_052327205.1. Classification (NCBI taxonomy): domain Eukaryota; kingdom Metazoa; phylum Chordata; class Chondrichthyes; order Squaliformes; family Somniosidae; genus Somniosus; species Somniosus microcephalus. The sequence goes on along the minus strand of NC_140987.1, from coordinate 447,902,581 downwards.
CATGCGTGGACCCTACGAAAGGAGTTAAATCAGTTGGGAAGTAGGAAAATATCAAGGCAACCCAGTTGTTGTAAAAGTCAGCACTGCTGGTTCAGCAGGACGAAAGTTCAAGCTGTTACGCCAAGAAAAGGATATGGAGGAGTCACGCTAGCAATGTGAACCATCTACACCAAAGAGATGTTGTTCGGACCGAGTCAAGATCAGAGACTGAATCTGTGAACTGTTCCCGCAGAGACTGAACCTGTGAACTGTTTCCCACCGAGACTATGTCTGTAAATTGTTTTATATGAAGTTGAAGATATGTTATGTTTAATGGGGACTCTGTATGTAATAAGCTAAAAAGGGAGGATTGTAGTGTATGTACCCGTCTACCTTTAAGAGAACTATTGTATGTAACCGTTCACCTTTAAGAGAACTACTTTAGGTGTGGCACTACTTGTTTGGCTTCTGTATACTGTAATACCGACGGTGACCACACCGGTATATAAGTGTTGTGGCATGATTCCTTGGGCAGATTCGCCCTGACCTTCGAATAGTAAAGACCTGTTTGTTTGTTATTCCTGAAGTCTGTGTCGTTATTAACTGTACAACCCACAGACTTTACAGGTTACATCCACAACTCCACAAGAAGGTTTTATGTGTATGTTTCCAACCGGGTGACTCGTATCAGACGATCCACTCACCCTGACCAGTGGTGCTATGTCTCCACAGACCTGAACCCTGCAGACCATACTACCAGGTCTATACCAGCAGCACACCTACAGCAAAGCAGTTGGTTCTCGGGCCCCTCTTTCCTGTCTAATGTCAACACAGAGGAGACTCCTGAGTCCAATCCCTTCACCCTTGTGGAGCCTGAAGCTGATACTGAGATTCGGCCTGAAGTTACGACCCTGGTCACCAAAGCCTCAGAATCTCAGTTGGGCTCACAACGCTTCGAGCGATTCTCAAGCTGGAGAACACTCTGCCGAACCACAGCCCGACTCATTCACGTAGCAGCATCCTTCAAGGGGAATTCGGACAACATAGAACGCAAAGGATGGGAATGTTCTAAAGAAGTATCCAGCACAAGTGAGCTTCCACAAGCCAAAGGTGTGATCATTCGCTCTGTCCAGCATGATGTCTTCAAGGAGGAATTCAAATGTCTTGAAGAGGGACAGACATTCCCCAAGCAAAGAGGAGAGTATTTGTCCACCCTACAGAGCCGTAGGAAATGGACAGAAGACAAGCCAAATGTCAAAGTGAGAGACGTTGTCTTGCTGAAAGACAGCCAAGCACGCAGAAATGAATGGCCAGTGGGACTGGTTGTCAAAACTCTGCCGACCAGGGACAAGAGGGTCCGCAAGGTGGAGGTGAAGATTGTCAAGGAGGGGCCTGTCAAAGTGTTTCTGAGGCCAGTCTCAGAGACCGTAGTCCTCCTTTCCGAAGAAACTTAGAGAACGGACTCTGAGTATGTTGCAGCCAAAGGACGTTTTCTTTAGGCTATTTTGTATCTGTAGTGGTACAATGGAATTGTACCAAGCGGGGAGTGTGCTGTCTCTCCCTCTAACTTAACCTTACTGTATGTATTTAACTTACTTATATATGCATAACTTACCTGTTGGGGCCGTTGCCCCTTTAACTTACCTTTTAGGGCCATTGCCCCTTTAAGACGCACCCTAGCATGCTGACGTCACGTCACGTACGACGTGACGTGCGTGAGGCGGCTGCCGGCCCGACTCAGCCTTCCAGAAAGGCCGCCGGCACAGCCCGGCCTAGCGTCTTCGGCCGCATCGACCAGCCGCCGGGAGCGACGCGATCTTCCGCTCCCGCGGCAAACACCAGCTCCGCCTGGCCTCCAGCTCCCGACTTCGGCCTCAATGGCCAGAAACACGGCCAGTGACGCAACTACGCAGTCACGGGACGCCCCAAGCGCGGGCAAGCGCGACCGAGCGTGATGAGGTCATCACGCTCCCCACAGGACTGCAAACCCAGTCCTCGTGGAGTCCCCGCTGGGACAAGACCTACACCACGGTGCTCCTACAGCAGCACAGGCTCTGAGAAGTTGTATTGTTCCTATGCCTGAGTCCTGGATAATATTTGTCTGTAAGTACTTGAGAATGTTATAGATGATTAGTGTACACTGTATGTTGCAGAAAATGCTTAGTTTGTAACTTTTCTCTGTAAGCAAACTTACACAGCTAGCCGTGAAGTGCTCGCTCTCTGTCTAGCTGGTTAACTAGTAGCTGTATTTTGATGCACTATGTACAGGGCTAATTTAAAGAGAATGCCTTCCAGTTTGCTAAATGTATATTCACAGTAAGCTGTGTTTCCACGTGTTTGGTAATTTACATGCCAAATGTACTGTGTTGCTCAGGCGTACCTAAATTTGTGTATACATATCAGTTATGCGCTTGTATACTAATGTGTGCTTCCATTTCTGTGTTGTATTTCAGTTTTACAATAATAAGAATCTTTCAATAAAGCATTACAAGAAAAGTCAAGCCTTGTGATTTTATGGGAAGATATCAAGTTGTTCGCTATCTGTCTAGCTCTGCATAGGATCGCGTTGCGAGGGCAGAATAACTTCCGTTCCTCTGAACGAAGGGATTCAGAGGTCGAACGCGTGAGTGGGGGAGACTGCGCGTGCGCATCAAACTTATGTTTTTTTTACAGGTTTCTCCAGGAACGTAAGCCTGCAGAAGTTAGAAATGTAAAAAGCAGGCAAAAGGCCTGCTTTTTACAAGGTAAGTGGTGAATTAATTAAAATTAAAACATTTTTTCCACAGGTTTATTATTTTTAAATACTGTAAAGCAAGGTAAGTTTATTTTTAGCCCCGTTAGAATATAAAATTATTTTTTTCAAAAATTTAAATTATTGTTTATAATAGTTATTTCATGCAATTTATAGTTTATTTAAAAAATGTGATTTAAAAAAAAAAATTATTTGAAGGTTTAGTGCTATTTTGGGGCCGTAGTATTTATTAATCTTGACAGCGCTTCCTGTCAGACTTATGAATGGAGCATTCCCTGCTCCGATTGGCTGCCCATGGCCCACGTGATCTCAGGGGACGCATCGAACTAACTGTGCCCCTGGGATACGCAAGCACTGCGCGTCGGCAGCTGGACCAGGCCCCGGATCGGAATTCCACGGGGCCCACAGCTCAACAGCCGGCGCGCAAGGTAAGTGCAGATCGGGGGCTTGCACCCGCGGGAAGCCCCCGACCCGAATTTCTGGGCCAATGTTTCGGCCTCAACTGGAGTATTGTATCCAATTCTGGGCACCGCACTTTTGGAAGGATGTGAAGGCCTTAAGAGAGGGTGCAGAAAAGATTTACAAGAATGATTCCAGGGATGAGGGATTTCAGATACATGGATAGACTGGAGAAGCTGGGGTTGTTCTCCTTAGAGCAGAGAAGATTGAGAGGAGATTTGATAGAGGTGTTCAAAATCATGAGGGTTCTGGACAGAGTAGATAGAGAGAAACTGTTCCCATTGGTGGAAGGGTCGAGAGCCAGAGGACACAGATTTAAGGTGATTGGCAGAAGAACCAAAGGCGACATGAGGTACAACTGTTTTACTCAGCGAGTGGTTATGATCTGGAATGCACTGCCTGAAAGGGTGGTGGAGGCAGACTCAATCACGGCTTTCAATAGGGAGTTGGATAAGTACCTGAAGGAAAATAAATTGCAGGGCTACAGGGAAAGTGCAGGGGAATGGGACTAGCTGAAGTGCTCTTACAGAGAGCCGGCATGGGCTAGACAGGCCGAATGGCCTTCTTCCATGCTGTAACCATTCTATGATTCTATGAACCCACAACCATTTGACTCAGAGGCAAGCCACTGAGCCCCGGCCAACATACCAAATGTCAGCATTATTCTCAGGTTGTCTGTTCAATGAGACAGTCGCAGAGTGAAGCTCCCACAGCACTTCTAAATCAGAATAACATCCCTTACCGCCCCAATGTGAATCTTTCATTTCCCACACTAGCCATCCCTAAGGTTTCTTTGTGTGCACTTACCATAAAAGACTTGCATTCATATAGTGCCTTTCATGACCTCAGGACGTCCCAAAGCGCTTTACAGCCAATGAAGTACTTTTGAAGTGTAGTCACTGTTGTAATGTAGGAAACACAGCAGCCAATTTATGCACAGCAAGCTCCCACAAAACAGTAATGTGATAATGACCAGATCATTTGTTTTTTCGATGTTGATTGAGGGATAAATATTGGCCAGAGCACCAGGGATAACTCCCACTGCTCTTCTTCGAAATAGTGCCATGGGATCTTTTACATCCACCAGAGAGAGCAGACGGGGCAGTGGTTCAAAGTCTCATCTGAAAGACGGCACCTCTGGTAGTGCAGCACTCCTGCGGTACTGCATTGAAGTGTCAGGCTGGATTATGTTCCACAAAGTATTTCAGAATGGGACCTGAACCCACAACCTTCTGACTTGGAGGCAAGAGTACTACCCACTGAGCCCCGGCTAACATACCAAAAGTCAGCATTATTCTCAGGTTGTGTGTTCCATGAGAGAGTCACAGAGTGAAGCTCCCTTGATACCTCTAATTCAGAATAACACCCCTTACAGCCCCAATGTGAAGTTTTCATTTCCCACACTAGCCATCCCTAAGGTTTCTTTGAGTGCATTTACCAATTGGTATGGGCGATGCTAATCTTCCAACTCATCCGACCTCCCACTGTTAGAGAGGAGAGGTGTCTTCTTACTTATAATTTGCTCCACAAATCAGTAGAGTTTGTAGACATTTGAATCAGATACCGCAGATTTATTACGTAGAGTGATAACTGGGATGGCAGGAAAGGCATATGAAGAGAGATTGGGTCGATTAGGCTTATATTCGCTAGAGTTTAGAAGAATGAGAGGGGATCTCATTGAAACTTATAAAATTCTAACAGGATTAGACAGACTAGATGCAGGAAGGATGTTCCCAATGGCGGGGGAGTCCAGAACCAGGGGTTGCAGTCTAAGGATAAGGGGTAAGCCATTTCGGACTGAGATGAGGAGGAATTTCTTCACCCAGAGAGTGGTGAACCTGTGGAATTCTCTACCACACAGGGCAGTTGAGGCCAACTTAGTAAATATATTCAAGAAGGAGTTAGATATATTTCTTAAGGCTAATGGGATCAAGGGATATGGGGAGAAAGCAGGGACAGGGTACTGAATTTGGATGATCAGCCATGATCTCATTAAATGGCGGAACAGGCTCGAGGGGCCGAATGGCCTACTCCTGCTCCTATCTTCTATGTTTCTGTGTTTATACATTAATTAAACAAACACTTAAAAAGTAGTAACGACTGCAACAGCGTGCGGGTTCAGGGATCACTGAATTTAATTGACTTATACTTCCTTACTCAACAGGCAAGAGGTAAAGCTTACTACTGGTAGAATACAAAGCAAAATCAATAGCAGTGTAACATTAACAGACTTCAGGACAGTCTGATTAACCCTTTCCTTGCACCACAATGAGTAATACTTTAAGAAAACTGCATTCAAATATAGTGCCACTGAATGCCCGTTGTAGTGTGATTATTAGAGTGGGGAATGATTTCTCAATCACCTTTTCACACGTGGCAAGCAGTAATCTTTATCAGAGAAATATTTCCCACAGCTTTTATTAAAGGTAAGGGCCTAGAATTTCAGTATAGCCAGTTTTGGGGCGCTAACGTTAGCGCTCGCCCGAAGTTAGCGCCCGCCCCAAAGTAGCGCCCCGTTGCCGGAAATTCAGTCGCTTCGCCCTAAGAGGTTGCTGGAGCGCTAAAAGAGGCGTTCCACTACTATCTTTAGGCGCTAAGCCGGCAGTGCAGAGTGATAGCGCTGAGGCGGGGCGCAGCGCGGGTGCGGTCATTTTTTGATTGACAGCAGACCCCGTGGCGCCGACCAGCTCTTAAAGGGGGAAGGGACGATTTGGTCTGCTGCCACGCCCTGCACACTGCAGCTTTGCAAATAGGCCTCAACACTGCTGCTCAGCCCCAGGGAGTCATGGCAACGCCAGAGCGTGCCCTGCGCTTCTCAGAGCGTGATCTGGGAATAATGGTGACAGCTCTGGAGAAGAGGCGCAGGATCTTGTTCCCAGAGACTGGGAGGAATCCGACCCACCAAGAATACACCAGAGCCTGGAAGCAGATCGCCAACAGGGTGACGTTCACCGGCGATGCCCCCAGGACTCACACCCAATGTCGGAAAAAATACAACGACCTGACCAGGATTGTCAGGGTGAGTACCCTTTCCAGTCTCCTCATTCTTGCATGTACACCTGACATGATGGGCAAAGGGAGCTGAAAGGCCTAATGGCCAGCCCTCAGCCAGCAGCTTTGGGACAGTCATGAGCATCAATTGCCCATTCTGCACTCTACACTCTGGCCAAGCTATTCCACCATGGGAGGCAGTGCACAGTACATCAGGGCTACACTCTGGCCAAGCTATTCCACCATGGGAGGCAGTGCACAGTACATCAGGGCTACACTCTGGCCAAGCTATTCCACCATGGGAGGCAGTGCACACTACATCAGGGCTACACTCCGTACTTACAGCCCGTCCTTTCTCTTGCAGGTTAAAGTTGCCTATAATCGCCAGGCCCGTGCCAGGACCAGGGGAGGCCGCGCCAAGCTGCAGAAGCTCACTCCCCTGGAGGAGCGCGTGAGTGGGTTCATGGGAGCCCGGCTGATCGTGCCCACAGCGTGCGGAGTAGCCGACCCTCCACTGCCCAGCAATGGTAAGGACCTCGCCTTTTGGCCCTCTCGCGTCGCACTTGCGCATCCGAGCTACCTCCTTTGCCACTGTCCCACCAATGCGCTGAATGCCACCAGTCCTGACTCCCTCTCTGACGCCGTCTCCTCACTCTGAAGCTACTCTTGTGCATTCCTGCTTTCAGCTGGTGACGACCAGGTCCCTGAAGCTGCCAGTGACAGCCCCTCCGAGCAGGAGGAGGAGGAGGAGGAGGAGGAGCAAGAGCAAGCCGGACCATCAGGGGAACACTCAGGTCCCGCAGGAGAGGACGAAATGATTGACACGTCCTCACTGGACGAGTGCCTGGACCAACTGTCGCAGGGGATTGCAGCTGCTGGGACCAGTGGCGTCCAGCCACCCAGGAGCCCTGCGCGTGGGCCGCGGCCTTCCCCCCAAAGGGGGGAAGGATCAGAGGGGAGTGCAGTTGATCGGGACACTCGCCGCCACCAACGTGGCAAGGTTCCCCTAGTTCGGTCCCCTGCTCCCCAGCGGGAGAGTCCCGACTCCAGTCCGGACACCTTCACCTCGGAGGAGGCGCGGAAGCTGGACAAGATGGCCGAGGATTCGGACCGGCGCCACACGGAGCTCATGCGTGTGGTGGGGCGCATGCCTGAGGCCATCGAGTCGCTGGCGACCAGTGTGCGCGAGTTCGGGGCATCAACTGCCACGAGTGGCCGCATGCTCACTGATGCCGTCAAGTCCCTGGCGGGTGTGATGTGGGCACACACCAGGACAACAGGGGCACTCACTGCTGCCACACGCACTGTCTCAGGCAGGCATCGCCAGGGCACCCGCCGCGCTGCAGCATCCCAGCGAGCCGCCCCTCGGCTGATTGGTGCGGATCCTGCAGTGCGGGCCCGGCTGAGTGCCAGCGCGCCACAGCACCAGCCAGCGCATCCCAGACGCCAGCTTGCCCACATTGCGCCATCCGTCGCCGCCACTCCCCCACTGGGGCGTCAAGGGCAAGCGGCTGGAGCTGATGGTGGCCAGGCTCAGGTGCGCCACTCAGCAGCCGGCCCCTCGAGGCCCAAAGGCCGTGTAGGCCGCCCCCCAAGGGCATCTGGCGGAAGGACATCTGAGCCTCAGGCGCCTTCCCCCAGCCTCGCAGCAGCCACTGGGCAGAGCTTGCGAAGGAGCAGCAGGCCGGGCAGGGGAGGCAAAAGGCTGGACAAGGTCTCGCCCTCGCGGGCCACTCAGTAGAGGGTGTGGCCAGCTTTCGTTTTATATGGCGGTGGCCATCTTTCTTTTGCCCATGGTTGTTTGGTTCGTGGGCTTATTTTTTGCGTTAAGGCCGAGGTTGAGGCCAGGTTTGTACAAATGTGGAGTTACTCCTCCCCAGTTTGTGGGAGTGAGTCGTTTGTTGGGCTTTTTGTGGGGCCCGTTGATTGTTTTGGGGGATTCATGTGGGAAGGGGTTTTCATTTTTGTGTAATAAATAATTATCTTTATTCATCGAGTCTCCATGGTTGTTCTTGTTAGTGTTTGTTGGCTTCGCCGACTGAGGGCTTGCGGAGCGGCTGCATTCATCTTCCCTCATGGCCACAAGGCATTCCCTGACAGGGGGCTTAGAAGTAACGTGTAATAAGGTGGCGTCGCGCGGCCCTTGGCCCTGGTCGCTCCCTCCTGGGAACGTACTCCTGCTCCTCCTCCTCCTCCTCCTCCTGCTCCTCCTGCTCCTCCTCCTGAGGTGCTGGTCCAACATCAGGTGGCAGTGCCTGAGTCCTGCGGATAGCCAGGTTGTGTAGCATGCAGCAAACTACCACAAATTGGGAGACCCGGTCCGGCGAATACTGCAGAGATCCTCCGGAGCGATCAAGGCAGCGGAACCGCTGCTTGAGGACCCCAATAGTTTGCTCGATGATGTTGCGGGTGGTTTGATGGCTCTCGTTGTATGCCTCTTCAGCAGCGGTCCTGGGCGCGCGGAGCGGGGTCATGAGCCAGGTACACAAAGGATAGCCTTTGTCCCCGAGTAGTCATCCTCTTGGGGGAGGCTGTGCCTCGAACATGTCATGCACAGTACTCTGCTGCAGGATAAACGCATCGTGGCTGCTGCCTGGAAAGCTGGCATTGACAGCCATGATGCGCTGCTTGTGGTCACACACCAGCTGCACATTCAGAGAATGGTGACCCTTCCTGTTGCGAAACTGCTCGCCATGCTCCAGAGGGGCCCGCAAAGCCACATGCGTACAGTCAATGGCGCCCTGCACCAAGGGGAAGGCTGCGAGTCTTGCAAATCCCAATGCGCGCTGATGCTGGCTCTCCAGGGCCATGGGGAAGGAGATGAATTGGTGTCTCCTTCTGAACAGTGCTTCGGTCACCTGGCGGATGCAGCGATGCGCGCCGTACTGGGAGATGTTAGCTATGTCCCCAGCAGCGGATTGGAAGGAGCCGGTGGCATAGAAGTTCAATGCCACCGTCACCTTCACTTCCACCGACAGAGACGTCCTGCACCTGAGCTTTGGACGCAGATCTCTGCGACCACCTCCTTTCGGAATCGGAGCCTTCTAACACATCGCGCGCCAGTCATGTTGAGGTAGGAGCACTGCTGGCGGTATAGCCTGACTGGGTAAGGCCTACGTGGCCGACGCCTGTTGCCCCCTCTGCCTCTAGCCAGGGCTGCCCCTCTCACAATGCGTCTGCGAGCCCTACGGACATGGCGCTGCAGCTCCGCGTTGGCACCCCATGCAACCCCCATCAAATCCTGGCAAACAGTCAAATTTCCAAAAGGCCACTTGCAGCGCTCTGGCCTGAGTCCAAAAATACCTGAGCTGTTGCTGCTTGAAACCAGTTAGCTATCCTCCTTGTTGTGTGTCCACAAATGCGTTGCACAAGAGTGTTTGCTGCAAAATGGCTGGCCTTTATACTGGAGGGTACGTCCCCTTTAATTTGCGCCCCCCGGGGCCCGCGCTGGCTGTGTTGCGTTCCCTTTTTCAAACGCTCCGGCCGCCAGCCGCACAATGGGGCGGTCCGACTGAAGTTTGGAATCGGGGCGGCCAAAGGGCGTTGCACAAGGGTGTGACGTCATTTTCTGCGCGCGCATCCGGGCGGGCGCTAAACTTTGCGCCGGCGCTAACGGCCAACTTAATTTGGGGCGAGGCGCAATCTGCGCTGCACCCGGCCGCAACACGCATAGCGCCCGACATTCACTTTTCTTTAGGCGCTAACTGCTGGCGCAACCAACTGAATTTCTAGGCCCAGGTGTTCCAGAGATCAAAGGCTAGATTTTCCCAATGGAGGCGGGTTCTCGTCGGGTTAGCTGCTCGGCGGTTTCCGGACCTGCCGCCGGTTTCAGCCGCACTGAGGTAAGGATTTTCATTTAACTGGGCTGATTAAGCCCACCATGCGCGTTACCCAGTCCGATCAGTGGGTTCGGGGCTGCTGCTCACCTCTGCTGACGCCTTAGATTCAGCTGCATTTACGGACCTCTGCAGCGTTTGGGTTTTATTCACTTTCTGATGCTTCTCATTGTTACTGTTTGTGAGATGACTGCTGCAAGAACCAAGGCTTCTCCCAGATTTAATGATGACTCCCTCCGTGCTCTTGTGGAGGGAGTAAGAGGGCACCAAGAGGTACTGTTCCCCTCCAATGGACGGATGAAGCCTCCTCAGCAAACCAAGGCAGCCTGGCTGCAAATTGCGGATGAGGTGAGCGCCGGGTCTTTGTGCTCATGCACCTGGGTTCAGTGCAGGAAAAGGTTCACTGACCTGCTACACTCAGCAAAACATAGAAGATAGGAGCAGGAGTAGGCCATTTGGCCCCTTGAGTCTGTTTCGCCATACAATGAGATCATGGCTGATCATCCAAATTTAGTGCCCTGTCCCTACTTTCTCCCCATATCCCTTGATCCCTTTAGCCTTAAGAAATATATCTAACTCCTTCTTAGATATATTTAATAAGTTGGCCTCAACTGCCTTCTGTGGTAGAAAATTCCACAGGTTCACCACGCTCTGGGTGAAGAAATTCCTCCTCATTTCAGTCCTAAATGGCTTACCCCTTATCATTAGACTGTGACACCTGGTTCTGGACTCCCCTGCCATCGGGAACGTCCTTCCTGCATCTAGTCTGTCTAATCCTGTTAGAATTTTATAATTTTCAATGAGATCACCTCTCATTCTTCTAAACTCTAGCGAATATAAGCCTAATCGACCCAATCTCTCTTCATACGTCATTCCTGCCATCCCAGGCATCAGTCTGGTGAATCTTCGCTGCACTCCCTCCATGGCAAGAACATCCTTCCTCAGATAAGGTGACCAAAACTGCACACAATACTCAAGGTGTGGTCTCACCAAGGCCCTGTACAACTGCAGCAAGACATCCTTGCTCCTGTACTCAAATCCTCTCGCTATGACGGCCAACATACCATTTGCCTTCTTAACCGCCTGCTGCACCTGCATGCTTACCTTCAGCGACTGGTGCACAAGGACACCCAGGTCTTGTTGCACTTTCCCTTTCCCAATCTATTGCCGTTCAGATAATAATCTGTCTTCTTGTTTTTGCCACCAAAGTGGATAACCTCGCATTTATCCACATTATACTGCATCTGCCATGCATCTGCCCAATTACCCAACCTGTCCAAATCATACTGGAGTTTCTCTGCATCCTCCTCACAGCACACACGCCCACCCAGCTTTTTGTCATCTGCAAACTTGGAGATATTACATCTATTCCCTCGTCTAGATCATGAATATATATTGTGAATAGCTGGGGTCCTAGCACCGATCCCTGTGGTACCCCACTAGTCACTGCCTGCCACTCAAAAAAAGACCCGTTTATTCCAACTCTTTGCTTCCTGTCTGCCAACCAGTTCTCTATCCAAGTCAGTACCTTAACCCCAATCCCATGTGCTTTAACTTTGCACGCAAATCTCTTATGCAGGACCTTATCGAAAGCCTTCTGAAAGTCCAAATGTACCACATCCACTGGTTCTCCCTTATTAGTTCCACCAGTTACATCCTCAAAAAATTCCAGTAGATTAGTCAAGCATGATTTACCTTTTGTAAATCCATGTTGACTTTGTCCGAGCCTGTCACTGTTTACCAAGTGATCTGCTATTACATCTTTTATAATGAACTCTAGCATTTTCCCCACTACCGATGTCAGGCTTACCGGTCTATAATTCCCTGTTTTCTCCACTACCACCGTTTTTGAATAGTGGGGTTACATTAGCTACCCTCCAATCCATGGTAACTGTTCCAGAGTCTATAGAATTTTGGAAGATGACCAGCAATGCATCTACTATTTCTAGGGCCACTTCCTTAAGTACCCTAGGATGTTGATTATCAGGCCCTGGGGATTTATCAGCCTTCAATGCCGTCAATTTCCCTAACACCATTTCCCTACAAATACTGATTTCATTCAGTTCCTCCCTCTCATTAGACCCTATGTTCCCCGACATCTCTGGGAGTTTATTTGTGTCCTCCTTTGTGAAGACAGAACCAAAGTATGTATTTAATTGATCTTCCATTTCTTTGTTCCCTATTATAAATTCCCCTGATTCTGACTGCAAGGGACCTACGCTTGACTTCACCAATCTTTTTCTCTTCACATATGTATAGAAGCTTTTACAGTCAGTTTTTATGTACCCTGCAAGCTTACTCTCATATTCTATTTCCCCCATCTTATTTAATCCCTTTGTCCTCCTTTGCTGAATCCTAAACTGCTCCCAATCCTCAGGTTTGCAGCTTTTTCTGGCCAAATGATATGTCCTCTCCTTGGATCTTATGCTATACCTAATTTCCCTTGTTAGCCACGGTTGAGTCACCTTTTTTTTTATTTTTATGCCAAACAGGGATGAACAAATTCTGTAGTTCATCCGTATAATCTTTAAATGTTTGCCATTGCCTATCCACCGTCAACCCTTTATGTAACATTCCCCAATCCATCCTAGCCAACTCGCGCCTCATACCATCGTAGTTTCCTTTATTTAAATTCAGGACCCTAGTCTCTGAGTCAACTGCTTCACTCTCCATCTTAATGAAGAATTATATCATATTATGATTGCTCCTCCCCAAGGGGCATCGCACAACAACATTGCTAATTAATCCTTTCTCATTGCATAATACCCAGTCTAAGATGGCCTGATCTCTAGTTGCTTCCTCAACATATTGGTCCAGGAAACCATCCCGTATACACTCTTGTGAATATAACATCACACTTACCTTTAATCTGCTCCCCATCTCCTCTCATCACCAGCACTCTGCATTGTCAACCTACTCCTGCACACCCCAAATTACCCTTACATCCCTTGCACCCTTAACCATCCCTCTCTCTCTATGTACAGACTCACTCCACCATTCTACTATGCACCCCTCACACTCGCTCTCACTGTTATGCAATGAAACTAACAATGCACAGGGTAGGCCCTTGGTATTGTCACCTCACTCCATCTTTGTCTCCCTCTAAGCATCTATGCTATGGATTCTCTACACTCACTCCAACATTCTCGCTCAAACTCCACTAGTGTCCCTCATTACAGGAAAAGGGAGCCCACAATAAGAGGGAGAGGGGCAGGACAGGAGGAGGGCCACCTTCCATGGCTCATTTAACCAACGCTGAGGAGGCTGCTAGCGAGATTGTCGGAGCTGCAGAGGATCTGGAAGTGGGGGATGGAGAGACAAGTGCAGTGGAGCAAGCTGGTGGCATAATGGATTTGCAACCCTCTCATTTAGATTTCATGAGTGACTGATATGGCATCTGATGTTCATTCAGATTGAGTTCTGATCATCTGCACAAATGGGATGTGTCTGCTACGTAAATATCACATGTCTGACTCTTGCCTTTATTCCCCCACGGGACCATCGAGAGCCCCCCTCCCCACTGTCCAGGAGGAAGAGCCGGACGACTCCTCAGAGGAAGCTGCAGCCTCTGAGGGAGTGGCGTCAGCAGAAATGAGCGCACCCAGCACCAGCGCAGCAACGCACACCTCGGCGGGTCCTTTGTGAGATAGATTAGTGTTGTCACCTGGTGTATCACAGCTCACAAGTGAGCATCAGCAGATGGTGGAGACAGGGACAGCAGAGGAGAGTCCTTGTTGGAGGGTGCTGGACATTCCTAGCTCTGCTCAGCTGCATGTGGACGCTGTGCCTCTGGGGCCATCCAGAAAGAGAGCGGTGCTGGAGCTTCAGGAACAAGTGCAGGAGGCTCTGACAGTGCTTGCATCCACGGTAACTGTGAGTGTGCAGAGATTGGAGGAGTCCATCTCAAACTTGAGCAATTCCATGGTGCATGCACAGGCGAAAGTAGGTACCGCCATGGCAAGGATGACAACCTCCATGGAGGACATAAATCGCCAGACTCAGGAGAACATGGTGACTCTTCTAAATAGTTGGTCTGCTATGGAGGATAGATGGGCATCTATTGAGGAGAGACACCAGAGGTACATGGACGCCCCCGTTATGAGGACTGTCAGCACAGAAATGGGTCCTCATGGCCCCACTGATGTGCAGCAAGGTGCTCTCCAGCTACTTGCTAGCAGTGAAGTGCGGGCGACCCATGAGAGGGATGTTGGTGGTCGACAACAAGGAAGTGTGGGCTCCTCTCCAAGCGCTCACACTCCCATGCCACTGCGGAGCCCTCGGTCAGAGGCCCAGATTCCTCACCCAACTGAGATGGCCGTCTCAGCCCCTGCACAGCCGCAGGAGGAACAGAATGATGCCGAGCACTCCCTGGCTCCCAAACCCAGAGGATGCCCACCAAAGGTGTCTAAGCAGGTGCAGCAGAGAAGTGAGCAAGCTGCCTCCACGTCTGCTGAAGCCACAGGGGACGTACCACGTCGAAGCACGCATAAGAGAAACTTAACACACAAATAGTCACAAGGGTAGGCACTTGGGTGTTTAAATCTAATACAAAGTTACGTTTCTCATCGTTATTTCAATTGTCTTAAAGAAATGCGATGACAAAGATCCAAAGAGTTGGCCTATGTGTGCTCAGAAATGGAAGTTGCACAGTGAGGGGTCAGGGCTCCTTTCATCTGTAGTGATGGTGGGGAGAGTGACAGGAAACCACAGTATATTGTACAGATGCTGTATGATGTCTAATGAAGGTCGTGCAAACACTCATATCCATGTGCCAGCCACATGTGTTTGCTGCATTGCGAATCTGGCACGTATTAGTGCATCCCTTGCCTCACGGCCAGCAATGTGCTCACGTGCTGATGGCACTGGCACATCCGCCTCCGCAAAGTCTTCCTCATCTGCCACTTCCTCTTCCTCCTCTTCTGAGGAGGCTGTGCGCTGAGCCACTTGTTCCTCAGACAGCAGACCACAATGATTCTGGAGACCCTGGCTGGTGCATACTGTAGGACTCCACCAAATCTGTCAAGGCATCTGAATCTCATTTTGAACAAGCCTATGGTTGGTTCTATGATGGTTCTGGTGGAATTGTGGCTCACATTGTAGCGCTCCTCAGCTTCGTTTGATGGCCTTCCTCATCGGTGTCATCTGCCATGTCTTCAGGGGATAGCCCTTGTCTCCAAGGAGCCATCCGAAAATTGGGTTGGCGGATTGAAGAGCTGAGGCACAGTGGACTGCCGCAGGATGAACGAGTCATGGCAGCTTCCAGGGAACTTGGCGCAAACATGCATAATGTTCATCCTGTGGTTACACACCAGCTGGACGTTAAGGGAGTGGAAGCCCTTGCAGTTGACAAATACAGCTGGGTTGTGATGGGGTGCCCTAATGGCCACATGTGTGCAGTCTACGACTCCCTGCACCCTTGGGAAGTCTGCCATATTTGCAAAGCTAACCTCACGTGTGGTTACACTTGCTTCATCCGTCGAGAAGTGGATGTAATTGTGCGCCTTTGCAAAGATGGCATCGGTAACCTGCGTGATGCAAGTGTGTGTGGCCGACTGGGAGATGCCGCTGATGTCTGCCGGTCAGCCCTGGAAGGACCCTGAAGGAAAGAAGTTGAGTGCGGTGGTGACTTTGACAGCCACTGGTAAGGAGTGTCCACCCGCTCCTCTGGGCTCCAGGTGTTGGTGCAGCATTGTGCAGATGTCAGCGACTACTTCTCGCGAAAGTCTCAGCCTCCTTTGGCACTGCTGCTCAGTCATGTTCAGGAAGCTCATCCTCGGCCTGTAAACCCTGTATTGGGGGTATCTCCTGTGGTGAGATGCAGCCCTGCTCTGACACCCTCTGCCCTGTGCAACATCAGGTGGCTGAGGAGAAGGTTGGTGCGCTTGTTGTTGCTGTTGCTGGTGTGCCTGGTTCTGCTGCTGCTGCGGCTGCTCTTCCTCCGATTCTGAGTACCAGGAGGAGAGGGTATAAATGGTTCCCATCCCGCTGGTATATATCTCAGTTGAGGGATAGATGTTATAAGCACTCAGGCAATGTGGGGAGAGGGTATTCCAAGGAGGTCACAGTGCATATGGATCTCAGATTAAGCACTTACAACCTCAATAGATCTGCAAAATGTGTTCCAAAACCTCAAAGCAGAACGTTCTGCCAACTGAAAGTGAACTCATGTTCCAGGTCAGCTTTTATGTTGCAGGAGCAGCTGTCAAGTATTCAGCGAGTTGCTGAACCCGACACAATCAGCTGGCGTGTCTGTCGCATGACGGGCAACACGCTGAAAATGTTGCAAAATGGGAGAAGCCTCTCAAAATAGGATTATCCAGGCAGTTAACAAGCTGTTAACTGCCTTAAGTGGCTCTCCCGTCGTTTGGTGTCGGGTCTGATCGGGACGCGCAGACCCGACACTTTGTGAAGTTGCGTGGAGGCGGGATGGAGGCGAGTTCGCAACCCGCCGTCAATCATTTTGATTTTAATTCCGGACCCGCCTCCAAACCCGCCCTCTGAGCACCGGCAAAATGGCGGCCTAAGCTTGGCTCAAACCCTGCCCCAAACAACAAATCAAACAGTGATCAGTCTAAGGAGAAATAAAAACAGAAAATGCTGGAAATACTCAGCAGGCCAGGCAGCATCCGTGGAGAGAGAAGAGGCGTTGGCCCTGTTTTTCTCTCTCCACAGATGCTGCCTGGCCTGCTGAGTATTTCCAGCATTTTCTGTTATTATTTCAGATTTCCAGCATCCGCAGTATTTTGCTATTATATCAGTCTAAGGAGTGTCTTTGTGAAACTTCCAATGTCAAAATCGATTCCAGCTTTGAAAATATGAGTCATCCTTTGGTTTAAATGATCTGTGGCAAAGTTTTTTCTCTTTCACTGATATGATATAAAAAAACAAATTGTGTAAAAGATCCTCTTGTAAAGCTCTGAGAGAGTGTTAAAAGCCATGTTAACATTCTCGTACATTATTCATCTCTGAGATAACATAAACGTGAAATGGAGAATGAATATTGTATGAAGTCCGGTAATTGCTTGATATGCCACATTAGGATCCAAGTCGGAGGTTAATAGCAAACCCAGCTTACACACAGCGCTCCAAATTGTCAAGCAATGTAATTCACTTGCACATCGCAGTAGATGACACGGCAAAAATCTCTTACGCAAATAAAGAACCTTATAAGAGGTTATTTATCAACACTCACCCTGGTGTTTTTTTTTGTTTGTCTTCGCTAAATATTATGTTCTTTGTACACAACGAAGAGTGTTCCCATTTGGAAAATGTTTAACAATGCAGTTAATGTTTTACTCAAGCACCTGAAAAACTGCCTGCTTTCGTGTCTTCCAAACAGCAAATGCTGGAAGCACTCAGCAGGTCAGGCAGCATCTGTGGAGAGAGAGAAACAGAGTTAACGTTTCAGGTTGATGAACCTTTCGTCAGTTCTGTTTCTCGCTCCACAGATGCTGCCTGACCTGCTGAGTGTTTCCAGCATTTTTCTGTTTCTATTTCAGTTTTCCAGCATCCGCAGTATTTTGCTTCTGCTTTCGTGTCAGTCGGATTGAGTTGCGAATGTCATTATTGTTGTTTCAGACAGATAAAAAATATTGATCTGTTGTTGCATTAGTAATGATACATCTTTTTTAAACAAAAGCTGCATAGAAATACAGGAACAGGAGGCCATTCAGCGTGAGGTACAGTCACTCCTGTTATGTAGGAACATGTGGCAACCCAATTTGTGCAGAGACAGTTCTACACAGTGCAGGAGTTCCAATGGCAGAGGCATGTCATTTTTACTATTGAACCCTGCTCCTAAAAACCTCTTGCTCCTGCCCCTGCTTCTATGCTATGATTATTGGCAGCGTGCAGAATGACTGAAATCGCCATAATTAACTACCAGTATAAGTGTCTTCACTGAAAGCAACTCAACGGAATGCATTTGTACGGACTGGAGATTCAGTGAGTCCCTATTATTATACGTTGCTTTTTGGCAAGCTAAGCATTGGATCAACTTTTGGAAAATAAACTAGCCAATGTCTTGGAAAGTGGTCATTTATATGTATCTCTACTATCTCCTGATGATGGATGGGTTGCAAAGGAAAAATAACAGGAAGGACCGGTCAACTGCTCTTCCTTGTCAGCTCAGAGGGATGCACGGCCTCAACAATGGACGAGTCTGCAGTCCACATTCTCCAATCCTTCTGACTGTAGGCAACACTCTAACAAGGGGTTACAGGCAAGAGCTTCAAAAGTGCAAAAGAAAGGGAAAAATGTGTATTTTTCTCTCTTCCCTTGAAGAAGATTTCCAAGGCAAAGAAGAGCAGGGGAGTCCTTTCCCAGCGTCCTGAGGCCAATATTTATCCCTCAACCAACATCACTAAAACAGATTATCTGGTCATTATCACATTGCTGCTTGTGGGAGCTTGCTGTGCGCAAATTGACTGCCACGTTTCCTACATTGCAACCGTGACCGCACTTCAAAAAGTACTTCATTTGCTGTGAAGCGCTTTGGGATGTCCTGAGGTCATGAAAGGTGCTATACAAATGCAAGTCTTTCTTTCTTTCTCTTTAAGGATACATCACTGAAGCAGGTGGGGACGCTTCTTTGATCTGAGCGATTATGTGACTCTTTTTCGCTCTTATCTGAAAGAGCTGCTCCGAGTTCGCCACCGACTGCCTGAGTGCACAAAGCTTTTTCTATCAAAATCTGTAATTATAATTACTGAGACTAAAGCTTTTCTAGTTTACCCTGCAGCTAAGTAATGAAAGAGGAGTCCCTTCGCAATTCAAAGTTACATTTGCATAATTGGTTTGAGAAAATTATCAAAATTTAAATGTGAACTTGTAAAATGATAAACTGGTTTTAAGATGCTTGTACGCACAGAAAAGTTAATGGATTTTTTTTTCAACATCTTCAAGTGTTTTTTTTATTGGAAGTACAATAATGGTTTAACTACTTAAAAGAAAATTACCAAAAAGACAATTATTGAAATAGGTTCCGTATTGCACAAGGCAAAAACTATATACTCTGTATCACCAATTCCTGCATTTTAAAAGGTTTAGTTACCATTTCAGTACTGAATGTCCTACATATATAAGACCCTGGGCCATCTTTTTATCAATTTGTTATTTTGAATGTTATGAAGCAGATTTTTCTTTGATGAAAGGATGCTGGGCAACACCATCGCGTTTACACCATAAGTCGTTCAGCCATGTCGAGTAGGAAAGTCTCAGGTTGAATCCCTTAGCTGGGCTGAATTAGACAATCTATGGGCTGGTGGTAGGAGTACTATAATTGGCCTCAGCACCATGGGTTATTAGAAGGGAAAGTCATCTAAGCTTCCCACTCTCATGATTGCTATCCGGTGATTCCTGCTGGATGTGTATATTGGACAAGGCCCCTTTATATTTCACTATAATTTTTCTTTTTTCTTCCTCGCCCCCAGCCTTTATCCTAGACTTTTTTTTCCCACCTGGGGGTGTACGTAAACACATTTTTGAAGGTGGTAGGACAAGTTGAGAAGGCTGCTAAAAAAGCATACGGGATCCTTGGCTTTATTAATAGAGGAATAGAGTACAAAAGCAAGGAAGTTATGCGAAACCTTTATAAAACACAGGTTAGGCCTCAGCTGGAGTATTGTGGCCAATTCTGGGCTCCGCACTTTAGGAAGGATGTCAAGGCCTTGGAGAGGGTGCAGAGGAGATTTACTAGAATGGTACCAGGAATGAGGGACTTCAGTTATGTGGAGAGATTGGAAAAGCTGTTCTCCCTAAAGCGAGAAGGTTACGAGGAGATTTGATAGAGGTGTTCAAAATCATGAATGGTTCTGTTTCCAGTGGCAGGAGGGTCGATAACCAGAGGACACAGATTTAAGGGGATTGGCAAAAGACCCAGAGGCGACATGACCAGAGGACACAGATTTAAGGGGATTGGCAAAAGACCCAGAGGCGACATGAGGAAACATTTTTTTACACAACGAGTTGTTGTGATCTGGAATGCGCTGCCTGAAAGGATGGTGGAACCATATTGAACAGTAACTTTCAAAGAGAATTGAATAAATACTTGAAGGGAATGCATTTACAGGGCTATGGAGAAGGAGTAAAGCAGTGGGACGAGTTGGATAGCTCTACCAATGAGCCACAACAGGCAAGGGCCTCTTTCTGTGTTGTATCATTCTATGATCTTCTGATTCTATTCTATTCTTACATTAAGCCCAGTTATTCCAAAATGATCTTCTACTTTTAGGTTACCACCTTGTTCTGCTTTATTATCCAGAACTAGGTTAAATATTGCTTCCATCCTTTTTGAAGTAGGAATATGCTGACTTTCCTGTCCCAAACAATATTCCCAGTCTATTTTTGTATAATTAATATTTGCCACAGTTACAAATTTATTGACTATAGGATGATCCACACAACACCAGCTCAGCACCCTAACCTCTTTTTCCAATCAGAAGAGTACCATTTTTCCTAGGGTCTGTGAGCAATGTACTTCCATTCTTGGTTGATGGAGAATGTGTTGGATAAGCGGCTGTCAGTGTCAGCTGCGGCTCAGTGGGTAGCACCTCTTGCCCCTGAGTGAGAAGGTTGTGAGTGCAAGCCCCACTCCAGTGCACATAATCCAGGCTGACATCTCAGTGCAGCACTGAGGGAGCCCTGCACTGTCGGAGGTGCCGTCTTTTGGATGAGACGGTAAACCGAGGCCCCGTCTGCCCTCTCAGATGGACGTAAAAGATCCCATGGCCACTATTTCAAAGAAGAGCAGGGGCGTTATCCCCGCTGTCCTGGCCAATATTTATTTCTCAACCAACATCACTAAAAACTGATTATCTGGTTACTGTTTGTGGGTCCTTGCTGTGTGATAATCGACTGCCATGTTACCAAAGTCCAGCTTAAGAAGAGTCTCTTTCAAACACTTGCCATAAATCTAACACCAGAAACAATCACTCAGTTAGCCCAACTCCTCTGCAAGACTAGAGCATGTCCTTCTCATAGCTAGCAAACAGATTCATCTTAACCTGCTCTGATACTTCCAAATTAGACACTTCTGCCAAATGTACAACTTCTAGTCACTCCCCCTTCATTGCTACACCTCATCAGGGTGAGACACTGGCAAATACATCTTCACCTTGGCAATTAGTTTACTCTTGTGGCCAAATACTACAGAGCCCTGATGTCAGCTGTGGTTCAGTAGGTAGCACTCTCCCCTCTGTGTCATGAATGGTTGTGTGTTCTTGAATTCAAGACCTCATCTTGGGCAGCATGGTGGCATAGTGGTTAGCACTGTTGCCTCACAGCGCCAAGGACCCGGGTTCGAATCCGGCCTCGGGCGACTGTCTGTGTGGAGTTTGCACATTCTCCCCGTGTTTGTGTGGGTTTTCTCCGGGTGCTCCGGTTTCCTCCCACAGTCCAAAGATGTGCAGGTTAGGTTGATTGGCTATGATAAATTGACCCTTAGTGTTAGGGGGATTAAATATGTGGGGTTACGGGGATAGGGTGGGATATGTGTTGGTGTAGGGGTTACGGGGATCGGGTGGGATATGCATCGGTGCAGGCTCGATGGGCCGAAATGGCCTCTATCTGCACTGTGGGGTTTCTGTGATTCTGTGTCATCTCTACCGCGGAGGTGTGAGACTCTCCGCAAACCCAAGGATTGAAGCCTGCAGGAAGAAACAAAGGTAAGTAAACTTTTTCTAACACTTTGCACTTACCTCAGATACTCACCTCTCCACACTTGCACCCATCACACACCTTCACAGCACACTTTTGAACCCTCCGACCCCTGCAGACCCACTACTCGCCTCGGTGACCCTGGCGGGTTTCGGAGCCTTCGGGAAGCCCGCACTTGTGAGGGGCAACAAGGGGATAATCCTATTTTCTGCCTGTTAACTACCTGTTAACTATCTGTTAACAGGCACTTAAGTGGCTGTAATCCCTTCCCGCCTCCAAGGAGACAGGACCCGGCGCGGGACGGCTTCCCACCTCCTGGCAAGATGGCATGGAGGCGGGTTGGGAGTCGGTTGGGCACCCGCCCCCAAATTCTGCCATTTGCCCGGCAGTCCTGCCTCCAAGCCCACCTCCCCAGGGCTGGCAAAAATACTGTTAGAATTTCCTCAAAATAAAAAAATATAATTGAGCATATTTCATCTTTGTTGCAGTTAGGATTGTGAGACATCAATCACAGGCATGAAGAATTCTCTCAGTCCTCTTTCAGATGTACCACATTGTAGAGCTTCACCCTTATTGGTATCAACGTTTATTGGTGTCAGTGCTTCAGAGATGTTCTCCTTACCCTCAACCAGACACTTCTCATGGAGACACTTCCATGTGAATTCATGCTCTTTCTTCAGTTTCAGTTCACCTTTAGAGCGTCGTTGGCCTACATATATTGGCCCAGAAATTCGTGTCGGGGGCTTCCCGCGGGTGCAAGCCCCCGACCTACACTTACCTAGCCGCTGGCGTGGATTTCCTGTCTGTGGCCCGGTCCAGCTCCCGGCGCGCTGTGCTTTTGTGATCCAGCGGCATACTTAGTGTGATGCGTCGGCTGGGATCACGTGAGCACTGGGCAACCAATCAGAGGAGGGAAAAGTCAATTCATGAGTTTGACAGAAAGAACTGTCAAACTCATGAAAACTCCGGGTGCCCAAAACAGTACTTAACCTTAAAATAAATTTGAAAAAAAATCACACTATTTAAATCAACTATAAATAACATTAAATAACTATTTTAAACAATAATTTAAATTTTTGAAAAAAATAATTTTATAAAAAATCGGGGCTAAAAATACACTTACCTTAGTGTAAAGTATTTGAAAATAATAAACCTGTGGAATAAATGTTCTAATTTTATTGAATTGACCACTTACCTTTTAAAATGAAGTCCTTACGCCTGGTTTTTGGATGTGCAAAAAGTAGAGGCCTTCACGCACGGGCAAACCTGTAAAAAAAAGGAAGTTCAACGCGCATGCGCAGACTCCTGCGCGCACGCGTTCGACCTCTGAACCCCTTGGTTCACAGAGGATCGGAAATGCCGGTTTCCCGCGCATGCATAGCGCATGCAAGAAACCGGCACTTCCATCGGGTCCACGCGTGAGTACTCCGTCCGTACTCACGCGTTGGGACCCGAATTTCTGGGCCATTATTATTCACTCTTTAACCTATCTTTATCTTATTGTTTTTTTTTGGTAATGTTTCATTAAGGCTTCTGGTTTATGATCATGATCCTGTTCTATAGACTTTGATATTGGCATCATAACAGTGATTCCTTTCAAATGTTTTAATGCGTTGTGTAGCCTTCCCCGAATTCCTCATTAGCTAGAGAGATTTCAAAAGACCATCACAGCCATCTGTGTCTTTCAAATAAGGATGAAAAGATCATCAGCAAGCTCAATTCTTCATTTGGTATCACATGCCAAAACCCAATCTTTGTATCCGCAGCAGTGAAGTTTCACTTTCAACTAGTTTGGGTAGTAATTATGTTTTGGAACTTTGTCAAGTGGCTCTGGGTCAATACACAGACTTACTTTATCTTTCCCTTTCATCACCATGGAACAGATCTAGTCAGTTGGGATACCAATTGGTGCAAGAACTCGTATATCAGCAAGCTCATTAACGTGTAGTTTCTGAGAGGCAATTGTATAGTTATGACTTTGAGAAGTTGGAGAATGCCTTCTAACTTGGTTTCTGTTTGGATAACGCATTGGTTAAATATTGTTTTCATGAGTTTTCATGAACCATTATTTGTCATAACCATAGAATCATAGAATGGTTACAGCATGGAAGGAGGCCATTTGACCCGTCGAGCCCGTGCCGGCTCTCTGCAGGAGCACTTCAGCTAGTCCCACCCCCCCGCCCTTTCCCCGTAGCCCTGCAATTTTTTTTCTTTCAGATACTTATTCAATTCCCTTTTGAAAGCCGTGATTGAGTCTGCCTCCACCACCCTTTCAGGCAGTGCATTCCAGATCATAACCACTTGCTGCGTAAAAACGTTTTTTCCTCATGTCGCCTTTGGTTCTTTTGCAAATCACCTTAAATCTGTGTCCCCTGGTTCTCGACCCTTCCGCCAATGGGAACAGTTTCTCTCTATCTACTCTGTCTAGACCGCTCATGATTTTGAATAATGTTCTCATAAAAGAAAGAACTTGCATTTATATAGTGCCTTTCACATCCACTGGCCATCCCAAAGTGCTTTACAGCCATGTAAGTACTTTTGAAGTGTCGTCACTGTTGGTTAGACCACATGTAGACCATGCCGGCTGCATTCAAGGCAAATTAATCTGGGAAAGGGAGCACCAAACAGGCACAAGGCCCCTTATTTAGAATGATAGAACATGCATAGGAACGAACACCCATTTCAGTCATGTGCCCTGGACGCCTCTTTTGATGCCTATACCAATATGGCGGATGGAGAACTTCCGCCTCAGAATGGACACGCGCATGTCGCCCACCATATTGGACACTTTTGCAACCATTTGATGCCTGCAAAACGAGCAGAGGGACATCGTATTTACCTTGGACTTTAGAAACTTCACTAAGAAATGGTTCTGTTCTCTACAGTTAATGTCCAACCCCACACCAGGACAGACTGCTCTCTTTCGGATGTGATGCATTTACAGTCTATTTTAGCAACTCTTGAAAATGTTCGGGACTTCAAATATGGAGTTCTTTTGTCCTTTTTCATTGCTAAGTCCTGCACCTCTGATTTCCTATGGCTGTTCAGCTGTCAATTCACTAACTACATACTTCAAAGTGTCAGCCATGGCTCAGTGGGTAGCACTCTCACCTCTGAGTCATGATAGGTCGTGGGTTCAAGTCCCAGCCCATGAGACTTGAGCACAAAATCTAGGCTGATACTCCAGTGGAATACTGAGGGAGTGCTGCCCTGTTGGAATATGCTGTCTTTCGGATGAGACTTTAAACCGAGGCCCCGTCTGCTCTCTCAGTTGGATGTAAAAGAGCCTGTGGCACTTTCAATGAAGAGCAGGAGAGTTCTCCCTGGTGGCCTGGGCCAATATTTGCCCCTCAATCAAAAAAAATAATTAAAACAGATTATGTGATCATTATCGCATTGCTGTTTGTGGGAGCTTGCTGTGTGCAAATTGGCTGCTGCACTTCCCACATTACAGCAGTGACTGTACTTCACTGGCTGTAAAGTTCTTTGGGACATCCTGAGGTTGCGAAAGGCGCTATATAAGTGCAAATATTTCTTTAGAGACAGGTTTCTGTATTTAGAAAAGTCTCTTCCTAGTTCTACTGTTCTGCGTGTCAGTAACCATTTTAACTCTGACGAGGCTTTCCTCTCAAGCCTCACAGTTACCCGGCCTGAATAAGCTGCGGAAAGCTTGCTGCATGCAACATTATTCTTACAGCAGCTCCACGGTCCCAGTGGTTGTAAATGTGGTGCTTATCGGTTTCATTGATTGCCCCAGCACAGGCCTGTTCCATCTTGGTAGGAGCAACATCAGTGTCAGTCTCGTTTCATCCATCTCAGACACTGGAGACATTCTCAAGGCCTCTCTGCCCACACAAATAATTGGTGTAGCAGTTCTGACATCTTTTGGCTGCGTAGAGAGATGCCAAAGCCATCACACCGCTGTTGCACTTTCTTCTAAAGCTTTTCCAACCGCTTGCTAGATGGCCAACCAGTTCTTGTTTCACTGGGAAGAGCACGGTTTGAGGGAAGGGCTTAGAAAGCTGAGCGATGGTGGCATTCTTGCTGCCGAAGATTTACATTTATTTTAAAACTCTATGAATGACACGTATAACACAAAGCAGCTTACAGTCGAAGCAATGCAGGAGCAGCAATAAAATATGGCATCTGTCAAATGAAGTGAGAAGCACAGTGCAGAATATATACAGCTGGATTTCAGTTACGTGGATAGATTAGAAAAGCTGGGATTGTTATCGTTAGAGCAGAGAAGGTTAAGGTAAGATTCAATTGAGGTGTTCAAAATTATGAAGGGTTTTTTGATAGAGTACATAAGGAGAAGCTGTTTCCAGTGGCAGGAGGGTCGGTAACCAGAGGACACAGATTTAAGTTAATTGGTGAAAGACCCAGAGGGGGAGATGAGGAGAGATTTATTTATGCAGCCAGTTGTTGTGATCTGGAATGCGCTGCCTGAAAGGGCGGTGGAAGCAGATTCAATAGTAGCTTTCAAAAGGGAATCGGAGAAATGCTTGTTTAACAAATTTGCTTGAGTTCTTTGAGGAAGTAACATACAGGGTGGATAAAGGGGAACCAGTGGACGTAGTGTATTTAGACTTCCAAAAGGCATTTGACAAGGTGCCACACAAAAGATTATTGCTCAAGATAAAAAATCACGGGATTGGGGGTAATATTCTGGCGTGGGTGGAGGATTGGCTCTCTAACAGAAAGCAGAGAGTTGGGATAAATGGTTCGTTCTCAGATTGGCAACCAGTAACTAGTGGTGTTCCGCAGGGGTCAGTGCTGGGTCCCCAACTCTTTACAATCTATATTAATGATTTGGAGGAGGGGACCGAGTGTAACATATCAAAGTTTGCAGATGATACAAAGATGGGATGGAAAGTAGTGAGTGAGGAGGACATAAAAAACCTGCAAAGGGACATAGACAGGCTAAGTAAGTGGGCAGAGATTTGGCAGATGGAATACAATACTGGAAAGTGTGAGGTTATGCACTTTGGCAGGAAAAATCATAGAGCAAGTTATTATCTTAATGGCAAGAAACTGGAAAGTACTGTAGTACAAAGGGATCTGGGGGTCCTGGTGCACGAAACTCAAAAAGTTAGTATGCAGGTGCAGCAAGTGATTAAGAAGGCCAATGGAATGTTGGCTTTTATTGCTAGGGGGTTGGAATATAAAAACAGGGAGGTATTGCTGCAGTTGTACAAGGTATTGGTGAGGCCGCACCTGGAATACTGCATACAGTTTTGGTGTCCATACTTAAGAAAAGACATACTTGCTCTCGAGTCAGTACAAAGAAGGTTCACTCGGTTAATCCCGGGGATGAGGGGGTGGTCATATGAGGAGAGGTTGAGTAGATTGGGACTCTACTCATTGGAGTTCAGAAGAATGAGAGGCGATCTTATTGAAACATATAAGATTGTGAAGGGGCTTGATCGGGTGGATGCGGTGAGGATGTTCCCAATGATGGGTGAAACTAGAACTAGGGGGCATAATCTTAAAATAAGGGGCTGCTCATTCAAAACTGAGATGAGGAGAAACTTCTTCACTCAGAGGGTGGTAGGTTTGTGGAATTTGCTGCCCCAGAAAGCTGTGGAAGCTACATCATTAAATAAATTTAAAACAGAAATAGATAGTTTCCTAGAAGTAAAGGGAATTAAGGGTTACGGGGAGCGGGCAGGAAATTGGACATGAGTCTAGGTTCGGAATGGTCATGGCCCTGTGGGTAGTGGAGTGGGCCCAGGGGCCGTGTAGCCTTGTTCTGCTCCTACTGTGTTCTAATTCTGTTAGGTTTCAGGAGATGGTTTTATTCCTGTTCCTGGCTGGGGTGGAGATCGCCTTTACAGAAGGTAAGTACTGTAGAAAATATAGGGACAGAGTGATCTCCTGGAAGAATTTCGATCGCCTAGATGGGTCGGAGAGGAATTTCCCAGATTTTTTTCTCCCAAATTGGCCATTGGGTCTTTATCTGGTTTTTCGCCTCTCCCGGGAGATCACATGGGTTCGGGGGGATGCAGAGTGATAGAAGATTTGAGGTTAGGATCAGATCAGCCATGATCTTATTGAATGGTGGAGCAGGCTCGAGGGGCCGATTGGCCTACTCCTGCTCCTATTTCTTATGTTCTTATGTTCTTATGTTCAGAGAGCTGGCACATGCACAATAGGCCGAATGGCCTCCCACTGTACTGTGATTCTAAGCACACTGTAGAATATGTGCACCTGCTGTAGAAAGCTGGCTTTTCCAACATCAACTATCCCTTGTTAGTTGTATATCTCCTTCCTCTGGTAGAATCTCAGTCTGTGGCTTCCACTGCTGTGATGTCTCTTATCATATTCATAATCATAATCAACTTTATTGTCATTGTTAGTGCACAAGTGCAGTACAACGAAATGTAGGCTTGCAGCTCCCGAGAGTGTACATTTAGATTAAGACATTTAAACATTCAACATACATTTGGCTTGTAATACATTAACATAAACATAACCATAATAAAGTGCATTGGCAGATGTGCAGGCTTTAGAGTTTATTTGTGGAGTTCAGTAGGATGACAGCCCTGGGAAAGAAGCTGTTCCTAAATTTGGTCGTACGGGTGCGAATGCATCTGTAGCGTCTCCCAGATGGCAGGAGGGCGAACAGACTGTGGCTGGGGTGGGTAGGGTCTTTGATGATGGACCGTGACCTCCGTAAACAGCGTTTCTGGTATATGTGCACTATGGTCGGTAGCCGGGTGCCGGTAATGCGTTGGGCAGTTTTGACTACCCGCTGCAGGGCTTTCCGGTCATAGTAGCTCCAGCTGCCATACCATACTGTGATACAGTTTGTCAGGATGCTCGCTATTGTGCAGCGGTAAAAGTTAGAGAGGATCAGGGGTGACAGGTTACATCCCTTCAGCCTCCTTAGGAAATATAGGCGCTGCTGGGCCTTCTTCACCAGAGAGGGGGTATTGAGGGACCAGGGGAGGTCTTCCGTGATGTGGACTCCGAGGAACTTAAAGCTGTCCACCCTTTCCACCACAGCCCCATTGATGTGGATGGGGGTGTGACTTCCGCCTTTAGACTTCCTGAAGTCCACAATGATTTCTTTGGTTTTCTTGATGTTAAGGGCCAGGTTGTTATCGGCGCACCACTTCACGAGATGCTGGACCGCCGCCCTGTAGGCTGACTCATCGTTGTTGGTGATCTGGCCTACTACCGTGGTATCATCCGCAAACTTGATGATGGTGTTGGAACCATGAACAGCCACACAGTCGTGGGTGAAGAGGGAGTAGAGGAGGGGGCTCAGCACACATCCTTCCCATCCTTCCCATTATCACCAGTCAATAACTTGAGCCTCCAGTGCTAATTAACTGCGCTATTTATCCTCAGCTTGACTGTAAACTGCAGCTGCCAATCATAAGACAACTTCCAGTGGTGCCGCACCAATTGGGGACATTCTCGTAGTTCAGAATCAATACAAATGTTCAATTCACGATCGATACAGTGACAGTTAATAAATTAATTTAAAATTTAACATTTTATAAATATACATACAAAATAAAGAAATATTACAGAGAATTCGCGCTATTAATAATCTCCCTATCAGATAATAATCGCACACACAGACCGTACAAGAATTCGTTGTCGGGCCATTCTACATTCTGAAAAGCTTTGCAATTCTGCGGCAGGTTGCCTGACATAATGATCCTAGATTAAAGAATGATAGAAGGGCTTACATTTCTAGAGTGCCTTTCATGACCTCAGGATGTCCCAAAGCAATTAACAGCCAATGAAGTACTTTAGAAGCACTTACTGTTGTAATGTAGGAAACGTGGCAGCCAATATGCGCACAGCAAGCTCCCACAAACAGCAATGTGATAATGAGCAGGTAATCTGTATTTTAGTGCTGTTGGTTGAGGGATAAACATTAGCCAGGAGAACTCCCCTACTCTTCTTCGAAATAGTGCCGTGGGATCTTTTACGCCTCATCCAAAAAACGGCACCTCTGACAGTGCAGCACTCCCTCAGCGCTGCACTGGAGTATCAGTCTAGATTTCTGTGCTCAAGTCTCTGGAGTGGGACAGCCTACTGACTCAGAGGCGGAGAATGCTACCCACTGAGCCACAGCTGACACTATGATTAATAACAGGACATGTATTAAACACCCCTCAGCCCTGCCTTGTGTCGGAGCCCGTGGGCAACAGCAAAAAAAAAAGCACAGGTTAAATTTATCTTGCTTCTGCAAAGTTTATTGTCAGTTGCTTTCCTTAAATTTTAGCTGAGGAAAATCAGCCTGATTTTTCTCAAAAATGGTAATGTGTGTCTTTGACAGCACTCTGAGTCACAAGTGCTTTGATGGGTTTGCCAGCATGGGATTTAATTGATATGACTAACAGCCTGAAGAACAGCATTTTAAAAATGTTTAGGAATGCACAGCTCCCCAATTTATTTAGTGATGGTCTATTTTATGCTGACGATTCCAGAACAACGGAAGTCTACAGCGATTTTTCCTCACTTTATAATATAAATTTCTATCTGGAATGTAGCGGAATTATTATAATCAAAAGGCAATATTTACATTCATGTGTGTTAATCATCTGCTGGGATTTGCATAGCAACGCTTTTAATTAGGAGCAAATGTTTATTTATTTTTTAACCGTGCATCTTCATAGCAGAGTCACAACTCTGGGGATGGGGCGGGAAAGTGGATTTGAGGTCGAAGATCAGCCATTGCAATGTCCGTGTGTAATTGAGACACGGACTGCAGAAGTTGGTTATAACAGGTGTTTACTGAATGGAGACAAAACTGGAACTACTATACAAAGTTACGACACAGGCTTATATACAGGGGTGGTCACTACTGGTACTGCAGTATACAGGGGCTGCAGAATATAGTTTCTTCTTCAAGGTACATACACTAGTGGATTGGCGGTTAGGGTCAGATCAGCCATGATCTTATTGAACGGTGGAGCAGGCTCGAGGGGCCGATTGGCCTACACCTGCTCCTATTTCTTATGTTCTTATATTCTTACTACAATTCCTCCCCTTTTAGCAAAACAGTACATAACATTCGATTAATAATTAAATAACATATTTACAAGTACAGTTGCTATATACATTAGCTGAAGTTAATCAATTATAAATTCAGTCTTTGAGGAGGCTTCCTGATTCTGTCCGGATAACGCCTCTTTGGGGTATCAGGTTCTTCTGGCAAAGTTGATTCGGGATCAACGTCGTTGTTTGGTTCGTCTGCCTCCAATATCGCCGATTCTGAGGTAGATGCAATTGGTTCTTCGGTTTCATCACCAGGTGTATGGGATCGTGGTGTAGATTTGACGTTTTCCAGTGACTCTAGAATCTGGTCAGCATGGCATCTTACAATGCTCTCTCCAACATCCACGGTATACATTAGAGGTCCTTGCCGTGTGCAGATCGTTCCTGGCTGCCATTTCTCTGTGCGGTAGTCCCGGGCCAAAACTGGTTGACCTATCTTGAAACTCCTGGTTGGCCTTTCATTCATATTCTGAAACTGCCTGTTCTCCACATCTCTTCTGATGTTTGGCTTAACCAAATCCAAGCGGCATCTTAGTCTTCGATTGAAGAACATCATGGCTGGAGTTTGGTTGGTAACCGCATGTGTCCCATTCCGGTAGGCAAATAAGAAGTTATCCACGTTGTGTTGTAGGGGTATGTCTTCATTACACATTGCCTTGATAGCCTTCTTGAATGTTTGAACGAACCTCTCAGCCAATCCGTTGGTGGCTGGATGATATGGGGTGGATGTGTAATGCTTAACACCATTGTTCTTTAAGAACCTCCGGAACTCTTCAGACACAAACTGTGGTCCATTGTCGGAGCAAATCAGTTCAGGCAGCCCATTTCTGGCGAATATGGTTCGTAAGACTGTGATAGTTTTTTCTGTGGTGGTTGAGGACATTTTTATTACCTCTGGCCTCTTTGAATGTGCATCCACCACAATTAAAAACATCGAGTCCATAAATGGACCAGCAAAATCAATCTGTACCCTTTGCCATGGAGATGAGGGCCACTCCCATGGATGTAGAGGGGCTTGTGGTGGGGCGTTTTGGACCTTCTGGCATCCTGTACAGCTCTTGGTCATCTCTTCGATTTCTCTATCGATTCCCGGCCACCACACAAACGCTCTGGCTAAGTTCTTCATTTTTACCCCTCCCAGATGACCCTCATGAAGCTCATTGAGCACTCTATCCTTCAATTTGGGTGGAATTACTACTCTGGATCCACACATCAAGGTTCCTCGGCACACTGACAGCTGTTCTCTTCTCGGCGAGAATGCTGGCAACAGTGGTTCGCCATGTGCTGGCCATCCCTTCACCGTTAAATCATAGACCGTGGAGAGTATTGGGTCATTTCGTGTTTCCTTTTCTATGTTTGCATTCGTCACAGGTAGACATTCGACGATGGTCGAGTGGAATATCTCCACAGGATCCACTGCAGGTGCTTCTTCCACCGTCGGCAACGGTAGATGCGACAATCCATCAGCATTCCCATGCTGTTCAGTTCCTTTGTACTCGATGTCATATTGGTGTGCCCCTAGGAAAAGGGACCACCTCTGTAGCCATTGTGCTGTCATTATCGGGACGCCCTTCTTAGGGTTGAAAATGGAGACAAGAGGTTGGTGATCAGTTA
The DNA here is from genome assembly GCF_052327205.1 of Somniosus microcephalus. NCBI lineage: Eukaryota > Metazoa > Chordata > Chondrichthyes > Squaliformes > Somniosidae > Somniosus > Somniosus microcephalus. The sequence goes on along the minus strand of NC_140987.1, from coordinate 447,870,274 downwards.
GTAGAGTGTATTTCTGTCCGTGCAGGTGGTGATTGAATTTCTTCACCCCCCACACCAGGCTGAGGGCCTCTCTGTCAATCTGGGTGTAGTTACGCTCGGCTGAAGTTAACGAGCGTGACGCAAAAGCTATCGGCCTCTCTGAACCATCAAGGAATTTATGTGACAGTACCGCCCCAATGCCGTAGGGAGACGCATCACACGCCAGTCTTATCGGTAGTGATGGGTTGTAGTGAGCCAATACTTCTCTTGAAGTGATTAGGTCCTTACTCTTCTGAAAGGCCCGCTTACATTCATCGCTACATTTCCATGCTACTCCCGTTCGTAGTAGGGCGTTCAGTGGGTGCAGAATTGTGGACAAATTCGGCAAAAACTTATGGTAGTAATTCACCAATCCGAGGAATGACCTCAGTTGCGACACATTTTCAGGCGCTGGAGCCTTAACTACCGCTTCAATTTTGTCAGGGGACTTATGCAACCCCTCTTCATCAATCACGTGGCCACAATACGATATCTGTTTCTTAAAAAACTCGCACTTGGGGCGATTGGCTCGTAGCCCATGTTCACGTAGTCTAGTGAACACCTGCTCTAGGTTGGCAAGGTTTTCACTGTCATCTTCACCTGTCACTAGGATGTCGTCCAAGTAACACTGAGTCCCCGGAATCCCTTGCAGGACTTGTTCCATCGCTCTTTGCCATATCGTCAGAGCTGATACTACTCCGAATACCAGTCGATTATACTGGTAAAGACCTCTGTGGGTATTTATTGTGAGATACTTCCTAGAGGATTCTTCAACCTCCATCTGCAAATATGCTTGTGCTAGGTCAATTTTTGTAAAACGCTTCCCTCCAGATAGTGAGGCGAAGATATCTTCTATCCTTGGAAGAGGATATTGTACTGTGTGAAGGACTGGGTTCACCATCACCTTGAAGTCCCCACAGATGCGAGCCTTCCTTGGCTCCTCAGACTTATTGTTTAACGTTTTCTTCATGACAGGAATGATGGGTGTCGCCCACTCACTCCAGTCTACCTTAGATAACACGCCTGCATTCTCCAGATTCTCCAGCTCTGCCTCGACGGCAGGGCGAATTGCATATGGTACCGGTCTTGCTTTGAAAAACTTGGGAATTGCATTCTCCTCTATTTTTATCGAGGCGGTTACGTCTTTAAGAGTGCCCAGTTCTTGTTGAAATACCTCTTTGGCGTCAGCTAAGATTGTTGACAATCGACCAGGAGTGACGTCGTTATCCTTTTTACCAGCCACCGTCAGTGCCTGAATGGAGTGCCAGTCTAAACTTATCTTTCTGATCCATTCACATCCCAATAACGGTGGTCCACCATCTTGCAGTATGTAGAGATACAATTTCCAGAATTTCTTGCCGTTGTATTCGACAGGCACCCTTATTTTTCCTCTGGGGTATACGTTTGCCCCGTATACATCCTCAAGACAATGGATGTCTCTCTCAAGGGTATGTGTGAGAATAGCCGCTCGTAGTCTCGTCGATTCATGATGGTTAGAGCTGATCCTGTATCCAATTCCATTTTGACTTGGGACCCTGCTAGCGTGAGGGTGACCCAAATGGTTCGGTGATCCTCTTTTGTGATTACATTGTGGAGTTTGAGACAGCTTAGTCTCTTGTTCCCGGATTCACTATCGCTCTTCTGGTCTTCGGAACTACTGTCCGTCATCTTTTGTACTTTCCTGTACTTTTCCTTAGTAGTCTTTTTGTTGTCGTTAGTCTTCTTCCCAGACCTGCAAACTCGTGCAATGTGTCCCATCTTTCTGCATTGCCTGCATGTTTTGTCCTTAGACCAGCAGTCCTTCTGGTCATGGGTTGTTCTGCCGCAGCGATAACATTTTTCAAATCCCCGTGTCATTTCATGGGTGCCGTATTCCTGTGGCTTTTGCTGTATTTCCGCAGCTCCCCTTGCTGCTGCTTCGTACGATACTGCCACGCTGAAAGCCTTATCTAGCGTCAGCTCTTTCTCTGAGAGTAACCTCTTCTGGGTTCCTTCACTCAGGAGTCCACAGACAAATTTGTCCCGTAGGGTATCTGCCTGTCCTGCTCCGAACTGGCAGTGCTTTGATAGCTTGCGTAGTTCCGTAAGGTAATCAGCATTGCTCTCATCTTTATGCTGATTTCTCTTGTGGAATTTAAATCTTTCTGCTATCAGCAGCGGTGTAGGATTTAGGTGTTCCTGTTGGATATGAACAATTTCGTTTAAACTCTTCTTCATCGGTTTGACTGGAGTGATCAGGTTCCGCAATAGGCCGTACGTTCTTGCGCTCATTAAGTTTAGCAGTACCGATGCCTTTTTCTCATTGGCTACTTCATTTGCCTTGCAATATTACATTGACTCTTTCCACATACGTGGTCCAGTCTTCTATTGCATTATCGAAGGCAGTGATATTGCCAATCTTCGGCATCTTGGAGATCTAAGATGGCGCCTCCCGCGCTTTGCCTTCTTCCCCGATTGAACAAAATGGCGCCTCCCGCGCTTTCTGTCTTTTCCGCTGCTGCCAGCGCTGTTGCTGGCGTTTTTATGCCTTGATGGCGACACCCTATGGTCTTCGCGTGCTTCCCCCCGTGCTGCTGCCAACGCCGCTCTCCGTGGTCCCCGTGGCAAACTGCAGCTCCTCGCGGCTTTTTGCGCTTCTAATTTCTTTTTCTTTTATTTTAATTACTGTTCCCGTCGTCAGAGCAGACCCTATGGGACACTTCCGTCCCTCTTCTCGGGTCTGTACGCTGCCCGGCTTCGTAGCACCGGCCGCGCCCTGTGTGCTCCACCCTCTCTCTCTCTCTCCTCTTCCCGACAACGCTGCTCGGCCCCGTTGAAAAGCCACCCGATCGAGCTCAAGCCTGCCGCAGCCCAGGAAGGATCAGTGTACTACCTGCCACCAGCCCGATTAGCTGGAACACCATAGACTGGATAACCAAGCCCAGCTCTCGACAGCCTCTCCTGCAAATCTTCGAATTCGATGAATCAGAGGGCGGTTGCCCACGGTCGACGCCCGTTTTTTCTGTTTGTTTTTTTTTTGATTTCTTCCTTCTGGCTTCGACCTCTAATAAATTCGCTTCAGGGATGGATCCCCGTGAGGTGGTGCAGAACTGTAGGTAAGTTCGGATCTGTTCGTCGCCAATGTAATGTCCGTGTGTAATTGAGACACGGACTGCAGAAGTTGGTTATAACAGGTGTTTACTGAATGGAGACAAAACTGGAGCTACTATACAAAGTTACTACACAGGCTTATATACAGGGGTGGTCACTACTGGCACTGCAGTATACAAGGGCTGCAGAATATAGTTCCTTCTTCAAGGTACATACACTACAGCCATGATCTCATTGAATGGCGGAGCAGGCTCGAGGGGCCGTATGGCCGACTCCTGCTCCTAATTCTTTTGTTCTTATGTTCTCAATTAATTCCTTCTGCCGTGGATTCTGAGCCAGGTGTCACTGTGCTTTGGATGAATGCAGCAGTGTATGATTGCCTCTCCTGCTGTAGGCTATTTTATGTAATGCATGCAACATTCCTATGCTTGTTGGCTTGTGCTCTGGCTGCGCTCTGTTGAACTGTGACTCCTGGGGGAGCAATAAATCTCCAGTAAGCGTCAATTTGTGAATGTAATTGTCTCTCGCAAGTCACACCAACAGCTGTCAGCCCTCTTCTTTGACATCTCTCTCATTAGTTCTTCTCTATTTACCAACATGTTGGCCTCAGCAGTCCGTCCTGTCTCGAATGGAACTTTTAAATTGCCAAAAGCTGCCTACCAAGAAAGCTGGGATTACAAAGAGAGAATGCTGGAAAATACTCAGCAGATCAGTGGAGAGAGAAACAGAGTTAACATTTCCACTTGTGGGAGAATCCAAAACTAGGGGCCATAAATACAAGATAGTCACTAATAAATCCAATCGGGAAATAAGGAGAAATTTCTTTACTCAGAGAGTGGCTATAACATGGAACTCGCTACCACAGGAAGTGGTTGAGGCAAATAGCTTAGAGGATTCCAAATGGAAACTAGACGACTACATGAGAGAAAAGGGAATAGAAAGAAATGCTGAAAGGCTGAGGTTAGATAGAGAGAATGGGAGGAGACTCGTGTGCAAGATTAACACGAGCACAAATTAGTTGGGCCGAATGCCTGTTTCTGTGCTGTATATTCTATGTATATTCTATGTAACATTTCAGGTCAATGACCTTTCCTGGTTCCCTCCCCCTCTGCTATACAGCTGTAATCATTTACACCCCTTCTCTGGACCCATCTTTTTTTTCTATACTTGTCCTATTATCACCCTCTTTTTGCCTTGCACCTTCATCACTTTTGTCATTGAATCACTTCCATCCTATCACATACCTCTCCCTTTTGTTCATTTCCTGCCCCCTTTTTCCCCTGGCCCTGCGCTTGCTTAAAAGTTGTCCATCACGAACATCTTCCAGTCCTGATGAAAGGTCATCGAACTGAAATGTTAACTCTGTTCCTCTCTCCACAGATGCTGCCTGACCTGCTGAGTGTTCTGTTTGTGTTTCAGATTTCCAGCATCCGCAGTATTTTGATTTTATCAAAGAAGGTAGATAGCACCTTTCATACAAGTGGAATACTCTCTACTTGCCTGGATGAGTACAGCTCCAATAACACCCAAGAATCTCGACAACATCCAGGACAAAGCAGCCCGCTTGATTGGCACCTCATCCACCACCTTAAACATTCACTCCCTCCACCAACGGCATACTGTGGCTGCAGTGTGTACCATCTACAAGATGCACTGCAGCAACTCGCCAAGGCTTCTTCGGCAGCACCTCCCAAACCCGTGGCTTCTACCACCTAGAAGGACAAGGGCAGCAGGCGCATGGGAACACCACCACCTCCAAGTTCCCCTCCAAGTCACACACCATCCTGACTTGGAAATATATTGCCGTTCCTTCATCGTCGCTGGGTCGAAATCCTGGAACTCCCTCCCTAACAGCACTGTGGAGGTACCTTCACCACAGGGACTGCAGCGGTTCAGGAAGGCGGCTCACCACCACCTTCTCAAGGGCAATTAGGGATGGACAATAAAGGCTGGCCTTGCCAGTGACGCCCACATCCCATGAACGAATAAAATAAAAATACAGAATGCTTCTGTTCTACTTAACCGCTCTCAAATGCTAATGCAGCACAAGTCCAAGATGTGAATACTACGGCCCTATCTGGGAGGCTCTTGCACGGATGTCACCTGATAGGCAATCCCCCTTTCACCGCACCTGGACTACTGTCTCCTTACCCAAGGAAGGATATACTTGCCATAGAGGGAGCACAACGAAGATCCACTAGATTGATTCCTGGGATGAGAGGGCTGTCCTATGAGGAGAGATTGAGTAGATTGGGTCTATATCCTCTGGAGTTTAGAAGAATGAGAGGTGATCTCATTGAAACATATAAAATTCTTAGAGGGCTTGACAGGTTGGATGCTGAGAAGCTGTGTCCCCTGGCTGCAAAGTCTAGAACCAGGGGGCATAGACTCAGGATAAGTGGTCAGCCATTTAGGACTGAGATGAGTAGAAATTTCTTCCCTCAGAAGGTTGTGAATCATTGGAATTCTCTACCCCAGAGGGCTATGGATGCTTAGTCGATGAATATATCAAAGGCACTAAGGGAATCAAGAGATATGGGGATAGGGCTGGGAAGTGGAGTTGATGTAAAAGATCAGCCATGATCTTATTGAATGGTGGAGCAGGCTCGAGGGGCTGTATGGCTGACTCCTGCTGCTATTTCTTATGCTCTTATTAAGCTCCTTGTCTGCCATAACTCTTGCTTGTCATTCTGTATTTTACTGATACTGTTAACATTAATGCTCCTTTGAATTTCTCTTGTTAACGTTAAGCCTAAAAATGCTGCGTTACTCACGTCTCCTCACAATATATATAAATGATCTAGACGAGGGAACTAGATGTAATATCTCCAAGTTTGCAGATGACACAAAGCTGGGTGGGCGTGTGTGCTGTGACAAGGATGCCGAGAAACTCCAATATGATTTGGACAGGTTGGGTGATTGGGCAGATGCATGGCAGATGCAGTATAATGTGGATAAATGCGAGGTTATCCACTTCGGTGGCAAAAACAGGAAGGTGGATTATTATCTGAACGGCAATAGATTGGGAGAAGGGGAAGTGCAACGAGACCTGGGTGTCCATGTGCACCAGTTGCTGAAGGTAAGCATGCAGGTGCAGCAGGCGGTTAAGAAGGCAAATGGTACGTTGGCCTTCATAGCGAGAGGATTCGAGTACAGGAGCATGGATGTCTTGCTGCAGTGTACAGGGCCTTGGTGAGACCCTTGAGTATTGTGTGCAGTTTTGGTCGCCTTATCTGAGGAATGATGTTCTTGCCATGGAGAGAGTGCAGCAAAGATTCACCAGACTGATACCTGGGTTGGCAGGAATGACATATGAGGAGAGATTGGGTCGATTAGGCAAATATTCGCTGGAGTTTAGAAGAATGAGAGGGGATCTCATTGAAACTTATAAAATTCTAACAGGACTAGACTAGATGCAGGAAGGATGTTCCCGATGGTCGGGAGTCCAGAACCAGGGGTCACAGTCTAAGGATAAGGGGTAAGCCATTTAGGACAGAGATGAGGAGGAATTTCTTCACCCAGAGAGTGGTGAACCTGTGGAATTCTCTACCACACAAGGCAGTTGAGGCCAATTCATTAAATATATTCAAGAAGGATTTAGATATATTTCTTAAGGCTAAAGTGATCAAGGGATATGGGGAGAAAGCAGGGACAGGGTACTGAATGTGGATTATCAGCCATGATCGCATTAAATCACGGAACAGGCTCAAGGGGCCGAATGGCCTACTCCTGCTCCTATCTTCTATGGCCTAGAAATTCGGTTTTGGCGCAGCGAGGGCTTTAGCGCCGGAAGTTAGTGCCGGCGCTAAGTCCCCCTGCGTGCGCCAAAAATTCAGTAGCGCCGCGCCCAAACGGCTGCCGGCGCTACTGAGGGGTCTCAGCGCCTCAAAACTGGCGCCACGCGCCGCATTGCGGCGCTATTCCGGCGCTGCGGTGCCCGCTGCGGTGCGGCAGGCTCGGGAAGTGCAGGCCTCCTCCTTCCGTTAAGGAGGAGCTGCCTGCGCCCGGCCGCGGCCCGCGATAATCTTTTAAAAAATGAGCCCGGCACCTCGGACAAGTGCCGGGCTTGCTTCTGTTCTGGGGGGGGGGGTGGGGGGAAGTCCGGGGAGGAAGCTGCGGCCAGGCGGCCGGCGGGAAAGCGGCCGGCCGCCGCGGGGCCTTTAATGCGCCGGCGCAAAGTTCTGTAAGGCACCTCTGCCAGAACGTTGCTTGCGGCTGCCACGGGCGAGGCGGCCGCAACTCAATTTCCGAGTTCGGGCGGGTTACCATGGCAACCGGGACGCTGCGCACACCGATGACGTCATCGGTGCCGGCGCAGCGCTACCGGCCTAATGCCGATTTAGGGCCCCTGTCAATTTCTAAACTGGCCATAACTTCGGCGCTAGGCCCTCTAGCGCCTCAAAAGCGGCGCTAAGGCCAGTGAATTTCTAGGCCTATGTTTCTAAATGTTTCCTCATCCCTGTATTCTTGCTCTGTTGAAATAGAGGTTCGCCGTACAGTGTTCTACTCTAACTCGTTCGTGCACTGGACTTCAAGGCTGTGGAATTACACACAGCTGACTTTTCCTCTTCCTACAATTGTCGTGCTTTCAAGTTTCGTGCCACCTCCACACTATCCCTCTTGCTTTCTCTTTCTTCATTTCAACCTTGGTCGCTCAATAAAAGTAGAGTGAATGTTCTGTGGAAAGCCAATATAAATTAAAATTCTCAGGGGCTGTAGGGTTATTATTGAGATACATTTCAGGAGAGATTCCCTAATGCACAAAATAAAAGACAGGATCTGTGACTATTCATACCTTACTGTTCTCGTCATCATATCTAAGATGTGTCAGCTATGGCTCAGTTAGCAGCACACTTGCCTCTGAGTTAGAAGGTTGTGGGTTTGAGTCTCACTACATGGAACTTGAGCACATAAAACTAGGCTGACACTCCAGTGCAAGGGAGTGCTGCATTGTCAGAGGTGCTGTTTTGCAAATGAGATGTTAAACCAAACCGAGGTCCTGCCTGCTCTCTCAGATGGACGTAAAACAATTCATGGCACTATACTGAAGAATAGCAGTGGCGTTCTCCCCGGTGTCCTGGCCAATATTTATCCCTCAACCAACATAACAAAAACAGATTATCTGGTGATTATTCACATTGCTGTTTGTGGGAGCTTGTTGTGCGCAAATTGGCTGCTGCGTTTCCCACATTACAACAGTGACTACACTCCAAAAAGTCTTTCATTGGCTGTAAAGCGCTTTGAGACATCCGGTGGTCGTGAAAGACGCTATAGAAATGCAAGTCTTATTTATTTTATTTAACCCTAACTATGGATTTTACAATAACACCAAACTGCATGAGCTATCAAACTCCTAAGCAGCTGATGCAGCTCCTTTCAGTTCTGTGGTGTCTGCTGTGTCCCATGGCGCCGCTATTTCACACTGCAGCCTGAGCATGTCCTTGTGCACTAGTCACTGAAGGTAAGCATGCAGGTGCAGCAGGCGGTTAAGAAGGCAAATTGTATGCTGGCCTTCATAGCGAAAGGGTTTGAGTACAGGAACAAGGATGTCTTGCTGCAGTTGTACAGGGCCTTGGTGAGACCACATCTTGAGTATTGTGTGCAGTTTTGGTCGCCTTATCTGAGGAAGGATGTTCTTGCCATGGAGGGAGTGCAGCGAAGATTCACCAGGCTGATACCTGGGATGGCAGAATGACGCATGAGGAGAGATTGGGTCAATTGGGCTTATACTCACTGGAGTTTAGAAGAATGAGAGGGGATCTCATTGAAACTTACAAAATTCTGACAGGACTGGACAGACTAGATGCAGGAAGGATGTTCCCGATGGTCGGGGAGTCCAGAACCAGGGGCCACAGTCTAAGGATAAGGGGTAGGCCTTTTAGGACAGAGATGAGGAGGAATTTCTTCACCCAGAGAGTGGTGAACCTGTGTAATTCCCTACCACAGAAGGCAGTAGAGGCCAATTCAATAAATAAATTCAAGAAGGAGTTAGATATATTTCTTAAGGTTAAAGGGATCAAGGGATATGGGGAGAAAGCAGGGACAGGGTACTGAATTTGGATGATCAGCCATGATCGCATTGAATGGCGGAGCAGGCTCGAGGGGCCGAATGGCCTACTCCTGCTATCTTCTATGTTTCTATGTTTCAACGTAGCAAAGTTACAGCAGCATCGTAAGCCCGTCGACATGTATATTTTACGGGAGGAGAGGTAAGGAATGAAGATTATAAAACAACAGAATGCAAAAGTAGAATACTCCGAAATACCTCAAGGATAAGCAATTTCTTGTTGGCAAATTAAAGTTAATTCTTCTTCTTGCTGCCGTTTGCTGCTGTAAATCCGCAGGTGATAAGAAATGAATACCACCCACCACAGGAGTGTCGGCCATGGCTCAGTGGGCAGCACTCTCACGTCTGAGTCAGAAGGTTGTGGGTTCCAAGTCCCACTCCAGGGACTTGAGCAAACAATCTAGGCTAACAGTCCAGCGCAGTGCTGAGGGGGTGCTGCACTGGCAGAGGTGCCGTCTTTGGGATGAGACGTTAAACCGAGACCCCGTCTGCTCTCTCAAGTGGACATAAAGGAACCCATGGCAGTATTTCGAAGAAGAGCAGTGGAGATCCCCCGAGTGTCCTGTTCAATATTTATCCCTCAATCATCACCTAAAAAACAGATTACCTGGTCATTTATAATTTTGCTGTATGTGGGAGCTTGCTGCATTTCCTACATTACTACAGTGATTACCCTTGGCTGTAAAGCACTTCGGGACATCCTAAGGTTATGAAAAGCGCTATAGAAATACAAGTCTTTCTTTGGCCAGTCACTCCTTAAAGATTTAAACTCCATGACAACTAGAACAGGGAGGTTGTAGTTGGATAATAGCCTATTTCCATAAGGTTTAAATGCCCAGCTCCTCTGCTCCCAGTGGAGTACTGTACTCGAAGATAGAGGTGGTCCTGGCTCACATCAAAGCCAGTGTTCCTGCCTCTCTTGACCAACACCAGTTTGCCTGTCGTGCAAACAGATCAACGGAGGATGCAATCACAACTGCTCTACACTCGGCACTGAATCACTGAGATGGTAAGGAGACCTACATCAGAATGCTGTTCATAGACTACAGCTCAGCATTCAACACTATCGTCCCCAACAAGCTGGCCACCAAACTCCAAACTCTTGGCCTGAACACTTCCCTCTGCAACTGGACCCTGGACTTCCTAACATACAGACCCCAGTCTGTCAAATTAGGTAACCACACCTCCCCCCCCGACCCTGAACACGGGGGCCCCACAAGGATGTGTGCTGAGCCCCCTCCTCTACTCCCTCTTCACCCACGACTGTGTGGCTGTTCATGGTTCCAACACCATCATCAAGTTTGCGGATGATACCACGGTAGTAGGCCAGATCACCAACAACGATGAGTCAGCCTACAGGGCGGAGGTCCAGCATCTCGTGAAGTGGTGCGCCGATAACAACCTGGCCCTTAACATCAAGAAAACCAAAGAAATCATTGTGGACTTCAGGAAGTCTAAAGGCGGAAGTCACACCCCCATCCACATCAATGGGGCTGTGGTGGAAAGGGTGGACAGCTTTAAGTTCCTCGGAGTCCACATCATGGAAGACCTCTCCTGGTCCCTCAATACCTCCTCTCTGGTGAAGAAGGCCCAACAGCGCCTATATTTCCTAAGGAGGCTGAAGGGATGTAACCTGTCACCCCTGATCCTCTCTAACTTTTACCGCTGCACAATAGAGAGCATCCTGACAAACTGTATCACAGTATGGCATGGCAGCTGTAGCTACTATGGCCAGAAAGCCCTGCAGCGGGTAGTCAAAACTGCCCAACGCATTACCGGCACCCGGCTACCGACCATAGAGCACATATACCAGAAACGCTGTTTACGGAGGTCACGGTCCATCATCAAAGACCCTACCCACCCCAGCCACAGTCTGTTCGCCCTCCTGCCATCTGGGAGATGCTACAGATGCATTCGCACCCGAACAACCAGATTTAGGAACAGCTTCTTTCCCAGGGCTGTCATCCTACTGAACTCCACAAATAAACTCTAAAGCCTGCACATCTGCCAATGCACTTTATTATGGTTATGTTTATGTTAATGTATTACAAGCCAAATGTATGTTGAATGTTTAAATGTCTTAATCTAAATGTACACTCTCGGGAGCCGCAAGCCTACATTTCGTTGTACTGCACTTGTGCACTAACAATGACAATAAATGTTGATTTGATTTGATTTTTGGAGGACAGTGATTGGGTTACACCAAGGCAGTGCTAGTTCTCGGGCATATGCTCCATTTCAGGCATGTCTCCACATTGGAAACACCACTTTGGCAAATTTACCCATTTGGGTGTGAATCATTTAAAAGGCGGTGGTGTATTTATAGGACCATTGGGTCTATAACAAAGCATCCTACTTTGTCCTTGAACAGGACCTTGGTTTCACCTGAGTCAGTACACCGTGTCCAGTTTTGGTCTCCTCACATGGTGAGTGATGTTGAGGCTTTAGAAAGGGTGCAGATGAGGGCCGCTAGGTTAATTCCCAGTTTAAAGCATCTTAGTTATCAAGGCAGGCTCAAAGAGCTCGGACTCGACACTTTACAGAAGCTTAGACTTCTTGACTCTTTCAACAAAATAGGTTAGGGAGGACCAGGAGCCACAATCTCAAGTTTTGTAAGGCCAGAACTAGGTTCGTTTCCCCCTTCCCCAGAGAATAGTCGACCTCTGGAACAGTCTACAGGCTCGTGCGGTGGATGCTGATTCGCTGAGTTCCTTCAAGCGAGAGCTGCTTGATTTGGAGATCACCTCTTACAAGAGATAGATACTGTATAACATTAATCACGGCCAGAGTGATCTCCTGGACTAGGTTCGATCACCTAAGGGGTTCAGAGAGGAAATTTCCAGATTTTTTTTGTCAAAATGGGCCTGGGTTTTAAATCTGGTGTTTGGCCTCTCCCAGAAGATGACCTGGCTTCCGGTGGGGTGGGGTGGGGTGTGTCTATATCGTGATGCACAAGGTATCGCAGTTATGTGGGACAGGCAGGATGGACCAGAGAGTCTTTACCCGTCCGTCATTGTTCGTATGTAAATGTTGTGGGTTCCTTCAACAGCTCGGCAATAAATATATGGGTGGTACAGGACTGTACAGATCAGGCAAGGCCGAGGTTCAGTTCCTGATTTGCCTTCAATTAGTTGGTCTCCATTGGGTAGTGTTGGTATAGTAATCTGGGATGTAATGTTATCCACCAGATGGAGCCAAATATTAAGGGTTCACATTTACCAGTATTTAAGGTAATGGGTCATGTATTCAATGTCCTGGTACACCAGTTAATACGGTAATGTGGCATTGCATTATGGGTATGACTCAGAGGTGGATCCTCCATCTTGTCTTGTGCAATAAGATTGTGCCTTGCCTCCAGTTTGTAAGAGATATGTTCCTCTGCTACACCGTGTAAATAAACAGTTGGGTTTGTTCCTAATATCTCGCTTCTCTCAGTTTCTGACCTTACCACTCGGATATCACAGTTGGGAGCACCGCAATTGCTCTCAGTATCTTTGGGGGGAGGAAGCATAAAATCGACCAGGGTTCTTGCTCCTAATTACTATCTATGTGCATGTGTGGATGTCAGGTGATGATAACAACAACTTGCATTTATATAGTGCCTTTAAGGTAGCAAAACATCCAAAGGTGCTTCACCACAGAAGGGCTCTCAAACAAAATTTAACACCGAGCCATATAAGGAGTTATTAGGGCAGATGACCAAAACCTTGGTCAAAGAAGTAGGTTTTTAACGAGCATCTTATATGAGGAGAGAGAGAGGTAGTGGGACAGAGGGGTTTAGTGAGGAAATTCCAGAGCTTAGGGTCTCGGCAGCTAAATGCGCGGCCGCCAATGGTGGTGCGATTAAAACTGGGGATGCGCAAGAGGCAAGAATTAGTGGAGTGCAGAGAACTTGGAGGGTTGTAGGGCTGGAGGAGGTTACTGAGATAGGGAGGGGCGAGGCCATGCTGGGAGGCTGGCCAAGAAAGCATTGGAATATGATAGAATAAACCCTCACGGCTGAATAGCCTACCAGCAATCACTGAGTTCAAACCTGAGGAGCAGCCATGAGGGAGAGGTGCCGAAGGGCAACCAGTGGGATTCTACACTGTCTCCAGAACAAGAGGGGAAACATTGGAAGAGTAAAAGTCTTCTAACTGTATAATAAGAGTGATTCCATCTTACCCAATGCATTAAATGCTGATATTGGCTTTTCAATCACTAATGACAACAACAACAAAAGCAACTTGTATTTACTGTATATAACACCCTTAATGTAGTAAAACGTCCCAAATGCTTCACAGGAGGCAAATTCAGAGCTTAGGGCCTAGGCAACAGAAGGCACGGCCACCAAAGGTGGAGCAATTAAAATCAGGGATGCTCAAGAGGCCAGAATTAGAGGAGTGTTGATATCTTGGAGAGTTGTAGGACTGGAGGAGATTACAGAGATAGGGAGGGGCGAGGCCATGGAGGGATTTGAAAACAAGGATGAGAATTTTAAAATCGAGGCGTTGCTTAACCGGGAGCCAATGTAGGTCAGTGAGCATAGGGGTGATGGGTGAATGGGACTTGGTGTGAGTTAGGACACGGGCAGCAGAGTTTGGATGATCTCCAGTTTACGTAGGGTGGAACGTGGGAGGCCAGCCAGGAGTGCGTTGGAATAGTCAAGTCTAGAGGTAACAAAGGCATGGATGAGGGTTTCAGCAGCAGATGAGCTGAGGCAGGGACGGAATCGGGTGAGGTGGAAATAGGCAGTCTTAGTGATGGTGCGGCTATGTGGTCAGAAGCTCATTTCGGGGTCAAATGTTGTTATCACAGAATCACAGAATCCCCACAGTGCAGATAGAGGCCATTTCGGCCCATCGAGCCTGCACCGACACATATCCCACCCTATTCCCGTAACCCCACGTATTTAATCCCCTAACACTAAGGGTCAATTTATCATAGCCAAATCAACCTAACCCGCACATCTTTGGACTGTGAGAGGAAACCGGAGCACCCGGAGGAAACCCACGCAGACACAGGGAGAATGTGCAAACTCCACACAGACAGTCGCCCGAGGCCAGATTTGAACCCGGGTCCCTGGCGCTGCAAGGCAACAGTGCTAACCACTATGCCATGTTCATAAATAACTAGACATTATCATTATGAACAGCTAGCTTCTAGCTAGTCACTTTATTCATGCCATGTGGACTTCTGTACAGGCATCCATCTTGACTACTGCCTTCTGGGTAGCCTAGTGCATCATGGGTAGCCCACTCTTATATACATACAGCTAAACATACAGCAACATACAGCTCCACCTAGTGTACCATTCTAGAATGACAGGTTACTGATCATTACAAAATATGACAAAAATAATTGACAGGATCAATGATAAAATGCAAGGTGCAATTATCCTAAAAACTTATTTCATGCTGCTCACTCTTCTTCCTCCTTCTTAGGCAATCCCTCAGAACCGAGGATGACTTGCTTCCACGTTAAAAATGAGTTCGCAGGTGACTGATGAGTCCAATGCGGGACTCTTCTTATTGCACTGGTGGATGGCAATTGCCGTCACCAATTTAGAGTTAAGTGTGTGCCCCCTTCTTGAAGGGGCACAACCAATACAGACTGTAACTTAACCAATTCATTTAGAATTTTATTTGCTGGGGCGTTGAAGCACTCCAGTCCCTCCGGTGCCCACCGGTCGTGGAAGGCCTCGAGCGTGCCAGTGGGCACCGCGTGCTCCATCTCCAGGGACACCCGGGCGCGTGAACGTAGCTGGGGAAGAGAGGCAGGGCAGTCAGGCTAAACAGCACCCTGATTTTACGCTGCTCTGCTCTTGCGTGAATTGGATTTCCATTGGAGAATAGAGACTAAGAAATTATGCAAATTACTCAATTGATGGTGCACGCACTGAATGTGAGAAAGTTAATGAAGAAAGGTTTGTTTTTCTTTGTTGAGCAGTGGGAAAGCCGATATCTTTTGCAAGTGGTGAGGTGGGCGGATTATTATATATCATCTGACAATTTTTAAACTAAAGCGAGGAGATGACTGCTGTTTATTAGTGGCCAAACACTTAACATATTTTGTAGAACCTTCCTATAATCCTCTATATTAGCAGAGGCGTTAAAAAGACCTTTAAAATGAATAGAAATAAATTGGTTTAACAGCTGCTGTAAAGTTGCGGAGAGAGGAACATCAAGGTCTGTCAATGTAATTTCTTGGCTCAATTAAAAATTCCATCAAAATAGAAAAACATGACAATTAAAACCTATTTTCTTGGCATCCAAAGAAACTAGAAGATCTTGTCATTTTTAATTTTCTGTTCCACTCCCACTCTGACCTCTCTGTCCTCGGCCTCCTACATCTTTCGATTAAGCACTTACAGCCTTCCAGACTCAACATATAACCTCTGCCCCTATTTTTTCGAGCTGTTGCTGATGATTCTAATATTCCTCCATCTTTTGTTTCTTTACTTGTCACATTACCATCTCCTTTTGTTCTTTCCTCCCCTCCCCACTTTCCCTGTCTCTGCAGCTGCTTAAAACCTGTTACATCTCTAACTTTTCCCAGTTCTGAAGAAGGGTTATCAAACTGAAACATTGGCCGGAATTTTCCCTACCTGGGCGGCTCCGGTGCGGGCGGTGGCCATGGCAGGTCATGACCCCGCTGCTGGCTCCATCCCGCTCCACAGAATGACTTTACGTTAATAGGGCCTTTTAAGCCCCGTCCTGCACGTTACCCGGCCCAGTGAAATGGAGCAGGCCTGGTGACGTCATTCTGGAAGCGTTTTCAGCCTGGATCTTTAAATGGACCCTGGCCACATTAGAGTTGAAGGTTAATGTAACATAGTGCTGTCAGTGCACTACAGCATTGGAGTGCTGCAAACACTGACAATGACTGCACAGAGGCAGAGGGTTGCACCCAGGTTCTCCCATGACTCCCTCCATATGCTTATGCGCAGGGACGTCCTCTTCCCTTCCCATGGGTGGAAGAGACCTCCCCAGGAGACCAAAACAGCCTGGTTGCAGATTGCAGAGGAGGTGACCAGCAGGGATGTGGTCAGGAGGACCTGGGTGCAGTGCCGGAAATGTTTCAATGATCTCATTAGATCAGGAAACGTGAGTACAAATCCACACTCAACCTCATCCTGCTGTGCCTCTCATCACATCCCCATCACTCTGCCTTCTCTACCCCAATCCTGCACATCCTTCTCACACCAACTTACCTTGAACATCCACCGGTCCCCCTCTCTCTATCTACATTATCACTTCCCCATCTCACTAGCCTCCGCTCACCCTCATCCTAGTGCAATCATACCAACTAACACACACAAGGAGGCCACTTGGCTTTGACACCCCACTCCATCATAGTCTACCTCTAAAGATCTAACCCATCCATTCCTTACACACATTCCATCACTCTCACTCAACCTTCTCTTCTTTCCCTCCTTGCAGGAAAAGAGAGCCCAAAATAAGAGGGAGAGGGGGAGAACTGGTGGTGGCCCTCCATCATTTGCAAACCTTACACCAGTAGAGGAGGCTGCATTAGAAATATCTGGAGTCGCCTGTTATGTTCATTAATAACTAGTCATTGTTATTAAGAACAGCTAGCTTTTGCTAGACACTTTATTGAGCACATGTGGACTAGGCACAGTATCTGTAGAGACCTCCATCTTGACTGCTGCCTTGTGGGTAGCCTAGTGCATCGTGGGTAGCCCACTTTTATATACATACAGCACCACCTAGTGTACCATTCCAGAATGACAGGTTACTGATCATTACATCACCCTTTCTTTGAGGTTAAACAAAATCAGTATCAATCAATATCAATCAATCATAACAACATAAACATCTTCAACAGTCAATACATTTTCAATGTAGTTTTCTTTGTACTCAAAGATTAAGTCTATCAGGCTTTTTTACTTCACGTGTGGATCTTCTCAGCACAGGTAAGTCTGATGTGTTTTCATGAGAGCCTGTATGTGTATTTGTGTTAGATTGTTCTGGTGGTGAGTGACAAGATTCAGTTGCAGCATTGTCATCGATTTGCTCTTCGATAGTCTCTTGTGTTTGTAGGAGGGAATGGCGGTTCCTCCTGAGAATCTGTCCTTCCTCAGTTCAAACAGCGTATGACCTTGGTCCTACTTCCTCAAGAACTGTAGCTTTCCTGTTCCATGCATCTGGATCCTCAATCCTGACAACATCATCCCTTGTCAATGGTTTCAGAGTATTGCATGACTTGTCATAGTATGATTTCTGTTTCAGCTTTAACAGTTGAAGTCTCTGTCTCAGTTCCTTACTCTGCTTTTCTTTTGCACAGCAGGGTAGCGTGGTACGTAACTTGCGACCCATTAGGAGTTCAGCAGGTGAAGAACCAGAGTCTAAAGGTGAGGCTCGGTAGCTCAGCAGGGCGAGATAAGGATCAGACTTGCTTTCTGTCGCTTTCTTCAGTAGCTGCTTGAGAACTTGAACACCTTTCTCTGCCTTACCATTCGACTGAGCATACAAAGGACTGGATGTGATGTGTTGAAAGTCATAATGTGCTGCAAACTGTTGCCACTCCTTACAGTTGAAGCACGGACCATTGTTGCTAACGGCAATCCCGGGAATTCCATGTCTGGCGAAGATGGATTTCACATGCATTATGACACTGCTTGCTGTGGTGCTTGAGAGCAGCGCCATCTCAGGATAGTTAGAATAGCAGTCAATCACTATTAGATAGTCTTTACCATTTAAATGAAAAAGGTCCATACCAACCTTTTGCCATGGTGCTGTTGGTATGTCAGCTACTATCATTGGTTCCTTTGCTTGTTTGTTTTGGTGTTTCTGACATGTCTCACATTTGCCTATCATGTTCTCAATGTCCTTATTTATGCCAAGCCAATAAACAGTGTCTCTTGCTCTCCTTTTGCATTTTTCAATTCCGAGGTGTCCCTCATGAATCCTTTTGAGCATGTCTTGACGTAGAGCCTGTGGAATGACTATTCTGTTCTGTTTTAGTAATAGTCCACTTGCGACACTCAACTCTGACCTTATGTGAAAATATTTTGGACAGGAATTTTTTGGCCAACCATGATGAATGTTCTCTATTACTGTTTGTAATACTGTATCTTTTACTGTTTCTTCTGCTATTTGCTTTGATTTTGTGTCTGACACGGGCAACGCAGCAGTGACCATACTCACATGAACATCCACGTCTTCTTCAGTAGGGCTCACATGACTCATTGTGGGTACTCGGGATAGTGCATCTGCTAACACTATGTATTTGCCTGGTGTGTAGATCAGTTCAAAGTCATATCTTTGCAGCTTCATCATGAGTCGTTGAATCCTTGGAGACATCTCATTCAGGTTCTTTTTTATGATGGCAACCAGTGGGCTGTGGTCTGTCTCAACTGTGAAGGTGGGAAGTCCATATATGTAGCCATGAAACTTTTCTAGTCCAACTACCAAGCCTAGACATTCCTTTTCAATCTGGGCGTATCGACACTCAGTATCAGTCATAGACCTGGAGGCATAGGCAACAGGCTTCCAATCTTCACCCTCTGCTTGTAGCAAGACTGCACCTAGGCCATCTTTTGATGCATCCGTTGACACTTTGATTCTTTTTGTTGGGTCAAAGAAGGTGAGTACAGGTATGGTTGTCCGCACTGTTTTGAGGTTTATCCACACTTGTTCATGTCTTTCTGTCCATGCGAACTCATTTGTTTTATGTAGCAGGTCTCGCAGACAGGCTGTCTTGGCTGACAAGTTAGGAATGAACTTTCCAATGAAGTTTATCATCCCCATGATGCGTAGCACTCCTTTTTTGTCAGTGGGTCAGGGCATTTTGAGTATGGCATTTACTTTTTCCATATCTGGCTCTATTCCTTTACCAGATAGATTATCTCCTAGGAAAGTGACTTCCTGGATGCCAAACTGACACTTGGCTTTGTTGGGCTTCAGTCCATTCCGGCGTATGCTCTGTAGCACTTTAGTCAGTCTCTCATTGTGTTCTTTCAGTGTGGAGCCCCAGATGATAATGTCATCAGCATAGACCCGAACTCCTTCCAGACCTTCAATTATGTGTTCCATCACTCTATGAAAGATTTCAGATGCAGATATTATCCCAAAAGACATTCTGAGGAAACAATACCTGCCAAATGGTGTGTTGAAGGTACAGTATTTGGTGCTCTCTTCATCCAGTTTTAGTTGCCAAAATCCTTGTGAGGCATCGAGCTTTGTAAAGTATCTGGCACCTGACATTTCACTGGTGATTTCTTCTCGCTTGGGAATCTGGTAGTGTTCACGTTTTATGATTGCATTTAAGTCCTTTGGATCCAGGCATATTCTTAGATCATTGTTCTTTTTCTTTACACATACCATGGAGTTAACCCAGTCTGTTGGCTCTTCGACTTTCCTGATGACTCCTAGTGTGGTCATTCTGTCCAGTTCTTTCTTGAGCCGGTCACGCAGGGGTGCTGGAACTCTTCGTGGAGCATGTACCACTGGCTGAGCATCCTCCTTTAGCTGGATCTTGTAAGTGAATGGTAGAACTCCAAATCCTTTGAACACATCCTGGAAATTATTTACTACAGAATCCACCGAGTCATCTGGTCTGCTTATGGCACAGTTTATACGGTAGACTCTCTTGACCAGTTCTAACTCTTCACAAGCTTTGTCACCCAGTAGTGAATCAAGTCCTTCAGCCACAACAGAAAACATGAGATGATGCACTTTGTCTTTGACTGTCACTTTAAGTCTGCATGCACCTAAGCTATCTATTTTCTGTCCATTATAGTCCTTCAGTAGTACTGACTTTTTCTGTATTTTGGGCTTTTCTTTCATATTGTTAATGTCACTCATACTGATTAAGTTTGCTTTTGCCCCAGTGTCTAGTTTCAATGTAACTAATGCTCCATTTACCTGCAGTGGGATCATCCATTTGTCCTCTTTTACTGCATTAACTTTATGTTCAGCATTGTTAATTCCTGAGGGCTGCACATTTTCTGTATCCTTTTTGATATTGTCACATGACACCATTCCGACAAAACATGTCTCACTTAAATCAATGTCCTCAATTATATTAACTCATTGCCTTTCTTAGTTTTTACTTTTGAAAAGCATTGTTTGGCAAAGTGATTCTTTCCATGACATTTTGTGCACATTTTTCCAAACGCTGGACATTGTTTTAACTGGTGTTTGTAACCACAGCGTTTACAATTAAAAATTCCTTCCTCCGATTGCTTTTCACTTCTGTTCTGCCCATGTTTCTTCCCCTTGTAGGACACAGCACCGACAGCAGCATTATCACTCATTAGAATCGCATCATTATTGATTTCACTGAAAGTCTTCGCGTGCTTTCGAGCTAGCTCGCTAGCTTGGCATATTTTCACAGCAATTTCCAATGTTAGTTCGATTTCTCTCAACAGACGTTCCCTGACTTTTTTATCATGAATACCAAACACAATCTGGTCACGAATCATGGATGCTTTCAGCTCAGAGAAATTACATGTCTGTGCTTTCAGTTTCAGATCAGTCATAAAGCTATCAAAAGTCTCATTTTGCTGCTGTGTCCGAGAACAGAAGATGTACCGCTCATAGGTTTCATTCTTTTTGGGAGAAAAATGTGTATCAAACTTCTTTAGCACATCGTCTAATTTTTCTCTGTTCTCCTCTGGATTAAATACAAATGTATTAAATACCTCTATCGCCTGTGGGCCTGCAACCATGAGCAGCAACGCTATTTTCCTTGCGTCTGGCTTCGTACCGTACCCGATGGCAGCAATGTAGAGTTCGAATTGTTGTTTAAAAGTCTGCCAATTGTAGTCGACATTTCCTGTGAGTTTCAAACGCTCTGGTGGCTTCAAATTCTCCATGTTGCGTTGCACAATATTCAGCAGATCATACCAATCCTGGTACCATGTTATGTTCATTAATAACTAGTCGTTTTCATTAAGAACAGCTAGCTTTTATAGACACTTTATTGAGCACATGTGGACTAGGCACAGTATCTGTAGAGGCCTCCATCTTGACTGCTGCCTTGTGGGTAGCCTAGTGCATCGTGGGTAGCCCACTCTTATATATACATACAGCACCACCTAGTGTACCATTCCAGAATGACAGGTTACTGATCATTACATCGCCGAGCAGCTGGAGAGAGGGGGACATATCAGCCACCTGGTGACAGAATTAAATCTCATACAGCCACATGGCATACAGCAGTCACTCATATGGGGACTGATGTCAGCAGCCAGTGAATGGTCATCATGTGCATAATGGTATTATTATTATTATTATTATCTGTACCCATTCTTCATATGACATATCTAACTCATCTCTTTACTTTCCCCAGGTCATACAAGAGGCACTCCCCCACCCTCTCCCCACTGTCCAAGAGGAAGAGGAAGACGACTCCTCAGAGGAGCCTCCAGCCTCTGAGGGCGCACCATCACCAGACGGAAGCGCACCCAGCACCAGCGCAGATACGCACACCTGGGTGAGTCCCACCTGAGATAGAGTAGTGTTGTCACCTGGGCCTAGAAATTCAGTTGGCTGCGCCAGCCATTAGCGCCTTAGGAGGAGTAGATCTCGAGCGCTAGGCGCTTAGCGCCCGGGCACAGTGCGATCTGCGCCTCGCCCCAACTTCAGTAGACATTTAGCGCCGGCGCAAAGTCATTGCGCGCGCTCATCTGCGCGCGCAGATCATGACGTCATTTCGTCGTGCAACGCCCTTTGTGCGCCCGGAACCGGAACTTCACTCGCGCCACCCCATTGTGCGCCTGGCGGCCCGAACGACTGTGAAGTGGAACGGTTCACAGCCGAGGCGGGCCGCGGGGAGCGCAAATTAAAGGGCACTTACCCTGCACTATAAAGGGCAGCCATTTTGCAGCACTCACTCTTGTGCAACGGATTTTTGGAGAGAGACCAAGGAAGAGAGCTTACTGCTTTGGCCCAACACTAGGACAGGTATTTTTGTCTTCAGGCCAGAGCTTTGCAATTCTCTTTGCCTTCATTGAGATCTCAGTGTTTGCCAGCATATTATGGGGGCTGCATTGGGTGCCAACGCTGAATTTCAGCATTATGTCCGAAGGGGTCACAGACGCCGTGAGAGAGTGGCAGCCCTGGCTAGATGCAGAGGGGGCAACAGGCGTCGGCAACGGAGGCCTTACCCACTCAGGGAATACCGCCAGCAGTTCTCCTATCTCAACATGTCTGCCGCGCAGTGTGTTAGGAGGCTGCGATTCAGAAGGGAGGTGGTTGCAGAGATCTGCCAGCTGCTTCACAGAGATCTGCGTCCACAGCTGAGGCGCAGGACGTCTCTGTCGGTGGCAGTGAAGGTGACGGTGGCTCTGAACTTCTAGGCCACCGGCTCCTTCCAATCCGCTGCTGGGGACATCGCTAACATCTCCCAGTTCGCTGTGCATTGCTGCATCCACCAGGTGACCAATGCCCTTTTCAGAAGGAGACGTCAATTCACCTCCTTCCACATGACCCTGGACAAGCAGCAGCAGCGTGCAGTGGGATTTGCAAGAATCGCGGGCTTCCCCATGGTGCAGAGCGCCATTGACTGCACGCATGTGGCTTTGCGGGCACCTCTGGAGCATGCCGAGGATTACCGCAACCGGAAGGGCTACCATTCCCTCAACGTACAGCTGGTGTGTGACCACAGGCAGCGCATCCTAGCTGTCAATGCCCGCTTTCCAGGCAGCAGCCACGATGCCTTTATCCTGCGACAGACAACTGTGGCTGACATGTTCCAGGCACAGCCTCACCCAAGAGGATGGCTTATCGGGGACAAAGGCTATCCTTTGTGTACCTGGCTCATGACCCCGCTCCGCGCGCCCAGGACCCCTGCTGAAGAGGCATACAACGAGAGCCATCAAGCGACCAGGAACATCATCGAACAAACAATCGGCGTCCTGAAGCAACGGTTCCGCTGTCTGGATCGCTCCGGTGGAGCCCTCCAGTATTCGCAGGAGCGAATCTCCCAATTCGTCGTCGTTTGCTGCATGCTGCACAACCTGGCTATTCGCAGGACTCAGGCACTGCCACCTCACGTTGAACCACCACCTCAGGAGGAGGAGCAGGAGGAGCATGAGGAGGAGGAGGAGGAGGAGGAGTACCAGCCCAGGAGGGAGGCAGAAGGTCCAAGGGCCGCCCGTCGGCGGCTTATTGAACGTCACTTCTAGGCCCCCTGTCAGGGAATGGCTTGTGCCAATGAAAGAACATGATTGCAGCCGCTCCGCAAGCCCTCAGCCGGTTAAGGCAACAAACACTTCAAAGATCAAACATGGACAATCTGAATAAAGAAAATGGTTTATTGTACAAACTCAGGGCCCTTCCCACATGAAAACCAAAAACATACGAAACCCCCAAAAAATACTCACACACATGACTCACTCCCATAACCTGGGGAGGATTAACAGAAGATGTAAACAAAAATGGCCTTCATCCTCGGCCTTCACAAAACACCCATTCCAAAAAACAAAACATTTGGGCACACCCTCTACTTTGTGGCCCGCGAGGGCGATGCCTTCTGCAAACTTTTGCGGCCCCTGCACGCCCTGCTGCTCCTCCTCAAAGTGAGCCCAGTGGCTGCTGCAAGGCTGGGCGAAGGCTCCTGAGGGGCACATGTCGTGACGGCAGATGCCCTTGGGGGTCGGCCTAGACGAGGTCTGGCCCTCGAGGGGCCGGCTGGTGAATGCTGCAGCTGTGGCTGGGCAGCATCAGTCGCTGCAGCAGCTCGTGGCAGCTCCACTGGGGGAGTGGCAGTGGCGGCTGGAGGAATGGGGGCAAGCTGGCGGATGGCAGGCGCTCGCTGGTCGCCTGAGACACTGGCACTCACCCAGGCCAGCACTGCAGCATGCGCAGCAATCTGCCGAGGGACAGACCGCTGTGCTGCTGCAGCGCGGCGGGTGCCCTGGCGATGCCTGGCTGACGCAGCGAGTGTGGCAGCAGTGAGTGCCCGTGTTGCCCTGTTCTGTGACCGCATCAGAGCAGCCAGTGACTGCACGGCACCACTGATCACCTGGCCACTCGCTGCCTGAGCTGCCCCGAATTCCGCCCGACTCGCTGCCTGATCTGCCCCGAATTCCACCAAACTCGTGGCCTGTGAGGCCCCGAATTCGGTCACACTCCGAGACAGGGACTCGATGGCCTCAGGCATCCGTGCCACTACCCCCATGAGCTCCGTGTGCCGGCGCTCCGAGTCCGCGGACATGTTCTCGAGGAGGCGCAGCTCCTCGGTGGTGACCGTCTCCGGACTGGAGGCCGGACTCTCCCTCTGGGGAGAAGGCCGCCGAGCTGCCCGACCCTTCCTGCGTTGCTGGACGCCGCTGGGCCCAGCAATTGGACTCCCCTCCGACCCTTCCCCCCTCTGGGGAGAAGGCCGATGAGCTTCCACCCCCCTCCCGCGTTGCTGCAGGCCGCTGGTCCCAGGAGCTACACTCCCCTCCGACACTTCCCCCAGGCTCCCCTCCAGGGAAGACGTGTCCCCTACATTGGCATGGCTTGCCGTGGCTGAGGGTTCCCCTGATGGGCCGCCTTCCTCTTCCTCCTCCTCCTCCTCCTCTTCTGAGGGGCTGTCACTGGCAGCTTCAGGGACCTCCTCCTCACCATCTGAAAGCAGGAAGGCACAAGAGTAGCTTTAGAGTGAGGAGAGGGCATCAGCGAGGGATGCATGAGTGGTGGCATTCAACGCATTGGTCGGACAGTGGCAAAGGATGTAGATCTGATGCGCAAGTGGGACGAGAGAGGTCCAAAAGGTGATGTCCTTACCATTGGTGCCCAGAACAGGGTCGGCATCTCCAGATGCAACGGGGCCAATCACCCGGGCACCCATGATGTGCTCCACGCGCTGTTGCAGCTCGGTGAGCTGCTGGATCTGGGGTCCGCCTCCCCCGGTCTCAGTCCGGCTCCTCTTATTATTGGCCAGCTTGGCCTGCAAGAGAAAGGACGGCCTCTAAGTACAGTGTGTAGCCCTGATCTTGTGTGCACTGCCTCCCATGGTGGAATAGCCTGGCCAGTGTGTAGCCCTGATCTTGTGTGCACTGCCTCCCATGGTAGAATAGCCTGGCCAGTGTGTAGCCCTGATCTTGTGTGCACTGCCTCCCATGGTCGAATAGCCTGGCCAGCGTGTAGCCCTGATCTTGTGTGCACTGCCTCCCATGGTCGAATAGCCTGGCCAGTGTGTAGCCCTGATCTTGTGTGCACTGCCTCCCATGGTCGAATAGCCTGGCCAGTGTGTAGCCCTGATCTTGTGTGCACTGCCTCCCATGGTCGAATAGCTTGGCCAGTGTGTTAAGTGCAGAATGTGCAATTGATGTTCATGACTGTCCTATAGCTGCTGCATGAGGGCTGGCCATTAGGGCTTTCAGGTCCCTTTGCCCATAATGTGAGGTGCACATGCAAGGATGAGGAGGACACTGGAAAGGGTACTCACCCTGACAATCCTGGTGAAGTCATTTAGCTTTTTGCGGCATTGTACAGAGCTCCTGGGGACCCCACTGTTGGATGTCACCCTGGTGGCGACATCCCTCCAGGCTTTCCGGTAGACGCGGGCCGCCGGCTTCTTCCCATTGTCCGGAAACAAGATATGGCGTCTCTTCTCCACAGCGCCAACCAGCACCCTCAGATCATGCGCTGAGAAGCGCTGCGCTCGTTCACGGGCCTTCTCCATCCTTTCAGGCGCTATTTGGGTCCAGCAGCAGTGTTCAGGCCTAGCTGGAGGGCTTCAGTGTCCAGGGCGTGGCAGCAGACCAACTCGACCCTTCCCCCTTAAGAGCTGGCCGGCGCCAGGGTGTCTGCTGTCAATCAAGAAATGACCACACCTGCGCTGCGCCCGGCCTCGGCGGTATCGCTCAGCGCCGCCGGCTTAGCGCCTAAAGATAGTCGTGCATCGCCAGTTTTAGCGCTCGAGCAAACTCTTAGGGCGAAGCTACTGAATATCGGCGAAGTGGCCTCGACTTTGCGCCGGGCGCAAACTTTAGCGGCCGCCCGACTTTACCGCCCCAAAAGTGGCTATACTGAATTTCTAGGCCCTGGTGTCTTACAACTCAGAAGTGAGCAAGAGCAAATGGTGGAGACAGGGGCAGCAGTGGAGACTCCTCATCAGAGGGCACAGGATACTCCCAGCTCTGCTCAGATGTAATGCAGACGTTGAGCCTCGGGGGCCATCCAGAAAGAGGGTGATCCTGGAGGTTCAGGAAGAAGTGCAGGGGGCTCTGACCGGTTTTGCGAGCGTGATGTCGACAAATGTTCAGAGACTGGAGGAGTCCATCTCCAACATGAGCACCACCGTGTCACAGGCGATGGTGACTGTAGGCTCCTCCATGGATAGGATGGCCACCTACTTGGAGCAGCTAATGTAGCACTCACAGGAGCACATGGTCTCTATGTAGGATAGATGGCGATGTATGGAGAATGGATGGCAGAGGCTCATACACCTCCTCTCTAGGAGGGATGTCAGCATAGATGTGGGTCCTCCTGACCCCACTGATGTGCAGCAAGGTGCTCTCCAGCTCCTTGGCAGCAGGGAAGTTAGCAGGCTGCCTCTACCTCTGCTGAAGCCACAGGGCTAGCACCTCGTAGAAGCACGCGGAAAAGAAAGATGTCACACATGTAGATTCACAAGTGTAGCCACTCGGGTATATTATCCAATGTTTATGTAAAGTTTCCGTTCATATGCTGTCAAACATAAAAAATCTTTATTTTCAACACTTTCCACTTAGACAGATTTGTGTGCACCTTTGGAAGAGGCTTAGTGAGTTGCAGTGAATGGTGAGACAGTGGTGAATGGTGGTGTCCCTGGAGACGGAGCACGCGGTGCCCACTGGCACTCTCGAGGCCTTCCGCGACTGGTGGGCACTGGAGGGACTGGAGTGCTTCAACACCCCAGGAAATAAAATTCGACATAAATGGTGGTGAATGTGAAAGGAATGGCTTGGTCATTGTGTGGGGTGGTGCCAACCTGGCGCATCATGTGGCAGACATATGGGTGTACAGCATCAAGCGAAGTAAATCTGGCCATGGTGAGGCCATCCCTGGCCTCCCGGGCAGCAATGTACTCGGGTGCTGATGCCCTCTGTCCTGTAAAGCATCAGGTGATTGCGGAGAAGGTTGGTGTTGTTGTTGTTGGTGCTGTTGTTGGTGCTGCTGGTGTTGATCATCATTGCCAGATTCTGAGGACCAAGGTGAGATGGTATAAAGGGCACCGATGTTGTTGGAATAGATGGCAGGTGAAGTAGAGATGATAAAAGCAATCTGTTAATGGTGAGAATGTTCTTCCAATGAGGTAACACTGAATGGAGACTTTGCTGGAAAGACTTGGAGCCTGCGGAATCTGTGCTGGGAATGCAGTGAGCAACAGCTTCTGCCTGAGGAAAGTGATTAGCTGTCAGGTGGGAGTTTTTATAGTACATTTCATGCTGTTAACTAATCAGCTGGAGCAATGGCCACTTACCTCCCGCCTCAGGTTGACAAACATGGTTCCTGAGCAGCGTGGTTCCCATGGCCATCCAGGTAAATTTAAAAGGTAAGGTTAAAAAGAGTCCTAAGGGTCTGACAACAAGCTAATAATCCTTTAAATTGGGTCACCCACCTCTGCCGGTAAGGTCGCTGACAGACGTACCCGAGGGAGAGGCGTATGGGGGTGAGATGATGGCGGATTCCCGACCCGCTCCCAAAAATATCAACTTTCTCACTTCCCAAAAAGAATGACTTGCATTAATAGTTACATTCTTTCCTTCAGTAACCGAGGAGAAATCGCAGATTCCAGTTGTCATGATCCACTTTGAAATGTTAGCGTTTTTTCATTAACGTGATTTGGAGCAATCAAGTCAGCACAGTCATTGGTTCTTCCCTTTTGATCAGCGGGCGGGAAGTAATGGTGTCTGGCAGTGTGTGTTTCTGAGGACAAGAGTTAAGCAATCCTGTAGTGAACTCTATTAAAACATCACAAGATTCGACACAAGAGTCCCACCGCTTTTCACAGATAAAAATAGAGGATTAGTAGGCTTGAGTGCACTGGCCCAGAATTCGCTGCCAAAGTAACGGCAAGTTTAATGGCGCTCGCTGTTATCAATGTGTAAACCGTCCAGCAACTTGTGGCGAGGAAGAGATACCCCGCGATTTGCGAATCACCCCAAACTTCTGGATGATTTACGCTGCTCCGCCGCAAGCCTCGCGAAAACGGCAGCCCGCCCTCAACCTTTCCATGAGAACCACGATTTCCGTATTTAAAGGAGCCTATCGCCTGAAACAGGCGGGCGCTTTGGACACTCGGTGGTAGGACCCCTTTCAAAATGGCGGCGACCGCATCATCGGTGTTAACGGGGCGGTGAGACTCCTGACCCCATTGTGAGGCCGCTAATACCCCATTAACCCGGCTTGTCACTAAATATTCACCCAGATCTTAGACCTTCTGCTTCAAACCACGTTACGCAAACACTATTTAGAAAATGAGTTTAGAAATAGTTAGTCCATATTATCACAAACCTTAAAAGAAATGTAATTTTTTCACATATTAATCAAGACCATCAGCTTTAACCAATTGAATTACAGCTGAAAAATTAGCAGATGAACATTTACATGTCCTGACTTGGATATATATCCGCCGTTCCTTCATTGTCACTGGGTCAACATCCTGGAACTCCCTCCCTAACAGCACTGTGGGAGCACCTTCACCACAGGGGCTGCAGCGGTTCAAGAAGGCGGCTCACAACCACCTTCTCAAGGCAACTGGGGATGGACAATAAATGCTGGCCTTCCCAGCAACGCCCACGTCCCGAGAATTAATAGTAATGGCCCAGAAATTCGGGTCGGGGGCTTCCCGCGGGTGCAAGCCTCCAACTGGCACTTGCCTTGCGCGCCGGCCATTGAGCTGTGGGCTGGCGTGGGACTCCGATCCTGGGCCTCCTCCAACTGCCGGCGCGCAGTGCTTGCGTATCCCAGGGGCGCAGTTAGTTCGAAGCGTCCCCTGGGATCACGTGGGCCATGGAGAGCCAATGGTAGCAGGGAATGCTTCATTCATAATTTTGACAGGAAGACCTGTCAAACCTATAAATACTATAAGCCCCAAAACAGAACTAAAATTTCAAATACATTTAAAAAAAAATCACATTTTAAAAACAACTATAAATTACATGAAATAACTATTTTAAACAATAATTTAAATTTTTGAAAAAATTAATTACATTTTCTAACGGGGCTAAAAATAAACTTACCTTTCTTAAAGTATTTAAAAATTATAAACCTGTGGAAAAAATGTTTTAATTTGAATTAATTCACCACTTACCTTGTTAAAAGGAGGCCTTGCACCTGCTTTTTAAAAGTGTAACTCCTGGAGACTTAACCTCCCGGAGAAACCTGCAAAAAAAACGTAAGTTTGATGCGCACGCGCTGCCTCTCCGACACACGCATTCCACCTGTCAACCCCTTCTTTCAAGGAAACGGAAGATCCAGTTTCCCGCGCATGCACAGTGCATGCAGGAAACCGGCACTTTCGTTGAGCCTACGCGTGAGTACCCAGCACGTACACATGCGTGGGGACCCGAATTTCTGGGATAATAATTTTTTTAAATTGCGTGTATTGATTTAGTTTTGATGTCTAGGAGTTGAGCAGAAAGCTAAGCTGAACCTGTTTGAGTTTTCTTTCAGCTATATTGCCACTTGAACAGTTTGAAAATAAGTGCACTTACTTCCCATTGTACTGAAATCTATCTCAGCATTTCCAAATCGTTTCCAGCTGTCATAGACAGTAAGTTATTATTCAATGCAAGTTCCTCTCTTAGAGAGATCTAAAACCAAGAACTGGACATGCTCCCACCACTTCTGTGGGTGCCTTGAGAAAGGCAACCACAACACCATGGCTACAGGAGTGATAGAATGGCTCTACCACCCACTTTACTGAATATATTTCAGTTCATTGCATTACCATCTATAATGTTGAAGCTTATCGGTGAAATAAAGGGGTAGGAATTCGTGACTCTGGGCCCAGAATCGGCGGTGTGCCAGCAACGTGCGGCTAATCATGTGGCCGGAGCCAGGAAGTGAAATTGGTCAGGGGCCTGAACGGAAGAGCTGACCAGCGCTAATCCCGCAGTTGATTAGCAGCTCGCCTAATCGTGGGCTTGAATATCGGGCATTCATGATGATATTTAAAGGCAGACTGCACCTCTTAAAGGGGAGGTGCACTTTAGCAACAGGAAGGCAATTTAGCAGTAGAAAGTTATACCACACCTGGAGGACTGTGAGCAGTTCTGGGCACCACACATTAGGAAGGAAATATTGGCTTTGGAGGGAATCCAGCATAGATTTACCAGATTGATACCCGGACTCCAAGGGTTAAATTACGAGGAGCGATTACACAAACTCGGGTTGTATTCTCTAGAATTTCAAAGTTTAAGGGGTGATCTGATTGAAGTTTTCAAGATATTAAGGGGAACAGATAGGGTAGATAGAGAGAAACTTTTTTTGCTAGGTTGGGGAGTCTAGAACTAGGGGACATAGTCTAAAAATTAGAGCCAGATCTTTTACGATTGAAGTTAGGAAATACTTTTACACGCAAAGGGTGGTAGATGTTTGAAACTCTGTTCCGCAAATGGTAATTGATGCGAGATCAATTGTTAATTTTAAATCTGGGTTTGACAGATTTTTGTTAAACATAGGGTATTAAGGGATACGGGCCAAAGGCGGGTATTTGTAGTTAGGTCACAGATCAGCCATGAGTGGATAAGCATGCAGGTGCAGCAGGCGGTTAAGAAGGCAAATGGTATGTTGGCCTTCGTAGCGAGAGGGTTCGAGTACAGGAGCAAAGATGACTTGCTGCAGTTGTACAGGGCCTTGGTGAGACCACACCTTGAGTATTGTGTGCAGTTTTGGTCGCCTAATCTGAAGAAGGATGTTCTTGCCATGGAGGGAGTGCAGTGAAGATTCACAAGGCTGATACCTGGGATGGCAGGAATGACATATGAGGAGAGATTGGGTCGATTGGGCTTATATTCGCTGGAATTCAGAAGAATGAGAGGTGATCTCATTGAAACTTACACAATTCTAACAGGACTAGACAGATTAGATGCAGGAAGGATGTTCCCGATGGCGGGGGAGTCAAGAACCAGGGGTCACAGTCTAAAGATAAAGGGTAAGCCATTTAGGACAGAGGTGAGGAGGAATTTCTTCACCCAGAGAGTGGTGAACCTGTGGAATTCTCTACCACAAAAGGCAGTTGAGGCCAATTCATTAAATATATTCAAGAAGGAGTTTGATATATTTCTTAAGGTTAAAGGGATCAAGGGATACGGGGAGAAAGCAGGGACAGGGTACTGAATTTGGATGATCAGCCATGATCTCATTAAATGGCGGAGCAGGCTCGAGGGGCCAAATGGCCTACTCCTGCTCCTATCTTCTATGTTTCTATGATCTCATTGAATGGCGGAACAGGCTCAAGTTGCTAAATGTCCTCCTCCTGTTCCTATGTTCCAATGGTCCTATGTTAGGAGATTACTGGGCAACCAGGTGTTTCAAGGGCAGCACTGCCTCTCCACCTCCCCCACCACCGACCCCCCCTCCCCCGCCTGCTTTTCAGATACAGCATTGGAGGTCCTGTTGGAGGGGGTCGGCAGGAGGAAGGAAGTTTTCTTCCCACCAAGGTTCTCATCAGCAGTGGGCACAAGTGGCGGAGGGTGCCAATGCCAGGAGTATTGCCCTCAGGACATGGCTGCATTGCAGGAAGAAGCTTATTAGCCTGACCAGGGTTGCGAAGGTAAATTCCTATCTCACATCACTCCTTACATAACCCGGCACGACCTGAAGTCCCAATAGAATCATAGAAATTTACGGCACAGAAGGAGGCTATTCGGCCCATCGTGCCTGTGCCGGCTGAGAAAGAACACCCAGCCTAATCCCACTTTCCAGCTCTTGCTCCGTAGCCTTGTAGGTAACGGCACTTCAAGTGCACATCCAAGTAAATTTTAATTAAAATGAGTGTTTCTGCCTCTACCACCCTTTCAGACAGTGAGTTCCAGACCCCCACCACCCTCTGGGTGAAAAATGTTATCCTCAACTCCCCTCTAATCCTTCTACCAATTACTTTAAGTCTATGCCCCCTGGTTATTGACCTCTCTGCTAGGGGAAATAGGTCCTTCCTATCCACTCTATCTAGGCCCCTCATAATTTTATACACCTCAATTGAGCCTCCCCTCAACCTTCTCTGTTCCAAAGTAAACAATCCCAGCCTATCCAGTCTTTCCTCATAGCTAAAATGCTCCAGTCCAGGCAACAGCCTCGTAAATCTCCTCTGTACCCTCTCTAGTGCAATCACATCTTTCCTGTAATGTGGTGACCAGAACTGCACGCAGTACTCTAGCTGTGGCCTAACTAGTGTTTTATACTGTTCTAGCATAACCTCCCTGCTCTTATATTCTATGCCTCGGCTAATAAAGGCAAGTATTCCGTATGTCTTCTTAACCACCTTATCTACCTGTCCTGCTGCCTTCAGGGATCTGTGGACATGCACTCCAAGGTCTCTCTGTTCCTCTACACTTCTCAGTATTCTACCATTTATTGTGTATTCCCTTGCCTTGTTAGCCCTCCCCAAATGCATTACCTCCCATTTCTCCGGGTTGAATTCCATTTGATACTTTTCTGCCCACCTGACCAGTCCATTGATATCTTCTTGCAGTCTACAGTTTTCTTCCTCACTATCAACACACGGCCAATTTTTGTATCGTCTGCAAACTTCTTAATCATGCCCCCTACATTGAACACTAAATCATTGATATAGCAAAAGTTGCAAGCCTTCCCTCCTCCAGTTACCATCACTCTTCTCCATTCAGTGCTGCACACTTCACTTCACAGGTTAGTGCTTGCCTGTAAATAGTGTACAGACCAACATGTTATAAGTGTGTTAAGCGTTCGTATTTGAGCTTAATATATGATCACAATATATAACTTATTTCTAAACGCTAGGATTTTCTTGTTGAAGGAAAGGTTTAAGTTACAAAAGCAACTGTTAGTGTCAAAGCTTGATTGTGTGATTAAGTTGAAATACTCATGTTATCCGTGTCAGCTGTGGCTCAGTGGCTAGCACTCAGAAAAGATTATTATAAGGCTCCGTGGGCATTTTATTTGGAAAGGAATTTAAAGAGAGAATTTTGTGATCAGTTTTTAAAGTACAATAGTTTAATATATATATCAAGGGAGACAAGTTAAACTCCAGTTTTTGATGTTAATAAGTGATGGAGGAATGATTGCAGAGTGGCGGTTGTTTATGTTTTAGTTAAGAAAGGGTGATTTGTTTGTTACAATGAAATGATCACAATGTTATAAATGTTTTTAATATTGAATAAATCCAATAATAGTACAAAAAACCAGGTCGCACTCTTCACTCTGGAGTCAGAAGGTTGTGGGTTCATGCCCCATTCTAGAGACTTGAGCACAAAATCTAGGCTGACACTCCAGCACGGTGCTGAGGGAGTGCCGCACTGTCGGAGGTGCCACCTTTCAGCTGAGACATTAAACCGAGGCCCCGTCTGCCCTCTCAGCTGGTTGTAAAAGATCTCATGGCGCTATTTTGAAGAAGAGCAGGGGAGTTCTCCCCGGTGTCCTGGCCAATATTTATCCCTCAACCAACATCACTGAAACAGATACGATAGCAAAATACTGCAGCTGCTGGAAATCCGAAATAACAACAGAAAGTGCTGGAAAAACTCAGCAGGCCAGGCAACATCCGTGGAGAGAGAAACAGAGTCAACGTTTCAGGTCGAAACCCTTCGTCAGGACTGAGAAAACACAGGAAATGAAACAGATTAAAAGTCCAGTTTGGGGGCTGGGAAATGGGGATGAAAGAACAAAAGAGAAATGAAGAGATATTAAGAGGTATTCAATACCAGACGAGATGGTGATAGGACTAGTGGAGACAAAGACGGCTCTAGATTAGGTGTGAACTGCGCTGGCAGAATGAGAGACAGCTGCCATGTGGGAGAGAAAAAAAGGGGGAAGGGCACAAAACAAAGGTGTGGATAAAAGGTCTCTCCACTAGTCCTATCACCATCTCGTCTCGTTTTGAATACCTCTTAATGTCTCTTCACTTCTCTTTAGTTGTTTCATCCCCATTTCCCAACCCCCAAACTGGCCTTTTAATCTGTTTCATTTCCTGTGTTTTCTCAGTCCTGACGAAGGGTTTCGACCTGAAACATTGACTCTGTTTCTCTCTCCACGGATGTTGCCGGGCCTGCTGAGTTTTTCCAGCATTTTCTGTTGTTAGTTCACTAAAACAGATGATCTGGTCATTATCACATTGCTGTTTGTGGGAGCTTGCTGTGCGCAAATTGGCTGCCGCATTTCCCACATTACAACAGTGACCACACTTCAAAAAGTGCTTCATTGGCTGTAGAGCGCTTTGGGAGGTCCTGAGGTCGTGAAATTAGATTACTTTAGTTCCCACTTCTACACGGTGCTCCATGTTTTCTAAAGACAACAATCAGCCTTGTTTTAAGATTTAATTGTGACTTGAATTGATTGAATAGTAAATGAACAAATGAATAAATAATATATTTGCAATTAATGTTAGACTCTGCTAACATGTAAGGAAAATAAATAATTCACAAACTTTACACTCAACTATATTTTATAATTAGCTTTTATATACATAGCTGTTCCTTTATATTGTCAGCAGCTGCAGACGTATCAAGTCAGCAAATTGTCCTCAGAACTTCTATTCTGATAACCTCTCTTCACATATTCCAATCAAACTCAAGATTTTTGAAAAGAAGCAGCCTGTTAACAATAACCAGACTGAAAAACCAGCATGTATATAACTGGCTGCTCAGTTAAAAATAAACCTGCCAATCATACAAAATTCAGATGCCATCACGTAGCATGTTCGTGCTCTGAATTGTGCAGCTTGGTTCCTCCCTCAAGCAACCATGTGGAAATAGCCAAGCAGTCCTCAAAATGTGATTTTTGAGTGCAGCTTATTTTTAGCCAATTATGCGTCTTATTAAAGGAGCCATTCTCAAGCTAAGAGTAGACATAGTGGGAGATTATCGGACATTACAAAGACATTTTAGAATTAGTTTTCTTCATTGAAAATCTATCAAGCTCATGAATGTATTAGAGGCTCACAACCAACTGAAAGCAAATCCTGACAAGTACAGTTTAGTAATCCATTTTTGTCGGTGGAGTATTAATATGCTCATTAAGATAAAAAGATATCATTGTAATGCCACCTCTCAGACCAACTTACATTGGCTCCCGTCTGGCAACACCTTGGTTCTAAAATTCTCATCCTTGTTTACAAATCCCTCCATGGCCTCACCCCCTCTCTATCTCTGTGACCTGCTCCAGTCCTACAACCCTCCGCGATCTCGGCACTCCTCCACTTCTGGCCTCTTGCGCATCTCCAATTTTCATTGCTCCACCATTGGCGGCTATGCCTTCAGCTGCTAAAGCCCTAAGCTCTGGAATTCCCTCCCTAACCCTCATCGCCTCTCCGCCTCTCTACCTCTCTCTCCTCTTTTAAGATGCTCCTTAAAACCTACCTCTTTGAACAAGCTTTTGGTCACCTGCCCTAATATCTCCTTATGTGGCTCAGTGTCAATTGCCGCCTGATTGTCTGCAGCCTTTGACACGATTGACCACTCCATCCTTCTCCAACACCTCTCCACCATCGCCTAGCTGGGTGGGACTGTACTCGCCTGGTTCCATTCTTATCTATCTAATCGTCGCCAGAGAACCACCTGTAACAGCTTCCCTTCCCACTCTCGCATCATTACCTCGGTGTCCCCCAAGGATCTATCCTTGGCCCCCTCCTATTTCTCATCTACATGCTGCCCCTTGGCGACATCACAGAATCACAGAATCACAGAAACCCCACAGTGCAGATAGAGGCCATTTCGGCCCATCGAGCCTGCACCGACATATATCCCACCCGATCCCCGTAACCCCTATACCAACACATATCCCACCCTATCCCCGTAACCCCACGTATTTAATCCCCCTAACACTAAGGGTCAATTTATCATAGCCAATCAACCTAACTCGCACATCTTTGGACTGTGGGAGGAAACCGGAGCACCCGGAGGAAACCCACGCAAACACGGGGAGAATGTGCAAACTCCACACAGACAGTCGCCCGAGGCCGGATTCGAACCCGGGTCCCTGGCGCTGTGAGGCATCATCTGAAAGCACAACATCAGTTTCCACATGTACGCTGATGACACCCAGCACTACCTCAGCACCACTTCTCTCGACCCCTCCACGGTGTCTAAATTGTCAGACTGCTTGTCCGATATACAGTTCTGGATGAGCAAAAATTTTCTCCAATTAAATATTGAGAAGTCCCTGCCACAAACTCAGTTCCCTAGCCATTGACTCCATCCCTCTCCCTAACATCTCGCTGAGGTTGAACTACACTGTTCACAACCTTGGTGTCATATTTGACCCTGAAATGAGCTTCCGACTACATATCCGCAGCATAACAGATACCACCTATTTCCACCTCCTTAACATCGCCCGTCTCCGCCCTTGCCTCAGCTCATCTGCTGCCGAAACCCTCATCCATGCCTTTGCTACCTCTAGACTTGACTATTCCAACGCACTCCTGGCCGGCCTCCCACATTCCACCCTACCTAAACTTGAGGTCATCCAAAACTTGGCTGCCCGTGTGCTAACTCGCACCAAGTCCCGTTCGCCCATCACCCCTGTGCTCGCTGACCTACATTGGCTCCCGGTTAAGCAAAGCCTAAATTTCAAAATTCTCATCCTTGTTTTCAAATCCCTCCGTGGCCTCACCCCTCCCTGTCTCTGTAATCTCCTTCAGCCTCACAACTCCCCGAGATTTCTGCGTTCCTCTAATTCTGCCCTCGAGCCTCCCTGATTATAATCGTTCAACCATTGGTGGCCGTGCCTTCTGTTGCCTGGGCCCTAAGCTCTGGAATTCCCTGCCTAAACCTCTCCGCCTCGCTACCTCTCTTTCCTCCTTTAAGACGCTCCTTAAAACCTACCTCTTTGACCAAGCTGTTGGTCACCTGCCCTAATTTATCCTTACGTGGCTCGGTGTCAAATTTTTTGTCTTATAACACTCCTGTGCAGCACCTTGGGATATTTTACTATGTTAAAGACGCTATATAAATACATATGAGACTCTCAAATCAAGCGTTCTACTCGGAGCTCCGATACGGCAAGAGAGCCCCAAGTGGGCAGAGGAAACGCTTCAAGGACACCCTCAAAGCCTCCTTGAAAAAGTGCAATATCCCCACCGACACCTGGGAATCCCTGGCCCAAGACCGCACAAATTGGAGGAGAAGCATCCGGGAAGGCGCCGAACACCTCGAATCTCTTCACCGGGAGCAAGCGGAAGCCAAGCGCAGGCAGCGCAAGGAGCGCACGTCAACCCAAGCGCCCCATCCACCCGCCCCTTCAACCGCTGTCTGCCCCACCTGTGACAGAGACTGTAGGTCTCGCATTGGACGTATCAGTCACCTGAGAACTCATTTTTAGTGTGGAAGCAAATCATCCTCAGTTCCGAGGGACTGCCTAAGAAGAAGAAGAGAAGGTATAAATACAAGTTACTGTTGTTGTAGATTCTGCTCCTGTGAAGCTAAAGATGCTATATGAATGCAAGTTGTTATTGTTGAAAGGAAATAGATCATTAACAATGAATGTTTCAGTGTCTTAATCTGGAAATTAAATAGGCTGCCAACACCATTCTCCTTAAGTTTCATTTTTTCATTTAATTAAGGCAGTAAAATGTAGATTTGAAGAGACTTGTGTAACCTGCCTTGTGTAGTTAGTATCTACTGTTGCCAAACAGATGGCCAACCTTATAAAAGTTGATTTTAAATGGAAAAATATTGT
Organism: Somniosus microcephalus; assembly: GCF_052327205.1. NCBI lineage: Eukaryota > Metazoa > Chordata > Chondrichthyes > Squaliformes > Somniosidae > Somniosus > Somniosus microcephalus. The sequence continues at coordinate 447,832,300 of NC_140987.1, read as the reverse complement.
GTTTTAATATCATTTGCATAACATGGATAAGGTAGTATGTTAAAATGAAGGCAATTGAATATTCACAGCGCATAGCGGCTTCAAAGGCCTTCACACCTTCCTGTTGGCAAACCACGCAAACGTTACTTCTACTGAAGCGAACTCGGCTTTCAATGCTCAGCTTCCCTTTGAGAAGGGGTCGATCGTGAGGGCAGTTGGTGGAGAAAATAACCTTCTTCGCACTTCCATGCATCGGAAATTGAGGACTTATTCTCCGCTTATATCCACCCATTTCAGGCCTGTGCTACTAAATAAAATGGCTGCTGGGTTGACAAGGAGGCACCAGAAATAAATGCTAATTTGGTCAAATGTTTGTGGAAAGTAAAACTTCATACACAGCAATAATAAACCGTGGTCAGTTCTAAACCGGGCCTTGATGACGAGAGCATGGATAACCTATACAATATTTACACAACAACAACAACAACTTGCATTTATATAGCGCCTTTAACGTAGCAAAACGGCCCAAGGCACTTCACAGAAGCGTAATCAAACAAACTTCTACACAGAGACACATAAGGAGATATTAGGACAGATGACCGAAAGCTTGGTCAAAGAGGTAGGTTTTAAGCAGCGTCTTAAGGAGGAGAGAGAGGTGGAGAGGCAAAGAGGTTTAGGGAGGGAATTCCAGAGTTTAGGCCCTAGGGATTACTCATGTTGAGCACTGACACTAAGAGGTGGCTTGAATTGGAATCAGATACTGAAGATTTCATGAGAAAGTGTCAACTTAGATTCAGCATTAAAAAGTTTGGCCCAAAAAATATTTAATGCACTACAAAACATTTTGTCAGGTCTGTACTGCTTCTAGAGTTATCTGCATTACAAAAACATAGCTGTTTTCGCCAAGAAAGATGCCAATGTTTTCCTGAAAAAAAATCAGATTTTTAAAAATGTGTTGCTGGGATGTGGGCACCGCTGGCAAGGCTGCACTTACTGCCCGTTCCTGGATGCCCTGAGAAGGTGGTGGTGGGTCTTCTTCTTGAACCGCTGCAGTCCTTGTACCGACGGGAGGGAATTCCAGGATTTTGACTGAGCGATATCGAAGGGACGGCAACATATGCCAGGGCGGTGTGCGACTTGGAAGGGGACCCGGAGGGGACGGTTTTCCCATTGCTGCTCTTGCTCTTTTGGGTGGTAGAGGCTACAGGGCTGAGAGGTGTTGTCAAAGTAAGATTGATGATTTGCTGTGGTGCATCCCTATAGACTGCGTGTGCTGCAGCCAGTGCTGGATATGCCGAACTACAGGAAACTCTTTATTATCCGGCACCAATGGGACCGGCGTGGTGCCGGTTTATCAAAAAGTCCGGATTACAAAGAGGTATAGTTAAAAGTTACGAGAGCTCCGTACACAGCAACAAATCCAGGCTTCCCTGTTGCTTAGCAACATGTGCAGGAACTCCGGCCTCAGACCAAGCATCCCTGTTGCTTAGCAACAGGTGCACGAACCCCAGTTACACAGCCACAGATCCAGGAACGGCCACTAATATGAAGTAAAACTTACCTGAACCTACTCCTGAATTTTGCCGGTTAACAGAGATTTTCAGTTATTAGGTGCCGGTTAACAGAGAGTTTCCTGTAGTTGGCTTGAGGGTTAATCTTTGCTTCCCTAGAGGAGCACTTTTGCCTCTGCTCGTGCTTCTCTCTGGTGACATGGCCGAGATCAGAAACTCATTTGAACCACAAGGGGAGCATCTTATTTTGTAAAACACTTCAACATAATGGATGATTCGCTGAGAATTGAGAGAATTTCTTGTTTATTTTCTGAAATGGAAACGAGGACAAAAACTAAATCATAGTAATAAAAAATATACATAACTCATAAATTTGAACGTGGCATACTGCGATTAAAATCAACAGTCAGGAGGAGCAAGGCATATGCTGTTGTTTTAGTTAATCCTGGGATTTAATTTGCAGCTTATTGCAATATGTTTCCATGTCTGCTGTTATATTCCACCAGGAAATTTATGTTCGAGTCTCTACTTCCGTGATGTCAGATGAGAATTATCCACTAAATTACTTAGTACTGCATGAGAGTGGGAAATCGGGGCCAATGCCATTCATATCTGTTTTCCACTGTTTAAATTATGCTTTGTTAATCAAATCTCTTTCATATCATAATTAGGGCATGTGGTACAATCTTCCAAAATTACCATGCAATTAAAAAAATTAAAAGGTAATACTATTTTAAGATGAAATAAACAGCAATGGTACAACAATTTGACAACCATTTATTGGTGCTGTAACTAGACTATTGTGATGTAATTTCTTAGTTGTTTGCACATTATATCAGGCTTCAGCCTCGGTTCAGTTAGTAGCAGCCTTGCACTATGAGCCAGAAAAAGGTTGTGGGTTCAATTCCTCACTCCAGGCACTGGTGCATGTCATACAAAAGCAAAATACTACGGATGCTGGAAATCTGAAATAAAAACAGAAAATGCTGTGAAATGCTCAGTGGGTCAGACAGCATCTGTGGAGAGAGAGAGAAACAGGGTCAACGTTTAAGGTCAATGAACCATTTGTCAGAACTGGAAAAAGTTAGAGATGTAACAGGTGACATAAGAAAACTACTAGGCACTTGGTCTAAGCGTTAAACAAAGCTTTAATCAACTGTTTTACAACATGGAGGTCTAGTTGTGTCCTTCACTAGTTCCTGTTAAGAATGTCCTGCACAAGCTGGGCCCGTGCCCGAGTATTTTTACTCTCCCTGGACAGCGCCACCCGCAGGCCGCGCAGTATTATTTCATAAGTCTTTCTTTCATGAATGACTGATTCATGTCAACAGGTTTTCAAGCAAGTGCAGGGGGCTAGGGAAGGTGGGGGAGGGGAGGAAAGAACAAAGGGGAAGGTCTGTGATAGGATGGAAGGGAGGAGAGATTAAATGACAGAAGTGCATAAAGTCCCGCATAAGAGATTAGCGTGTAAAGTTAAGGCACATGAGATTGAGGGCAAGGTATTGACTTGGATAGAGAACTGGTTGGTGGACAGAAAGCAGAGAGTAGGAATAAACGGGTCTTTTTCCGAGTGGCAGGCAGTGACTAATGGGGTACCGCAGGGATCGGTCCTAGGACCCCAGCTATTCACAATATACATTAATGATCTAGATAAGGGAACTAGATGTAATATCTCCAAGTTTGCAGATGACACATAGCTGGGTGGGCGTGTGTGCTGTGAGGAGGATACTGAGAAACTCCAGGATGATTTGGACAGGTTGGGTGATTGGGCAGAAGCGTGGCAGATGCAATATAACGTGAATAAATGCAAGGTTATCCACTTTGGTGTCAAAAACAGAAAGGCAGACTATTATCTGAATGGCAATAGGTTGGGAGAAGGGGAAGTGCAACGAGACCTGGGTGTCCTTGTGCACCAGTCGCTGAAGGTAAGCATGCAGGTGCAGCAGGCGGTGAAGAAGGCAAATGGTATGTTGGCCTTCATAGCAAAAGGGTTTGAGTACAGGAGCAAGGATGTCCTGCAGCAGTTGTACAGGGCCTTGGTGAGACCACACCTTGAGTACTGTGTGCAGTTTTGGTCACCTTATCTGAGGAAGGATGTTCTTGCCATGGAAGGAGTTCAGCAAAGATTCACAAGGCTGACCCCTGGGATGACAGGAATGACGTATGAGGAGAGATTGGGTCGATTGGGCTTATACTCGCTGGAGTTTAGAAGAATGAGAGGGGATCTCATCGAAACTTATAAAATTCTGACAGGTCTGGACAAACTAGATGCAGGTAGAATGTTCCTGATGGTCGGAGAGTCCAAAACCAGGGGTCATAGTCTAAGGATAAGGGGTAAGCCATTTAGGACAGAGATGAGGAAGAATTTCTTCACCCAGAGAGTGGTGAACCTGTGGAATTCTCTACCACAGAAGGCGGTTGAGGCCAAGTCTTTAAATATATTCAAGAAGGAGTTAGATATATTCCTTAGAGTTAAAGGTATCAAGGGATATGGAGAGAAGGCAGGTACGGGGTACTGAGTTTGGATGATCAGCCATGATCTCATCGAATGGCGGAGCAGGCTCGAGGGGCCGAATGGCCTACTCCTGCTCCTATCTTCTATGTTTCTATGTTTCTATGTCATGCAGGCTAACACTCCCGCACAGGGAGCGCTGCACTCTTGGTACGGTGCAGTCTTCCAGGTGAGACCTTAAACCCAGGCCCTGTCTACCCTCTCAGGTGGATGTATCCCATGGCACTATTTTGAGGACAAGCAGGGAGAGTTCTCCCCCGGTGCCCTCGGGCCAATATTTATCCCTCAACTAACATCACTAAAAACAGATGATCTGGTCATGATCACATTGCTGATTGTGGGATCTTGCTGCCTGTAAATTGGCTGCCGCGTTGCCTACATTACAGCAGTGACTACACTTCAAAAAAAAGTACATCATTGGCTGTAAAGGACTTTGAGACGTCCGGTGGTCATGAAAGGCGCTATAGAAATGCAAGTCTTTCTTTATTTTTTCTTTCTTACTGGTTCGTCTAGCCTAACCACCCAACCTCCCACAAGACCATCTCGATGCATTTTTAAAACACTGTTGTGTCTGCCAGATGCTGACATATCTATACAATCCGAGGACAATGAGCAGTGACACTCGAAATATTTAGGCAGAGACGGTCAGAGGCCATTGTGTGGATACACCAATGAACCGAATCTGATAAAAGACACAGCTCAATGATGGCACAAGTCAGAGAAACTGTGCTGGAGCATGAGATTTTGCTACTTGACGTTATTAGAGCACAGCAAGATCTATTTTTCTTCAATTTATTCAATTTGGCTTCAAAATGCCACCCAGGAGCCTTTACTTTCTCGGTAACTGTCAAAACGTCGCCTCATTTTAAGCTCCTGTTTTTCGATTTCCATTTGCTTTTCATGCTTTCCTTCTGCTTGACTGTCCCACTTTTTTGGCCCTTCCTTCAACCTTACTTTAAAGGCAGGCAAACTCATTATCTGTACAACTGCTACAAACCTGGATATTGTCAGGTCTTGTGCACAAGCTCGCAGTGCTCAATTAGTTTTTTTTTAATGGCTGTATTCAGCAGCAGCAAAAAAATCAAAATTGCCGTACTAAAGCAGTTAAAGTTCAGGGGATTACATTGGGGATGCATAACTTAATAAGAACAATATTGGGAATGGTAGCACCGTGGTTATGTTAGTGGACTAGTAATCCCGAGGCCTGGACTAATGATCCACTGAGCCATGAGTTCAAATCCCACCACGGCAGCCGGGGAATTATATAATTCAGTTAAATAAATAAATCTGGAATAAAAAGCTAGTATCAGCAATGGTGACCATGAAACTACCAGATTGTCATAAATGCCTGACTGGTTTACTATTGTCCTTTAGGGAAGGAAATCTGCTGCCCTTAGCTGGTCTGGCCTATATGTGACACTTATATGTTGTTGATTCTTAACTGCCTAGTGAGCTACTCAGTTGCATCAAACCACGAAGCAAACCTTCACCTCAGGGACTGCAGCGGTTCAAAAAGGCAGCTCACCTTCTCAAGGGGCAATTAGGGATGGGCAATAAATGCTGGCCTTGCCAATGACGCCCACATCCCGTGAATAAATTAACAAAAAAGAACATGAGAAGCAGGAGTCGGCCATTCAGCCCCTCGAGCCTGCTCCGCCATTCAATAAGATCATGGCTGATCTTCAGCCTCAACTCCAATGTCACGCCCGATCAACAAATCTCTAGATTCCAAAAATCTAGTGTTCATTCAGGAAGGGATGCTTATTGTTGGAGAATCAAGGAGACAAAAACAGCCTGTCACACAAAATGTCATTCTTAAAATAGAAGAGTGGCTGCAATTCACTTTTTTGTCAAATATGAAGGAACTTGCATTTCTATAGCGCCTGTCACAATCTCAGGATGTCCCAATGCACTTTACAGCCAATTAAGTACTTTGAAAGTGTAGTCACTATCAATGTACGCACAAACAGCAAAGATCAGATAATCTGCTTTAGTAATGTTGGATGAGGGATAAATATTGGCCCAGGAGAACTCCCCCGCTCTTCTTCAAATAGTGCCATGGGATATTTTACGTTCACCTGAGAGAGCAGATGGGGCCTTGGTTCAACACCTCATCTGAAAAATGGCACCTCTGACAGAGCAGCACTCCCACAGTACTGCACTGGAGTGTCAGCCTAGATACTGCACTCAAGGCTCTGGAGTGGGACTTGAACCCACAACCTTCTGACTGAGAGATGAGAGTGCTACCAACTGAGCCACAGCTGACACCTGCTCCCATACGACATTATTGTGAATTATTTCTCTTACGAATAAGACGCGATGCTGACCACCCAACTTTCCTTCCTGGTCCCCATGTTAGCTGATATTGTTAATGGTTACCTCTCCTGAGGTACTGTCCCCCTCCCCTTCAATTGTGCCATCATCACCCCTCTCTTCAAGAAACCCACCCTTGACTCTCTGTCCTTGCAAACTACCGCCACATCTCCAACTTTGCTTTCTTCCCTGAAGACATGCAGGGGAATTTTGGGGGGAGGGGAGGCAGTCAGTGGGCGCGTTCGATGGCAGGTTGGGTGGGAAAAAGAACATTTTGGCAGTGACTGCCAACCCACCTCCATGCGCCTTTCCCAAAGATGTCGGGTCTGTCAGCGCTGAACAGACCCGACACGTAGCGGTGGGTGAGGTGATTCAGGTCATTGTGACCTTGTTAACAGCCCATTAAAAGTATTTTGAGCTCACCATATCATTTTATGAGTTCGCCCACGAGATCCACACTGCTCGGGGATCACGTCAGGTAAGCAGGTCGGGAGTTGAATGGAGTTGAGTTGGATCATCTCATTACTTGACAGCTGCAAATGTGCTATAAAAGCTTCCACCTCACAGCTGTTCAGTTTCCAAGCTCAGAAGTTGTTGCTTACTGCATTTGGAAGACAGATTAAGCTTTATGCAGGTTGCAAGTGTTTGGAGCAAACTCTCTATCCAGTGTCACCTCATTGGAACAACCTCTCTCACCATTGACAGATCGCTTCTGTCAGCTCAACCTCACCTGCCATCTATTACATCAGCAATTGTGCCTTTGAAACTATCTCACCTTGGTCCTCAGCATCCCACCATGACCAGCCCCAACACCAGCAGCACAAGGCATGGCAGTAGCACCAACAACAACACCAACCTTCTCCGCAATTAAATGATGCTGCACAGGACACAGGGCATCAGCACCCGACCATATTGTTGGCCAGGATGCCAGGGATGGCCTCACCATGGCCAGATTTACTTCACTTGATGCTGTACACCCTGGCTGCCACATGATGTGCATAAGCATATGGAAGGAGTCATGGGAAAGCCTGGGTGCAGCCGTGCACCTCTGTGCAGTGCTTATCAGTGTTTGCAGCACCTCAATGCTGTAGAAAACTGACAGCACAAATGTCAAAATCAATTTGCGCATGGTCCCTTTAAGGAAACCGGCTGATGACGCGTCATCAAATGACTTCATCAGACCCGCTTCCTTCAATTGGCTGGCAAATGTGCTGGGTGGGCTTAACAAGCCCAATCAGGAGAAAATCATTTTGGACAGTGGGCTGGAGCCAGCAGCAGGGTCGGGACCCACCACCAACGTCACCCGCCACGGACCCGCCGAGATTGGTAAAATCCAACATATTGAGTGTGCTGTCACCTCCCAAATCCGTGTCCACCTTTTCCGCAACTCCATGTTTGAATCCCTCCAATCAGATTTCCACCCCTGCAACAATGCTGAAACTGTACTTATCAAAGTTACAAATGACATTCTGTATGATTGTGATAATGGTAAACTATCCTTCCTCTTCCTTGTAAGATTCGCAAAATTTCTACATTTCCCCAAAGGTTATTAATAAGAGAAGGGACCCTGCATGGACATTTTAATGAAAAAAGGTACCCAAAATGGCGTCCGCTCCTCATGGCAGAAAGCCTGTGAGATTTTTAAAACTTGGACTCTGCGGCACAGGCAGCTCCTGGAGAAATCGAAACCAAAGCTACAGTTTCTGTGAAGGGAGACTTTGCATTTTGAAAACCAAACAGGACTTTGAATTATGTATTAGACCAAATCGGAGAAAGATCAAACCCAGTTAGGCCTATAGTTAAGGCCATCAAGCAGTTTGCATAAATAATCGGGAACAGCTTAAGGAAGCCATCGAGGCTGGACAGGCCCATTAAGATGTATTAATAACAAAACAAGTCAATTACCAGCCAGTAGATGCGATTACCGGCCATCTAAAATCAGTTAGAGTAGATTGCTACCGTTATTTAAAATAGCCCACCAAGATTGGGACAAAGAACTAACCTGATTTGGCGCACAGATAAGGGCCATCCAAAGGAGTATAATTGTAGGCCCACCAGCAACCTTCTCTCTCTGCTCTCAGCCTTTGCTCCGGCTCCGGCCCCTCGCCCTCGTGGCTACTGCTCTTCCCCCGTCCCGCGCTTACCGCCCGGCCACTGCCCGTGCCTTCCACATTCCATCAGGGACGCCCGGCATCACGCCAGGCGGACATGGACAAACCAGGCCAGCCAAGGCGGGACGCGACGAGGTGAGGTGGTGAAGAAGACGAATGGAAAGGCGATTGAAGAAGAGCTTCGAATGATCGGGCCTTCAGTCCAGCTGACCTGCGACTATTTTCATGCAAACTCCAGCTGCCAGCTGAGGAAGATGAACCATCATCCCTGTGAGGTAAAGTACCCAAGCAGAGACTTTAACTTTGGGGTACTTGTACCTGGACAACGCGCTTGCAGCACCCCGAGGCCACGTGATGACGGCAGGCCCCAGAGAGCACAAAGAGCGAACCCCAAACCCCACCGCTGTTTTGAATTCAGCAGATCTTTTGGATTGGTGAGCATGAATTCTGACCCCTCATACCTTAATCTAGTTAGGTATAGGGGGTGGGATAAGGATAAGGGGATTGTTAAGATAGTTTGTTTTCCCTCGATGTGCCGTGCATTCCCCATTCCCTGTATAAGTATAGTTATTGTGTTATTTTGCCTGTAAAAGTTTATACTAGTAATTTTTCATAAGATTATGTTAATTTCTTCTTCAATAAAATCTTGGTTTTGCTTACATCCAACCACCTGTCTACTCGAGTCTTTTCTGTATCGCCGCCTTGTACCTAAGTCCGGTGTCTAGAACCCAGGGGCATGGGAGTGATTCGAACCACTCACAAACAGTCAGAGGCATAACTGACTGGGCATACGCGCCACCCCACACCACCCCTTACATCCTTCTCGACCTGTCTGCACCCTTCAACACGGTTGACCACTCCATACTCCTCCAACACCTCTCAATCATCAAGCTGGGTGGGATTGTCCTCGCCTTGTTTCATTATTATCTATCCAGTCATAGCCAGAGAATCACCTGCAATGGCTTCATTCCCGCTCCTATACCATTACCTCTGATGTTCTCCAAGGATCTATCCCTGGCCCCCTCCTATTTCTCATTTACCTGCTGCCTCTTGGCGACATCATCTGAAAACACAAAATCATGTTCCACATGTACGCTGATGACAACCAGCTCTACCTCACCGCCACCTCTCTCAATCCCTCCACTGCCTCTAATTTGTCACACTGCTGACCGACATCCAATATTGGATGAGCAGAAATTTTCTGCAACTAAATATTGGGATGGCTGAAGCCATTGTCTTCGGTACCTGCAACAAACTCCGTTCACTAGCCACCAATTCCATCCTTCTCCCTGGCCACTGTTTGAGGTTGAACCAGACCACTCACAATCTTAGAGTCGTATTTGACCCCAAGATGAGCTTCCAACCATATATCCACTCCATCAACAAAACCGCCTACTTCCACCTCCATAACATCACCCGTCTCTGCCCCTGCCTCAGCCTATCTGCTACTGAAACCATCATTGAAGCATTTGCTACGTCTAGACTAGATTATTCCAAATCTCTCCTAGCCATCCTCCCACCTTCCACCCTCCATCAACTTGAGCTCATCCAAAACTCTACTGCTCGTATCCTAACTCAGAACAAGTCCCGTTCACCCATTACGCCTGTGCTTGCTGATCTACATTGGCTCCCGGTCCGGCAAAGCCTCGCTTTTAAAATTCACAACCTTGTTTTCAAATCCCTCCATGGCCTCGCCCCTCCCTACCTCTGCTACTTCCTCCAACCCTACAACTCCCCGAGATCTCTGCGCTCCTCCAATTCTGGCCTCTTTCACATCATCGATTTTCAACGCTCCACCATTGGCGGCCGTGCCTTCAGCTGCCGAGGCCCTAACCTCTGGAATATCCTCCATAAACCTCTCCCCCCCTCCACCTCTCTCTCCTCCTCCCTTAAGACGCTCCTTAAAAGCTACCTGTTTGGTCAAGATCTGCCTTAATATCTCCATAGGTGGCTCGGTGTCAAATTTTGTTCGATAACGCTCTTGTGAAGCTCCTTGGGATGTTTTACTACATTAAAGATGCTATATAAATGCAAGTTGTTGTTGTTGTAACGGGGATAGGGAAGAATTTATTTTTATAAATTATAAATTATGTCAGCTGTAGGAGAATTAAGCTTGTTGAAGGGAAAATAGATTCTTTACCTTGTAGGGTCATTCCCATTCCTCAATAATGTATTTTTTTTACTTTATACAGTTCCATTATTGGATTATTTGTTGTATTTCTTAAAAATAAAGTGGCACATGCTGTAAATGTAATTTCATTGAGGGAAGAAAGAGTTATTAAACGGCATTATTTTGGGGAGTATTTGGATACAGCAGCCACAAAACTAAGGCGACAACACTGTCATCAATTGCATCAACTTACATTCAAATAGAAAATCTTAAAAAGGAGGTAATAGGAATACAACAGTTATCCAATCCCCACGTATTGATTTTATCAAATGGTTAAGTATTTAACTTTTCAGTGGCAGTAATCATATTCAAATCTGAGATTTCAGGCTGGATTTTACCAGCCCTGAGGAGGCGGGTTTGGAGGCGGGACTGGTGGGAAAGCCAAAAAGAATGGGAGCGGGACCCAAACCCGCTCCCAACCTGTCTCCAACCAATCTTCCCGGGAGTCGGGTCCCCGGTTTGCACAGGGATCTGACTCCTAGCGGCGGGAAGAGGATTATAGCCACTTAACTGCCTGTTAACAGGTAGTTAACAGGCAGTTAAGAGGCTTTTCCCAATTTTCAGACTTCTGCTGTGGGCTTCCCGATGTCGGGGAACCATGCCAGGGTAAGTGAGGCATGCTGTGGGTCTGTTGTTATGCTGGTGTATAGATGACAGCTGCAGGGGTGGTGTGAAGGATGCAATGGGACATTGGTGAGTATCAGACGTAAGGAAATGTTGGGAAAGTCATTTTTAATGTGTTTAGATTTTTCTGTAGGTGACAAGCTTTGAAGTGTTTGTGTGTCCTCACCTCATTGGGAGAAGTGACAGATCACTTCTGTACCCTCACCTACAGCTGCCATCAGTTTCATCCTAAGGAGGGAGTCATTGGAGAGCCTGGGTACAAGGGCTCACCTGTGTACAGTGATTGTCAGTGCTTGACAGCACCTCAATGCTGTCAAACACCGTCAAATCATCTGTCAAAAATTTATGGTTCATGTGCCTTTAAGAAAACCGGCAGATGAAGCGTCAACAACTGACGTCATCTGACACCAGCTTTCCCTTACTTGGCCAGCAAGCCCGCAGGGCGGGCTTAACAAGGCCAATCAGGGGAAAATAGCGCCTGTGCATCGGAAATCGCTAGGGGCGGGACTAGAATCCGGAAGGCAGCACTCCCACCCCCAACACATCTCAGTGAGTAAAATTCAGCCCTTGGTGTTGGAGTGTCCAAGCTGATTGAGTCCAAGAAGGGACGTAGGAGCAGGAGGAGGCCATTTAGCTCTTCGAGCCTGTTCCGTCATTCAATTAGATCACGGTTTCTCTAGTATCTTAACTCCTTCCAACCGCCTTAGTTCCATAACCCTTCATTTTTCAGTTTTGAATCAAATGTATTTTGGTTTGGGGAAGGCAGTGTTAGGACTGACAGTGTAGGTAATGCTCCCCTATATGTCTATAATATATTAAAAAATCTTACGTCAGTGTCAACTTTTGCCATCATAAATTCCTGTGTCCACATTTATACTGCAGACTGCCTATGTAAACTTTGGCACACTGTAATTATACCTCCCCTCCACCCCAGCACAGATGCTACAGCGGTGCCACTGGACAGGAGGTGGAATTGCAGCTTCACCTGTTTGCATTGTAATTGTGCAGGTAGGAATTTAAAGGTAAATATAAAATAAGTACCGAGCACATGAGTTTAAAATGGTGACGTCTACTTACTGAATGCCCTGGTGCAATTATCTCCTGGCTTCTAACCAGGGGTTGCCAACACTCCAGCATTGGCCTGGAGTCTCCAGGAATGAAAGATCAATCTCCAGAACATTGTTGGGCAACCCAGGAGAACAATCATTGGAGCATCAATAAAGATGGCTTTTTACTTCATTTACTTTGAACACTTTTGTTTATTAGTTATAAAAATATTGGTGCTGGGGGAAAAAAGGGCCGTTTGACTGATAGTCAAATATCTAATCAGAAAGAATAGCAAAATACTGCGGATGCTGGAAATCCGAACTAACAACAGAAAACGCTGGAAACTCTCAGCAGGCCAGGCAGCATCTGTGGAGAGAGAAACAGAGTTAACATTTCAGGTCAAAGGGTCTTCGACCTGAAACGTTAAGTCTGCTTCTCTCTCCACGGATGCTGCCTGGCCTGGTGAGTTTTTCCAGCGTTTTCTGTTGTTATATCTAATCATATAGCGTGGGTTCACAGTCCCCAACTCCAGGGACTTGAGCACAAAATCTAGGCTGACACTCCCAGTGCAGTGCTGAGAGAGCACTGCACTGTCGGAGGTGCTGTCTTTCGGTTGAGACGTTAAACCGAGTCCCCCGTCTGCTCTCTCAGGTGGACGTAAAAGATGCCATGGCACTATTTCGAAGAAGAGCAGGGGAGTTATCCCCGGTGTCCTGGGGACAATATTTATCCCTCAACCAACATCACTAAAACAGATTATCTGGTCATTGTCACATTGCTGTTTGTGGGAGCTTGCTGTGCTCAAATAGGCTGCCTCGTTTCCCACATTACAAAAGTGACTACACTTCAAGAAGTACTTCATTGGCTGTAAAGTGCTTTGAGACATCCGGTGGTCGTGAAAGGCGCTATAGAAATGCAAGTCTTTCTTTCTTTCTAACAAAGGGTCTGTTCGTTTTCCAATTGACATGGGATGGCGGTGCCCTGTGAGGATGGATGTGTTGGGCGACCAATAGTGAGGGGGTGGAGGCGGGGCGAGTTACGGTGATGAAACCTACAGGACTAAGTCCAACCCTACTCCTAACCCCACTTCACCCGATGACAACACTTGCTCCAGACTCCCCATGCAAAATGTCACGGGAGAGCGACTAGTTCTTTCAGATTCATATCAAGGCCGTAAGATGGTTAAGGAGAGAGCGATCATTTTTTAGGGCTTGGCTGGCATTGCTCCTCAGGTTACACACTTCTAAACAGAGCCCAGTCCCCTCAATTCTATCCATAAAGAAAAGAAAGAACTTGCATTTCTATAGCGCCTTTCATGACCTCAGGACGCCCCAAAGGGCTTCACAGCCAATGAAATACTTTTAGTCACTGTCGTAATGTAGAAAACATGGCAGTCAATTCGCGCACAGCAAGCTCCCACAAACAGCAATGAGATGATGACCAGATAATCTGTATTTTTTAGTGATGCTGGTTGAGGGCTGAACATTGGCCAGGACATCGGGGAGAACATCTTCAAAATGGTGCCGTGAGTTCTCATACACCCACCTGAGAGGACAGACGGGGGGCCTCGGCTTGTTGGCCCAGAACTTCGGGTCTCCACGGGTGAGTACTGTAAGGGGTTTTATATCGCAGAGGTTTCTCTCTCTAGAGGCCTCTCTCTCTTGCACAGTAAAACCTTGAGTGGTTCGACCCACTCGCCCATTAGGTTCTAGACACTGGACTTTGGGGCAGGAACTACAATGTAGAGAATACTCTATAGGCCAGGTTTAATGGAAATGAAATGACATTTTATTGCATAGAGAAAAACAAATCAAATGCAAGTCAATAAAAGGTACATGGGAGGGAAAAACAAATTCATAATACATCACTAACTGAGATAGATACAGGCATATACTTCACAAAAGTCATCATGAAATGGGGAAACACATGGAACATCGAGGGATAACAACTCATTGTTAAAATTACCCCTTAAATGCCCACCCCTAAGCCTATCTAGATCAGATTGTGAGGGGCCAGAAACATGCTCACCAATCCAGTTGGAAAGTACAAAGTTTTGAAACAGGTCTGCATTTTGATCCTTTCAGGCGTCCTGTCTCCACATGGTCGTTGGGCTGTAGGAGCAGCGGGCTGCTCACGCTGATGGCTCCTCTACTCCAGCAAGACGAGCAGACCCTCATTTAGTTCACAGCTCATTTTTTTCTGTGCTCCGACACCTGATGTTGTAGGGCGTTTCGTCCTCTCTTCTTCTCCTCAACTTTCTCCTCGTTTTTGGCAGCGGCCCGGGCTTTTGGTCGATGATCTCCCAACTAATACCCCAGAGGCCGAACGCAGACTCGAACCACTTTCTTGACTCGGGAATGGCCGAGGTGTTCCCGCTTCCAATTCTCTCTCTGGCTACGAGGCTTAAGCGTGCTCATCTTCCAGAAGCACCTACAAGCTTCCTCATGAATCTCCGATGGATTCCCTGTGTCATCGGCTGTCTGGGCGCTCTGCTGTCTTTCCCCGGGACCCCCAATTATACTTCTCAATCGAGGTCCTTATCTCCCGCCATATCAAGGTTAGTCTTTGTTTAATTTTTGGCGGGCTGGTGTCACAACGGGGTAGTTATTTTTAAACTGCTTTCGGGATGGACGGTGATGGCCATCTCTGGTCTGGAATGACCTTGTATTGTTTTGAATGTCTTCTTGATGTCTTTAATGGGTCTTTGATGCTCCCCCTATGAATATAAAACTGTTTACCTTTGTCTGGGTAAACATATAGATGGCCTTTATCTACAGGCCGATCTGACTGGATCTGCATCCAATCCATATGTATGGGGTTCTGTCTGGTTTCGTTTTCTCTGAAACGGCCTTCCAGAACTTACTGTGGGCTGAATCCACAAAGGCTGTCTGGGGACTGCAGGAACCATTTTAAAGTGTCCCAAAAGCTGGTCACGGGGTCTGACGGCCATTTTGTGTGCCCCTTTTTCTGGGCTTCTTTTAAAACAGTCTTTAAAATTAAGGCCTCTTCTGCCAATAGACCCATATAGGACAATGTTCAAATTTTACGAATCTTACAGTACGCACGGGGTACTCACCCGTAAGCCCAATGGAAGTGCCGGTTTCCTGCATGCACTGCGCATGCGCGGGAAACCGGCACTTCCATTCCCCTGAAAGAAGGGGTTAAGAGGTGGAATGCATGCACAGGAGAGGCAGCGCGTGAGCAATGAACTTACGTTTTTTTCCAGGTTTTTCCGGGAGGGTAAGTCTGCAGAATTTACACATTTAAAAAGCAGTCGCAAGGCCTGCTTTTTACAAGGTAAGTGGTGAATTAATTAAAATTAAAACATTTTTTCCACAGCTTTATTATTTTTAAATACTTCAAAGTAAGGTAAGTTTATTTTTAGCCCCGTTAGAAAATAAAATTACTTTTTTCAAAAATTTAAATTATTGTTTAAAATAGTTATTTCATATAATTTATAGTTTATTTAAAAAATGTGATTTAAAAAAAAAATTATTTGAAGATTTAGTGATGTTTTGGGGCCCGTAGTATTTATAAGTTTTGACAGCTCGAACTAACTGCGCCCCTGGGATACGCAAGCACTGCGCGCCGGCAGCTGGAGCCGGCCCAGGATCGGAATTCCACGCGGGCCCACAGCTCAACGGCCGGCGCGCTAGGTAAGTGCAGGTCAGGGGCTTGCACCCGCGGGAAGCCCCCGACCCAAATTTCTGGGCCAATGTCTCATCCGAAAGACGGCACCTCCGACAGTGCAGCGCTCCCTCAGTGCTGCACTGGGAGTGTCAGTCTAGATTTTTGTGCTCAAGCCCCAGGAGTGGGACTTAAACCCACAACATTTTGACTATGAAGCTCAGCGCTATGAAGCTTGCCACTGAGCCACACCTGAACCGACAACGAGTCGAAACCTAAACTAGCCAAACAAAAAATTTGTTCTTTTTCATAAACCAGATTGTAACGCTATTGTTTTCAATGTTTCTGATGGTTTTGAGCAGGCGTGATTCACATTCTCTATCTAAACCTTGGGGAATATCAGCTGCCTTCGCAAAATGGTGAATTGCTTCGTTTGCACAAATTGTCTCTTAAATGAAGAATGAGACACATGCTGTTTTATTTCAAATCATTGACCTGTGCAACACAATCAGACCCCAGGAGATTACTATTCAAAACCATTCATGGTACAATCCACCCACACGATGGGTTTTCATTGTGAAGCTGTTTAACTGCGAGAAAAGCAACAAAAAAATACAGGCTACCCTTGTATATCAGACTTTAACACACCAAGCTGTTTACTTCAAATTAATCCACTCTGGACCAGGAAGAAAAAAGAATGTACAGCTCCAAAAAAAAGCCCTACTTAAACGGAAGGTGCGCGTAAAAATTCTGTGTTAAAACGACCCGTTAAACAGGTTGGCCCCGATTTTAAAGTGGGGCGGGGGTGATGGAGGCACGATTCCCAGAAGCGGCCGGCAAAACCGGAGAGGCCTATCTTTGCGGCCGAGCCTCATTATCATAACATTTCTCCGACTCCCGCTCCAATTCCGGCCAGATTCACAAGCGGGGAATTCGGACCCGCCGGAGGCTGCAGCTGGGGATCTGTGTGTCCGGTCCCCTGCCCTTGAATAAGAGGTGGTGGTGGCAGGTGAATAAGGATTCTGGCTGCAATCTGGGGCAGGTGGCTCTGGCCATGATCAACCTCCAAAGCTCTCCTGCCCATGTCCTAACTCGCACCAGGCCCCGTTGGCCCATCACCCCCCCTGTGCTCGCTGACCCACACTGGCTCCCGCTCCGCCAACGCCTCGATTTTAAAATTCTCATCCTTGTTTTCAAACCCCCCCATGGCCTCACGCCCCCTCCCTATCTCTGTAATCTCCTCCAACCCTACAACCCTCCGACATCTCTGCGCTCCTCCAATTCTGGCCTCTTGCGCATCCCCAATTTTCTTCACTCCACCAAAGGTGGCCGTGCCTTCAGCTGCCGAGGCCCTAAGCTCTGGAATTCCATCCCTAAACCTCTCTGCCTCTCTCTTCTCCTTTAAGACATTCCTTAAAACCTACCTCTTTGACCAAGCTTTTGGCCACCCGTCCTAATGTCTCCTTATGTGGCTCGGTGTCAAATTTCTTTTGATAATCGCTCCTGTGAAGCACGCTGGGACCGTTTTACTACATTAAAGAACGGCACTATATAAATCCAAGTTGTTGTTGATGATAATGAAGTAGGGTGGGAGGAGGCTCGTGTGGAGCATAATCACGGGCATAGACCAGTTGGGCCGAATGGCCTGTGTAACTTAGTGGAGGAAGCATGCTCGGTGAACAGATTATCATCTTGCCGGCTCTTTGGAAGTACACACAAGCTGTTGTGTGGCTATGGTGGAAACACTAGTGCTTGCCATTGGTGCAGCCAAAAACTTTGCTGTCTCTTTAATAACCTTCGGGTGAAATGCAATGAGACTTGTTGTCTGGACGTTGACCATGCATGATGAGCTTAAGGAAAAGCCAGCGATGTGAAGACACGAATTCCACAAAAAAAAGACAAAGACAACGGCACCCCCTCATCCACACACCGAGTCACCCCCTCAGGAAATGTAAAAAAAAATTAATTGAAAAAATACACTTCTTTCATTAAACATTGGTAAAAGGTACAATCTTTCCTTTTTCCTATTTACTGAGTGGGAAAGTTAGTTTAATTCTCAATTATTCACCTCGGGAATCAACACGGTGCAGGTTGAACTTTATATGAGCATTATAGCATCAATCAGCAGTAATGTGTTTTATTTTCAGTAATTATGTCGGTCACATATTTACCACTAGTTTGCATTTGCTGTTGTTCGCTAAATTCCATTTGCAATTAGCAGCACCAGTCTACCAGTCTACCAGCACCAGGACAGGTTGGGTGACTGGGCAGAAGCATGGCAGATGCAGTATAATGTGGATAAATGCGAGGTTATCCACTTTGGTGTCAAAAACAAGAAGGCAGATTATTATCGGAATGGCAATAGATTGGGAGAAGGGGAAGTGCAACGAGACCCGGGTGTCCTTGTGCACCAGTCGCTGAAGGTAAGCATGCAGGTGCAGCAGGCGGTTAAGAAGGCAAATGGTATGTTGGCCTTCGTAGCGAGAGGGTTTGAGTACAGGAGCAAGGATGTCTTGCTGCAGTTGTACAGGGCCTTGGTGAGACCACACCTTGAGTATTGTGTGCAGTTTTGGTCACCTTATCTGAGGAAGGATGTTCTTGCCATGGAAGGAGTGCAGCGAAGATTCACCAGGCTGATACCTGGGATGGCAGGAATGACGTATGAAGAGAGATTGGGTCGATTGGGCTTGTACTCGCTGGAGTTTAGAAGAATGAGAGGGGATCTCATTGAAACTTATAAAATTCTAACAGGACTAGACAGACAAGATGCAGGAAGGATGTTCCCAATGGTCGGGGAGTCCAGAACCAGGGGTCACAGTCTAAGGATAAAGGGTAAGCCATTTAGGACAGAGATGAGGAGGAATTTCTTCACCCAGAGAGTGGTGAACCTGTAGAATTCTCTACCACAGGAGGCAGTAGAGGCCAATTCATTAAATATATTCAAGAAGGAGTTAGATATATTTCTTAAGGCTAAAGGGATCAAGGGATACGGGGAGAAAGCAGGGACAGGGTACTGAATCTGGATGATCAGCCATGAACGCATTAAATGGCGGAGCAGGCTCGATGGGCCGAATGGCCTACTCCTGCTCCTATCTTCTATGTTTCTATGTTTCTACCTGTGAGAGACGATTGAAATGCTAATGAGGGGATGTTACACCAATAAATAGGCCACCTCTGCAAATTTCCATGCCTAATTGGAACGTTGGTTCTGAGCGATTTCAGATCCAGTTGGAACTGATCTAAACAATGCTTTAAAATAAGTTAGAATCATAGAATCTTACAATGGTTACAGCATGGAAGGAGGCCATTCGGCCCGTCGAGCCTGTGCCGACTCTCTGCCAGAGCACTTCAGCTAGTCCCACTCCCCCGCCCTTTCTCCGTAGCTCTGCAAATTGTTTTCCTTCAGGTACTGATCCAATTCCAATACTATGAAACAAAACAGTTCATCACAATAGTGTGTCAGCACATCATTCAGGCTGACACACCGAGGGCACTGCTGTGGGAGTGCTGCACTGGCGGAGGTGCTGTCTTTTGGATGAGACGCTAAACCGAGACCCCATCTGTCCTCTCAGGTGGGTGTAAAAGATCCCACGCCACTATCTCAAAGAACAGCAGAGGAGTCCAGGCCAATATTTATCCCTCAACAAAAATCTAAACCAATAGAGCTTTGACAGAAGGAACACTCAATGCCACAGTGTGAGATTAAGGGAGCTCACTAAAACAAATTATCTGGTAATTTATCCCTCAACCAATATCACTAAAACAGTTGGTGATTATCACATTGCTGTTTGTGGGATCTTGCTGTGCATAAATTGGCTGCAGCGTTTCCTACATTTACAACAGTTGTTGTGTATGTACCTTTAAGGGAATAACTGGTCTCAGACTGCAGTACCGGCAGTGACCACCCCTGTATAAAAGGCCCTAGCAGGCTTCTGTAGTTTCAGTTTCCAGGTTGTCTCCATTCAGTAAAGACTTGTTATAATCAACTCCTGCAGTCCGTGTCTCAATTATACACGGACATAATACTGGCGACGAGTAAGAAACAAACTTACCTGCAACTCGGCAGCACCTCAGACGACGTTATTGAAGGTCGAAGCCAGAAGAAAAAAAAATAATCCAAAGAAACTCGAGAAACGGGCGTCGACCGTGGGCAACCGCCCTCCAAATCATCGAATTGAAAAGTGCAGGAGAGACTGTCGAGAGCCAGGCTTGGTCTCCAGTCTGTGGTTTCCCAGCTAATCGGGCTGGTGGCAGGTAGTGCACTGATCCTTCCTGGGCTGCGGCGGGCTAGAGCTCGATCGGGTGGCTCTGCAACGGGGCCGGGCAGCGAGTCGGGAAGCAAAGAGAGAGAGAGAGGGTGGAGCACACAGGGTGCGGCCGGTGCTTCGAAGCCGGGCAGCGTTCGGACCTAAGAAGAGGGAGGGAAGCGTCCCAGAGGGTCCGCTCCACGACGGGAACGGTTCTTCAATCTGGAGAAGGCAGGCGTGTTATCTAAGGTAGACTGGAACGAGTGGGCGACACCCATCATTCCTGTCATGAAGAAAACGTTAAACAATAAGTCTGAGGAGCCAAGGAAGGTTTGCATCTGTGGGGCCTTCAAGGTGACGGTGAACCCAGTCCTTCACACAGTACAATATCCTCTTCCAAGGATAGAAGATATCTTCGCCTCACTATCTGGAGGGAAGCGTTTTACAAAAATTGACCTAGCACAAGCATATTTGCAGATGGAGGTTGAAGAATCCTCTAGGAAGTATCTCACGATAAACACTCACAAAGGTCTTTACCAGTATAATCGACTGGTATTCGGAGTAGCATCAGCTCCGGCGATATGGCAAAGAGCGATGGAACAAGTCCTGCAAGGGATTCCGGGGACTCAGTGTTACTTGGACGACATATCCTAGTGACAGGTGAAGATGACAGTGAACACCTTGCCAACCTAGAGCAGGTGCTCACTAGACTACGTGAACATGGGCTACGAGCCAATCGCCCTAAGTGCGAGTTATTTAAGAAACAGATATCGTATTTGATGCGCTATCGATTCTAATAAAAGGCTGAGTAGAGTTCAGAACAACAGGCTTTTATTAACTACTGAATGCAACTACAAACAGATCAGGACTATGCCTCTAGTGGACGACCGAATGGCAGAGAGCTGCCGTGCAGCCGTCCTTATACCAGGTAGCCAAGGGCGGAGTCAGCTGAGGCATAGTCAGGTATAACAGTGAAACAGGAGTGAACGACAACAACAACAACAATAGTGAACACAGTGAACGACAGTGGTTTACCACATTCACCCCTCGTTTAAAATTAAGTCCGGCGGGGTGAAGTGTATCAAAATTTCGAGTAGGTGAGTCTGTCGGGCGGCCTCGTTTGCCGTCAAGATCTTTGTGGCGACGGTTGAGATGGTACAGCTTCCAACGACGCGTCTTGAACGGGATCGAGCACCAGCGTATCGTCCCCTTTGGTGTTGGGTGGGCGAGTGGACTCCGGCGGGTCCTGGGGTCGCGGCATGCCGTCTACTGGGGTGGAATGGACAGGGGTGAGAATTGGGTCTACTGAATTTTGGGCCGTGTCAAAGGGGGTCGTGGTGGAGGGCAATGGTGACGGGTCAGTGGACCCCGAGGGTGCCAGATCTCTAATGGAGACTGTATCCTCCCGCCCGTCCGAGTATGCCACGTAGGCGTACTGGGGGTTGGCATGGAGGAGGTGAAGCTTCTCTACCAGGGGAGCCGTTTTGTGGGACCTTACATGCTTCCTCAGCAGGACGGGCCCTGGGGACGTCAGCCACTGTGGTAGTGAGGTACCGGATGTGGACCTCTGGGGAAAAATGAACATTCGCTCATGGGGGGTGGCGTTAGTGGCAGTACACAGCAGTGACCGGGTGGAGTGGAGCGCATCAGGTAGGACATCCTGCCAACGGGAGGTCGGAAGGCCCCTAGATTTTAAGGCTAGGAGGGCCGCCTTCCAGACCGTCGCGTTCTCTCTTTCAACCTGTCCGTTCCCCCGGGGGTTGTAGCTGGTGGTCCGGCTTGAGGCAATACCTCTCATGAGCAGGTACTGACGGAGTTCGTCGCTCATGAAGGACGAGCCCCGGTCGCTATGAATATAGCTGGGAAAACCGAACAAAGCAAAGAGGTTGTGCAGGCATTTAATGACCGTAGCGGTGGTCATGTCCGGGCAGGGGATGGCGAAAGGGAAACGGGAGTACTCATCAACTATGTTGAGGAAGTACACATTACAGTCAGAGGAGGGGAGGGGCCCTTTAAAGTCGACACTCAGGCGCTCAAAGGGGCGGGTGGCCTTGATCAGGTTTGCTCTGTCAGGCATATAGAATCGTGGCTTGCATTCTGCACAGACTGGGCAGCTCCTGGTCATGGTCCTGACCTCCTCGATGGAGTAAGGCAGGTTGCGGGCCTTGATGAAGTGGAAGAACCTGGTGACCCCCGGGTGGCAGAGGTCGTTGTGGAGGCCCCGTAGTCTATCGATCTGCGCGTTGGCGCATGTGCCTCGCGATAGAGCATCTGAGGGTTCGTTGAGTTTCCCGGGCCGGTACAAGATGTCGTAATTGTAGGTGGAAAGTTCAATTCTCCACCTCAAAATCTTGTCATTTTTGATTTTGCCCCTCTGCTTATTATTGAACATGAAAGCGACTGAACGCTGGTCAGTAAGCAGGGTAAATCGTTTTCCAGCCAGGTAGTGCTGCCAGTGGCGCACCGCCTCCACAATGGCCTGGGCCTCCTTTTCCACAGAGGAGTGTCTGAGTTCGGAGCCCTGGAGGGTTCGTGAAAAGAAGGCCACGGGTCTTCCCGCCTGGTTAAGGGTAGCGGCCAGGGCAAAGTCGGATGCATCGCTCTCCACCTGGAAGGGGATGGACTCGTCCACCGAGTGCATGGTGGCCTTGGCAATGTCATCTTTTATACGGTGAAAGGCTGAGCGGGCCTCCGCCGTCAGGGGAAAGGAAGTGGACTTGATAAGTGGACGGGCTTTGTCCGCATAATGAGGGACCCACTGGGCGTAATAGGAAAAGAAGCCCAGGCACCTTTTGAGGGCCTTGAGACAGTGGGGCAGGGGAAGTTCCATCGGGGGCGCATCCGGTCAGGGTCAGGACCGATGACTCCGTGTTCCACCACGCAGCCAAGGATAGCGAGGCGGGTTGTGCGGAATATGCACTTTTCCTTGTTGTACGTGAGGTTTAGGAGTTGGGCCGTGCGAAGGAACTTATCAAGGTTGGCGTCATGGTCCTGCAGGTCATGGCCGCAGATGGTCACGTTGTCCAGGTAGGGAAACGTGGCCTGTAACGCATTCTCCGGTCCATCTCCCTCTGGAAGACGGAGACACCGTTGGTGACGCCGAAAGAAACCCTGAGGAAGTGAAAAAGACGGCCATTTGCCTCGAAAGCTGTGTACTGGCGGTCCTCAGGGCAGATAGGGATTTGGTGGTATGCTGCCTTGAGGTCAATGGTCGAGAAAACGCGATATTGCGCTATCTTATTAACCATGTCGGCTATGCGGGGGAGAGGGTATGCGTCCAACTGGGTGTACTTGTTGATTGTCTGGCTGTAGTCGATGACCAGGCGCTGCTTGTTGCCAGTCTTAACGACTACCACCTGAGCTCGCCAGGGGCTGGTACTACCCTCAATAATCCCCTCCTTCAGGAGCCGCGTCACCTCAGATCTTATAAAGGATCTGTCCCCGGTGCTGTATCGCCTGCTCTTTGTGGCGATAGGCTTGCAGTCGCGGGTGAGGTTAGCAAAGGGGGGGGTGTGTGATTTTGAGGGTGGAGAGACTACAGGTGGGGCGCGGTGGGCAATTTAAAAACTGCTGGTTGCAGACAGTGAGTGGGGGAAAAGTTCCACCGTATGTCAAGGTGACACTCTTAAAGTGACAATGAAAGTCCAACCCCAGCAGAACGGCAGCGCAGAGATGTGGCAGGATGAAGAGCTTTACATTTTTATAAACGGAGCCCCTCACCGAAAGGGTCACTATGCAATAGCCGCCGACGTCTGCTGAGTGAGATTTTGAGGCCATGGAGATCCGATGGCGCGCTGGCAGGACCGAGAGGGAATAATGCCGTACCGTATCAGGGTGTATGAAGCTCTCCGTGCTCCCGGAATCAAAAAGGCAAGTTGTGGCGCGGCCATTTACCTGGATGTCCATCGTGGACCTGGCTAGCTGATGGGGTCTGGATTGATCCAGCGTAATGGAGGCCGCTGTGGAGTCGGGAGCGCCGCTGTAAAACCCCGGTGAGGCAGTGGGTGAGTCGGGGGCCCGTTGGCAAAATGGCGGACAAAATGGCAGCGGCGGAGAAGAAGGACAAAATGGCGGCGCCCATGATGATCCCGATCCCCACGAGGCTGGAGGAAGGCAAGATGGCCGCTCCCACGAATCGCAAGCGGCGCTGCTGAAGGTAGGGGTCTTCTGACTTCTGCAGACGCCAGCGTAGTGTCCCTTCTTACCGCAGGCAGAGCAGACAGCGTTTTTCGCTGGGCAGCGCGCCCTGGGGTGTTTGGTTTGGCCACAGAAATAACATTTCTGGCTCGGGCGGGACATCGCTGCAGCAGTTGGGGCCGAGGCCCGGGGCGGCGCCACGTCCCAAGATGGCGGCGGCCGCGACATCCACGAGGCGGCCGCGCGGTCCGGGGAGTAGGCCTCCATGTTCCGATGGGCTACGTCCAACAAAAGAGTGAGTGAAATCGCCTCCTTCAGGTCGAGCTCACTACTTTCCAGCAATCGCTGCCGTGTGTGAGTGGACCTGAGGCCCGCAACGAGGGCGTCCCGGATGAGCTCCTCCGTATGTTCCGTGGCTGATACTTGCTTGCATTCGCAGGCTCGGCCGAGTTCCTTCAGCGCCCGTATGTATGCTTCTGTGGGTTCCCCGGGCTGTTGTTTGCGGGACCCCAGGAGATGTCTTGCGTAAACATAGTTGACCGGGCGTGCATATTGTTCCTTTAAAATGTCGATAGCCCCCTGGTAGCTCGTAGCGTCCCGGATAAGGGCAAAAGCTCGGTGGTTTACTTTCGAATTCAGCACCCTGAGCTTGTCGGCGTCGGTGGCGACGGTCTCGCCGGATGCAGCCAGAAAAGACTCAAAACAGTTCAACCAGTGTGAGAACTTAGCAGGCGAGTCCGGTTCTTGTGGGTCGAGTTCCAGGCACTTGATCTTAAGTATCTGCAGCATCGTTATTTATTTATTTTTTGTCAGTAGTTAATAAAATTGATGCGCTATCGATTCTAATAAAAGGCTGAGTAGAGTTCAGAACAACAGGCTTTTATTAACTACTGAATGCAACTACAAACAGATCAGGACTATGCCTCTAGTGGACGACCGAATGGCAGAGAGCTGCCGTGCAGCCGTCCTTATACCAGGTAGCCAAGGGCGGAGTCAGCTGAGGCATAGTCAGGTATAAAAGTGAAACAAGAGTGAACGACAACAACAACAACAACAACAATAGTGAACACAGTGAACGACAGTGGTTTACCACAGTATTGTGGCCACGTGATTGATGAAGAGGGGTTGCATAAGTCCCCTGACAAAATTGAAGCGGTAGTTAAGGCTCCAGCACCTGAAAATGTGTCGCAACTGAGGTCATTCCTCGGATTGGTGAATTACTACCATAAGTTTTTGCCGAATTTGTCCACAATTCTGCATCCACTGAACGCCCAACTATGAACGGGAGTAGCATGGAAATGGAGCGATGAATGTAAGCGGGCCTTTCAGAAGAGTAAGGATCTAATCACTTCAAGAGAAGTATTGGCTCACTACAACCCATCACTACCGATAAGACTGGCGTGTGATGCGTCTCCCAGCGGTGTTGGGGCGGTACTGTCACATAAATTCCTTGATGGTTCAGAGAGGCCGATAGTTTTGCATCACGCTCGTTAACTTCAGCCGAGCGTAACTACGCCCAGATTGACAGAGAGGCCCTCAGCCTGGTGTGGGGGGTGAAGAAGTTCAATCACTACCTGCACGGTCAGAAATTTACTCGACTAACTGATCATCAACCTCTTGTCTCCATTTTCAACCCTCAGAAGGGCGTACTGATAATGATGGCACAACGGCTACAGAGGTGGTCCCTTTTCCTAGGGGCACACCAATATGACATCGAGTACAAAGGAACTAAACAGCATGGGAATGCTGATGGGTTGTCGCGCCTACCGTTGCCGATGGTGGAAGAAGAACTGGCAGTGGATCCAGTGGAGTTATTCCACTTGACTATAGTCGAATGTCTCCCTGTGACGAATGCAAACATAGAAAAGGAAACATGAAATGACCCGACACTCTCCTGGGTCTATGATTTAACGGTGAAGGGATGGCCAGCACATGGCGAACCACTGCTGCCAGCATTCTCGCCGAGAAGAGAACAGCTGTCAGTGTGCCGAGGAACCTTGATGTGTGGATCCAGAGTAGTAATTCTGTTAAGTCTGTGTGTTATATTGAGAATTACTACACAGACCACAAGAGTAAACTTTAACAGGTCTTTACTAGTTGAAGGTCAGGGCGGAACTGCCCAAGAAATTATTACACAGCACTTATATACCGGTGTGGTCACCACCGGTATTACAGTATACAGCAGCCAAGATAAAGTAGTGCAACCCTTAAAATAGTTCTCTTAAAGGTGGAACGGTTACATACACTACAATCCTCCCTTTTTAGCTTAACAGTATATATTCCCCATTAAACATAACATCATAACATATATACACAACTTTATGTAAAACAGTTCACAGATTCAGTCTCTCTGGAGGCTTCCTGACTCTGTCCGGATAACGCCTCGGTGGTGTAGTCGTTTTCGGTGGTGTAGTAGGTTCTTTTGGCAAGGTCGATTCGGCTTGAATGCCAGTGTCGGGTTCATCTGATTCCAGTATCACCGGATCGGGGGTAGATACTATGGGTATCTCTGCTTCATCATTAGGCATATAGAGTTGTGGAGTAGGTTATCCCGTTTCGGATGACTCTATGATCTGGTCAACATGGTGCCTTATTATGCTTTCACCAATGTCCACGGTATACATCAGCGGTCCTAGTCGTTTGCAAATAGTTCCAGGCTGCCATTTCTCGGTACGGTAGTCCCGGGCCAAAACTTGTTGACCGATCTGGAAGGTTCTAGTTGGCCTTTCATTCATGCCTTGAAATTGCCGGTTCTCTACGTCCCTTCTGATGTTTGGCTTGATCAAATCCAGCCGGCATCTTAGTCTTCTATTGAAAAACATCATGGCGGGAGTTTGGTTTGTAACCGCATGTGTTGCATTCCTGTACACCAACAAGAAGTTATCTACCTTATGTTGTAGATTTATGTCTTCATTACTCATGGCATTTATGGCCTTCTTGAAGGTCTGGACAAACCTTTCAGCTAATCCATTGGTGGCGGGATGGTATGGTGCGGACGTGTAGTGCTTAACCCCATTGTTTTTTAAGAACTTCCTGAATTCTTCGGACACAAATTGCGGTCCATTATCAGAACAGATCTGTTCCGGCAGCCCATTCCTGGCAAATATGGTCCTTAATACTGTGATGGTTTTTTCCGTGGTGGTTGAGGACATCTTTATTACCTCCGGCCACTTGGAGTGTGCATCCACCGCGATTAAGAACATTGAGTCCATAAATGGACCAGCAAAGTCAATATGTACCCTTTGCCATGGAGACGAGGGCCACTCCCATGGATGTAGAGGAGCTTGTGGTGGGGCGTTTTGGACCTTCTGGCATCCTAGACAGCTCTTGGTTATTTCTTCGATGTCTCCATCGATACCTGGCCACCACACAAACGCTCTGGCTAGGTTCTTCATTTTCACTCCACCCAGATGCCCCTCATGAAGCTCCTTTAGCACTTTATGCTGGAGTATGGGTGGAATCACCACTCTGGATCCACACATCAAAGTTCCTCGGCACACTGACAGCTGCTCTCTTCTTTGCGAGAATGCTGGCAACAGTGGTTCGCCATGTGCTGGCCATCCCTTCACCATTAAATCGTAGACTCGTGAGAGAGTCGGGTCATATCTTGTTTCCTTTTCGATGGTAGAATTTGTTACTGGTAGACATTCCACTATGGTTGAGTGGAACATCTCCACTGGGTCCACTGTAGGCGCCTCTTCTACCGTTGGCAACGGTAGGCGCGATAAACCGTCAGCATTCCCATGCTGTTTTGATCCTTTGTATTCTATGTCATATTGGTGTGCCCCTAGGAAGAGGGACCACCTCTGTAGCCTTTGCGCTGTCATAATGGAAACGCCCTTTTTAGGGTTGAATATGGATACCAACGGCTGGTGGTCTGTCAGCAGTGTAAACTTCTGGCCCTGCAGGTAATGGTTAAACTTCTTTACTCCCCACACCAGGCTGAGAGCCTCCCTATCTATCTGAGCATAGTTGCGCTCAGCGGAGGTCAATGATCTGGATGCAAATGCGACTGGCCTTTCCAAGCCATTTGGCAACTTGTGTGAGAGTACTGCTCCAATACCATAAGGAGAAGCATCACAAGACAAACGAATAGGTAGCGTTGGGTTGAAGTGAACCAACACTTCCTCTGAGGTGATCAATGCCTTGCTTTTGTGAAAGGCCTTCTTACAGTCCTCGCTCCACTTCCATGGTACTTCTTTCTGCAAAAGAGCATTCAGCGGGTGCAGCACCGTGGATAGATTTGGCAGAAACTTATGGTAATAGTTAATCAACCCTAGGAACGACCTCAACTGGGATACATTTTCCGGAGCGGGAGCCTTCACAACAGCTTCGATCTTGTCAGGTGACTTGTGAAGCCCCTCCTGGTCAATGACGTGACCACAGTACGAGATTCGCTTCTGAAAGAACTCACATTTCTGGCGATTAACTCGAAGTCCATACTCTTTCAATCTGGTGAGCACCTGTTCCAAATTAGCAAGGTGTTCCTCATCATCATCTCCTGTAATAAGAATGTCGTCCAGATAGCATTGTGTGCCAGGAATTCCCTGTAATACCTGCTCCATGGCCCTTTGCCAAATCGCTGAAGCCGATGCCACTCCAAAAACCAGTCTATTATACCGATATAAGCCCTTATGCGTGTTGATCGTGAGATACTGGCGTGACGCTTCATCAACTTCCATCTGTAAGTACGCCTGCGCCAGGTCTATCTTGGTGAAGTGTTTCCCGCCAGACAACAAAGCGAAGATATCCTCAATCCGCGGAAGCGGATATTGCACCGTGTGAAGAACCGGATTAACAGTGATCTTGAAATCGCCACAGATGCGAACCTTCCCCGGTTCCCCCGGCTTGTTGCTCAATGAACGCTTCATGACGGGAACAATGGGCGTGGCCCATTCGCTCCAGTCCACCTTTGACAGTACTCCTGAACGTTCTAGCCCTTCCAGCTCAGCTTCCACAGCAGGTCGTGTCGCATAAGGTACCGGTCTGGCTTTGAAAAATTTCGGGTTTGCATGTTCTTCAACCTTGATGTTTGCCATAATTCCTTTCAGTGTTCCCAGTCCCTGTTGGAACACCTCCTTAGCATCGTCCAATGTTCTGGACAGTCGTTTAGGTTTGACATCGTCCTTTTTACCGGAATCTACAGTTAGTGCTTTTAAGGAATGCCAGTCCATATTTATTCCCCTGATCCATTCCCGTCCCAGTAGTGGTGAACCTCCCTCAGGTAACACATACAAGTCCATTCCTTTGCTTTCTTTACCCTTGTGGACCACCTTTACTTTTATCTTTCTGATGGGGTACACTCTTTGCCCCGTGTATGTTTTTAATACAATCTCCGTATCCCTTAGGGGAATGTGTGAGAATAACCTTTTGTAATCTTGCTTATTCATGACCGTCAATGCCGATCCCGTGTCCAATTCCATCTTCACTTGGACTCCTGCTATCTGGAGTGTAACCCAAATAGTTTGGTGGTCTGCTGTGTTACCCACATTATGTATTCTTAGACAACCCAGTTCCTTACTGCTGGAGTCTGAATCCGTCTTCTGTTCATCCGAACTGTTCTCTGTCACCTTGTGTACTTTTTTGTACTTCTTCTGTGGTGACTTTTTGTTGCTGGTCTTCTTTCCTGACCGGCATACTTTCGCTATGTGACCGAGTCTGCCACATTTTCTGCATTCTTGATCTTTGAACCAGCACTGGTTCTGATCGTGCGTTGTCCTTCTGCAACGATAGCACTTTACTGCACCCAATGCCATTTGATTGGTGCTGAGTTCCGATGGCCTTAGCTGTATTTCCGCGGTGCCTCGTGCTGCCGCCTTGTGCGATGCTGCAATCGTGACAGCTTTATCTAGCGTAAGGTCCTTTTCCTCTAGCAGTCGCTTCTGAGTTCCTTCTTTTAATAGTCCACACACGAACTTATCTCTCAGAGCATCTGCTAGTCCTGTACCAAACTGACAGTACTTTGATAGTTTGCGCAGTTCAATTAAGAATTCAGCGTTGCTTTCCTCTTTCAGCTGCGTTCTTCTGTAAAATTTAAATAGTTCCGCTATCAGCAGCGGCGTGGGGTTTAAATGCTCTTGCAGGATAGTAACAATAGTCACGAAAGTCTTATCCGCCGGTTTATCTGGTGTTACAAGGTGCCTTAATAACCCGTACGTCTTCGCACCCATCGAATTTAATAGGGTTAGTGCTTTCTTTTCAGCCAGTATCTCATTTTCTGTACAATAAACTTCAATACGCTCCACATAAGTGGCCCAATCTTCGACATCGCTATCAAAAGCAATGATGTTACCGTTTTTAGGCATCCTTGTAAGTTTCTTTAAGTATTTTTTCCCGCGCTTGTCTTCTTCCTGCGCCGACTAAAATGGCGGCTTCCCGCGCTTGGCTTCTTCCCCCGCTGGCTACAATGGCGATTACCGCGCTGTTGCCGTTCTCGCCTCCCAGCGGTCCTTAATTTCCCCCAACGCTGCTGCTTTTACTCCCCGCTGTCCTCGTGGGTATTAGCGCTTCCTTTCTTGCTGCGCGTCTATTCCGATCGCAGCCTGGCCCTTTACACCGGCTGCGGTCGAGTTCTCCGCCCTTTTTCCTCCGGTCTCGCCCCCCTTCTCCACTGACAACGTGGCCGACTTTCTGCCCGTGTCGCTAGATCAGCTTACCCACCGCCGTGGAAGAAGGATGATCACTGCCTGTCGCTGATGGTGGACTTCGTGGTCAGCAATTCCAACCCGGGTTCTCGATGCCTCCCGTGCGAATGCGGTGCTCAGCAGGATGATGAGGGCGGATGCCTCTTCTCGACGCCCGATCTGGGGACGAAGCTGCCTTGGATGCAATTGCCGCTGGGTAAGATCGACTCGTCGCCACTGTTGAGTCTGTGTGTTCCAGATATACTTATTTTAAATAACTGGACACAGACAACAGGAAAAACTTAAACAGGTCTTTACTACTTGAAGGTCAGGGCTGAACTGCTTTACAAATTACTACACAGAGCTTATATACCGGTGTGGTCACCACCGGTACTACAATATACAGTAGCAAGAGAAAGTAGTCCATCTTCTTAAGGTAGTTCTCTTAAGGTGGTACAGGTTACATGCACCACACAATGTGTAGGTTTTTTCCAATTACTTCTGGGGATTAGGTAATGCTGCATCTATTGCCCATCCCAGGTTGCGCTGAGCAGGTGGCTTGTTAGGCTACTGCAGAGAGTCAACCATTTAGTGTGGGACTAGATGGAGGGGTGAGTCATCCTTGAATGGCATTAGTGAACCCGTTGGGCTGTTGCACCAGTCCAGCAGCTTTCACAGTTATTGTTTCTGCTGGTCTCCCACAACTTACCGCAGATGTTGAATTCAGCTTCACAACATTTTTTCTTTATCCGTTCCTGGGATGTGGGCATCGCTAGCAAGGCCAGCATTTATTGCCCCATCCCTAGTTGCTCTTGAGAAGGTTGGTGGTGAGCTGCCTTCTTGAACCGCTGCAGTCCGTGAGTTGAAGGTGCTCCCACAGCACTGTTAGGGAAGGAGTTCCAGGATTTTGACCCAGTGACGATGAAGGAACGGCGATATATTTCCAAGTCAGGATGACTTGGAGCGGAGCTTGGAGTTGGTGGTGTTCCAATGCGCCTGCTGCCCTTGTCCTTCTAGGTGGTAGGAGGTCGCGGGTTTAGGAGGCACTGTCGAAGAAGCCTTGGCGAATTGGATTTGAATTCATGACCTTTTGGCAAGTTACAAGGTGAGCATTCTCCCATAATTTTCAAGACATGTCAACAACAAAAATGTACAAAAAAACCCACCCGGCAGGAATGGGATGTCAATGGAGCATAAAACGAGCATCCAACCCAAACCTGCCCCCTTCCCACTGGACAGGTCAGGTTAAAATCAGGACTGTAATTTCTATAAGCAGACCGAGGCTCTATGCACAGAGGCTGTACTCTTATTAATGTGGTTATTAGGATGGTGTGGCACACTGTTAATAATGGTTTGGTTGACCACCCCAGAGACTAGTTGGGTTTATCATTACACTTTCCTCTTTAATGTAAAAGGTGATAAATAGCATAATGTTAGGCTATTACATTCAGGCTAAAACTAATCATTGGATTTATTTACAAATTAAATAATTACAAAGAGGCAGAAAAAAACAAAGCAAGATACGTATTGCATAAAACACATTAAAAATAATGAAGATTGAATAAGTTCCAAAAGAACATAAAATATCTTCTTCAGGATATGCTGCTTACACAGCCCAACTGAAAATTACAATTTTCATTGTTATTCTTAGAGCTGCTAAGAATGATCATTTGGCCTTGTCCTTATTCTAACAATTCATATTGAATTGAGGTGGCCTGATAATGGCAAATTATTTCCAATGCTCCCGACCCAGCCTCTCATCTTTCACGCTCCAGAACCTGAAGCTCATCCAAAGTTCTGCTGCCCGTATCCTACCTCGCACCAAGTCCTGTTCACCCATCATCCCTGTGCTCGCTGACAATCATTGGCTCCCAGTCCACAAATGCCTCGATTTTAAAATTCTCATCCCCATGTTCAAATCCCTCTCTGGCCTTGCCCCTCTGTAACCTCCTCCAGCCCTCCAACCCTCCAACAAATACAAAAAGCATATAGAGATACTGGAGAAGGTGCAAAAAAGATTTACAAGTATGATACCAGAACTGAAAGGTTATAATTATTAGGGAAGGCTAAACAGGCGGGGGTACTTCTCTCTAGAAAAGAGAAGATTGAGAGGTGACCTAATAGAGGTCTTTAAAATTATGAAAGGATTTGATAGGGTAGATGTAGGGAATCCAAAACTAGGGGTCATAAATATAAGATAGTCACTAATAAATAAGACAGGTCATTCAGGAGAAGCTTCTTTACCCAGGGAGTAGTTGGAATGTGGAACTTGCTACCACAAGGTATAGTTGGGTTGAATAACATAGGCGCATTTAAGGGGAAGCAACTACATGAGGCAGAAAGGAACAGAAGGATATGCTGATAGGATTAGATGAATTAGGGTGGGAGGAGGCTCGTGTGGAGCATAAAAACCAGCACGGACCAGTTGGGCCGAATGGCCTTTTTCTGTGCTGTAAGTTCTATATACTTCCATGTAATGCTGCGTTCCTCCAACTCTGGCCTCTTGTGTAAACCCACGTCCATTGACGCTCGTGCCTTCAGCTGCCTAGGCCCTATGCTCTGGAATTCCCTCCCTGCCTCTCTACTTCTCTCTCCTCCTTTAAGACGTTCCTTAAAACCTAATAATTTAACCAAGCTTTTGGTCATCTGCTTCAATATCTCTTTATGTGGCTTGATGCCAAATTCTGTTTGATAATCACTCCTGTGAAGCACCTTGGGATGTTTTACTACGTTAAAGGCACTATATAAATGGAAGTTGTTGCTGTTGTTGCTGTATTTACAATGTCCTCCAGGAAAATGTGGCGGGTGTCTGGGAGCGCCCGTCCCAACTCATCTGCATATCAGTGATGTGCCGACTGCAGGTTCAGGCTCAGCTCTGTTCCCCCTCCGCCTCACCCCCCCACCCCCCAACCACCACAGAGAAGTCCTGAAGATCCTGAGGTTGAGTAAAGAGGGCAAGAAACGCAGCAATATGGGTCTTTGACCCTTCCTCCCCACTAACGTTTGAACCCTCCAATGAGTTTACCCAGTGAAGAGTGAGCCATGCAGGTCAGGGAGTTCCCAGGTATAATGCTGGAGTTAGATCTGGGAGCAGTAAAGGTGTTTGGATTGGTTTCAGTGTCCCGGGCGGGGAAGGGGACAATCCTCCTCCTGTTGACTGTTGAGTGATCCCTTGCTGGAAGTACAAATATGCAAACAGTGGCATGGACAGGATCTGGGTTTGGCTGTGATGCTCCTCAGGGTCAAATTGATTGGCAACAATCACTGTTGAGGCTTACACATGCCTACTGGGTGAGATATTGGAGGGATGACCACCTCCTATTGAGTCATTGCCTTCTGCAGAGGCAAGGAGGAGAAAAAATAGCAACAGAATAAATTAAAGTTGGGTTATTAAAAGCTTTCAAAAAAAGCACACATATTAAATCAGGAGAAGGGATCCAGATATATAATTATCGAAAATCAATGACAATTGTTCTTTTCCAAGCTATTTTCATAGCTTAATTACATCTTAGCATCAATAGTAATATTGAAACCAGTATGAGAATTCCTTCATCCGAACGTGCTTACTCAAGTCTCTGGCTTCTGATGTTGTTGTGCAGGCAACTGGATGCTTGCTTCACATCGTTACAATAGCGATGAGATCATTGTTGGGAGGAGTCATAAATAGTAGGGAAGTGAGGAGACCAGTTGCAGAGGGATCCGAGGCAAAATGTGGGAAATCGCCGTGTAAATTCTACCCATCAGTCATTGAGGGTTTGCCTGAATATTGTTCCCTATATTTATCTGCGAGCCACATGAAAATTATAAAAAAAATAAAGACTTGTACCCACAGAGCACCTTTCATGACCACCAGATGTCCCAAAGCGCATTACAGCCTATGAAGTGGAGTCACTGTTATAATGTGGGAAATGCGGCAGCCAAGTTGTGCACAGCAAGGTCCCACAAACAGCAATGTGATAATGACCAGATAATCTGCTTTAGTTATGTTGACAGTGGGATAACTATTAGCCAGGAGACCGGGGATCACTCCCCCTGCTCTTCTTCAAAATAGCGCCATGGGATCTTTTATGTCCACCTGAGAGGGCAGACGGGGCCTCGGTTTAATGTCTCATCCGAAAGACAGCACCTCCGACAGTGCAGCACTCCCTCAGTACTGTGCTGGAAGGTCAGCCTGGATTTTTCTGCTCAAGGCTCTGGAACCCACGACCTTCTGATGCAGAGGCGAGAGTGTGCTAGCCACTGAGCCACAGCTGACACTGACAGTGAGGTCAGTTCTTTCAGGTGTTTCATTGCTCCGAGTAATGTAGGGGTTGGAGTCAGAACGTCCGAAGCCAGCAGCAATGAAAGGGCTGCTGTACGCCCTTGTGATGACGCAACATTAAAAAAAAAATAGTCCGTGAGGCACAAGTTCTGGTTTGAAGATTTGGCTATTGAAGGTCAAACAAAATGATGTCCTTCAAGGAAGCAGCCATCTACTTGGAAGAGAGGATCCCGCAGAAGTTAATATAGAAGTATTTGGCAAGGGGGTGAGGGGGCTGTCTTGAAGCGCCCGTTTGAAGTGGGCACTGTGAGTCTGGACTGTTGCTCAGGCAGCATATCCGCATTAAGGGGATGCATTAAAATGGGGTCCATCATGAGCTTGGCACACAGGCTCCCAGCAGAGTTTTGTTTTGTTATTCATTTGTTCTCAGCATGTAGGTGAAGCTGGCAAGGTCGCATTTATTGCCCATCCCAAGTTGCCCTAACAAGATGGTGGTGGGCCTTCTTGAACCACTGCAGCCCACGTGGTGAAGGTGCTCCCACTGTGGCGTTAGGCGGGAAAGTCCAGGATTCTGACCCAGCGACAATGGCGATCTATTACACAGAATTACATAGAATGTATAGCACACAAACAGGACATTTGACCCAACTGGTCTATGCAGGTGTGTATGCTCCACATGAGCCTCCTCCCACCCTTTTTCACCTCACCCTATCAGCATATCCTTCTATTCCTTTCTCCCTCATGTGTTTATCTAGCTTCCCCGTAAATGCATCAATACTATTCGCCTCAACTACTCCTTGTGAAAGTGAGTTGCATATTCTCACCACTCTCTGGGTAAAGAAGTTTCTCCTGAATTCCCTATTGGATTTAATAGTGACTATCTAATATTTATGGCAAAGTTGGAATGGTGCTTGACTTGGAGGTGATGGTATACCCATGCTGATCGTACTGCTCTTGCCCTTGCTGTAGCTCTGTTCTGCCCCTGCACTGTGGTATATGCTGTGCGCCCAATAATATGGCCCTCCCACCTACAAACTACCGTAGTGCTTTGGGTGCTTATCCCTGGAGAATCGTTGAGGAAAAGCAGATTTGGTGGAACTGCAAGCCCCACAGGGCTCCCACTCCAGAGACTTGAGCACAAAATTCTAGGCTGACACTCCCACTGCCAGCATTGAGGGAGTGCTGCACTGTCGGAGGTGACGTCTTTCGGATGAGACGTTAAACTGAGGCTACGTCTGACCTAAACGATCCCACGGCACTATTTGAAGAAGAGCAAGTGGAGCTGTTCCCTGGTGTCCTGGGTCAATATTTATCCCTCACCTAACATTTAAAACAGATTATTTGGTCATTATTGATGTAATAAAACTCACTACACACTTGGTTTGAGCATAAAGCAAGGCTTTAATCAACTTGTTTCAGAACATGGAAGTCTAGTTATATTTCACTAGCTCCTTATCTTACAAAATGTCCCTGGCAAGCAGGGCCCACGCCCGAGTATTTATACTCCTTGGATGGCGCCACCAGCTGGCCGTCCAGCGTTATTTCATAAGTAGTTTCTTGATGATGAGATTTATAACAATTATTACATTGGTGTTTGTGGGGGCTTGCTGTGCACAAATTGACAGCTGCGTTTCCTACATTACAACAGTGACTACACTTCAAAAGTATTTCATTGGCTTTGAAGCGCTTTGGGATGTCCTGAGGTCATGAAAGGCGCTATGGAAATGCATGTTCTCTATGTTTATATTGGGAAATCAAAGGATGGAAACCGTGTTTGTGATTTTACAATACGCGCTGAATTTGCTAGACACCATCAGCGATGATTGGGCCCCTCGTTATTTACCCTCACATCTTGGAATAAGACAGCTATGCTGGCTGGGATTGTTTGGGGTTCCTTGTGTTTTTTATGGTGTCTGATTGTGATAAATCTTTTATGTAATTTTTCGCTTTTTGTTTGCTCTGAGTGACACTGGTTCGAAGTACTTTGATCTGCTAGTCATCAGTGACACCCATCATCCTGAAAGTACCAGATGTTGTAAATATCTGGGCAGTGCAGCTGGCACTAAATTATACTGTCACTCAACAACAACAACTACTTGTATTTATATAGCGCCTTTAACGTAGTAAAACATCCCAAGGCACTTCACAGGAGAATTAAAAAGACAAAAAATTTGACACCGATCCACATAACGTGAAATAAGGCAAACATAGAAGATAGGAGCAGGAGTAGGCCACTCGGCCACTCGAGCCTGCTCCGCCATTCAATGTGATCATGGCTGATCATCCAAATTCAGTACCCTGTCCCTGCTTTCTCCCCATACCCCATGATCCCTTTAGCCTTGAGAAATATATCCAACTCCTTCTTGAATATATTTAATGAATTGGCCTCTACTGCCTCTGTGGTAGAGAATTCCACAGGTTCACCACTCTCTGGGTGAAGAAATTCCTCCTCATTTCTGTCCTAAATGGCCTACCCCTTATCCTTAGACTGTGACCCCTGGTTCTGGACTCCCCGACCATCGGGAACATCCAAGACAGGTGACCAAAAGCTTGGTGAAAGAGGTCAGTTTTAAGGAGCGTCTTAAAGGATGAAAAAGTGGTAGCGAGGCAGAGAGGTTTAGGCGGGGAACTCCAGAGCTTGGGGCCTGGGCAACAGAAGGCACGGCCACCAAAGGTGGAGCGATTATAATCGGGGACGCTCAAGAGGGCAGAATTGGAGGAGCACAGAAATCTCGGGGTTGTGGGGCTGAAGGAGATTACAGAGATAGACTCGGGCTCGAGACATGAAGAATGTCTCAGTGGCAATTCTGTAATTATAACAGTTACTCTCCAGTCAACAACAGGTTCTGCAACACGGTTTAACAATTTTCAATGGATTGTTTCAGAACGGCACCATTTGTTATTTTTCCAAGTTCAAAAAGAAAGAAAGGCTTGCATTTCTATAGCGGCTTTCATGACCACTGGACGTCCCAAAGCACTTTACAGCCAATGAAGTACTTTTTGAAGTGTAGTCACTGTTGTAATGTAGGAAACGCAGCAGTCAATTTGCCCATAGCAAGCTCCCACAAACAGCAATGCGATAATGACCGGGTAATCTGTTTTCAGGAACGGATGCTTATTGTTGGAGAACGAAATAGACAAAAACAGCCTGTCGCACAAAATATAATTCTTAAAAAGAAGAGTGGCTGCAACTCAGTTTTTTGCTGAATGTGAAGGAACTTGCATTTCTAGAGCGCCTGTCACAATCTCAGGACGTCCCAAAGTGCTTTACAGCCAATGAAATACTTTGAAAGCGTAGTCACTGTCATTGTGAACACAGCAAGCTCCCACAAACAGCAAAGATCAGATAATCTGTTTTAGTGATGTTGGTTGAGGGATAAATATTGGCCCAGGATAACTCCCCCGCTCTTCCTTGGGATCTTTCACGTTCACCTGAGAGAGCAGATGGGGCCTCGGTTTAACGTCTCATCCAATTGACGGCATCTCCGACAGTGCAGCACTCCCTTAGGCTGACACTACCAATTCCGACACAACCTTTTAATGAAAATTCAAAGCTATTGCAAGGGTCACTTCTACAACTCAGAGACACCCTTTGGAAATTGTATTTCAGGGCTGAAGTATTTGCATTGTATATAGCCGTGCTTTATATTCATGCAGAACTCTTTTTCTAAGGAAAAGCCCACAACCAGAGTGGCATTACTGGTCTAGTTTTAGGGTGGAACATAGGAACAGGAGGAGGCCATTCAGCCCCTCGAGCCTGTTCCGCCATTCAATTAGATAATGGCTCATCTGTACCTTAATTACATCTACCTGCCTTGGTTCCATATCCTGTAATGCCCTTACTAACAAAAATCTATCAATCTCAGTTTTGAAATTTTCAATTGGCCCCCAGGGTCAACAGCTTTTTGGGGAGAGAGTTCCAGATTTCCACTACCCTTTGTGTGAAGAAGTGCTTCCTGACATCACCCCTGAATGGCCTGGCTCTAATTTTAAGGTTATGCCCCCTTGTTCTGGACTCCCCCCACCAGAGGAAATACTTTCGCTCTCTCTACCCTATCAAATCTTTTAATCATCTTAAACGCCTCAATTAGATCACCCCTTAATCTTCTATAGTCAAGGAAATATAAGCCTAGTCTGTGCAACCTGGCCTCATAATTTAACCCTTTTTGATGAATCTGAACTGCCCCCCTCCAAGGGTGCATTTATAGTGCAAGTTTAACACTAGTGCAGACTAGGTGCCGTCTTTTGGATGAGACGATAAACCGAGGTCTCGTCTGCTCTCTCAGCTGGATGTAAAAGATCCCTTGGCACCATTTTGAAGAAGAGCAGGGGAGTTCTCCCCGGTGTCCCAGCCAATATTTATCCCTCAACCAACATTACAAAAACAAATTGGCTGCCGTGTTTCTTACATTTCAACAGCGGCTACACTTCAAAAAAAGCACTTCATTGGTTGTAAAGCACTTTGGATCGTCCTGAGATCGTGAAAGGTGCTATATAAATGCAAGTCTTTCTTTCCTGTGACCCTTGCACAGATACTTTTCATTTACCAGCTCCTTCTGGTAATAATGGAAATTGCACATTCAGTGACCTGCAGCCAAATCCATCTGAACTGTGCAAACGTTTGAGTCTTTCTATCCAAAAAGAATCCAGAGGAAAGTGAGCTGAATCCAGCTTCCCAGTTTAGTTGAATGGTTATCTGTGCACCTCTTGGCACTTGGAAATGCTTTCACCACTTCAAACAGGATCAAAGGAGTAATTCTCAGCTCACAGTTACCCCACACAAGCCCTGCTTTGTTGCATTCACTGTAAAGCAAAATTGGCTGATAAAACAGTGGAGTAGACCTGTTAACTGAAGATAAGAAACAAGGATGTGTAAAAAAAGTTTAGTTTTTCTATTTATATAATAACTTAACGCCCAATGGCTCATTGGTAAAATCTAATGCTTAATCTGGAACTAAACCACAGTGTAATGACTTGCTGGTGCTGCACAGAGGTTGTGAATTCATATTCCCACCATGGAAAGTTGTGAAATTATATATATATTTTATAATCTATTTTTGGAATCTATCATAAAGGATGCAGTAACTGGGCACTTAGAAACTAATAGTAAGATTGGGCAGAGTCAACATGGATTTATGAAAGGGAAGTCCTGTTTGACAAAGCTATTGGAGTTCTTTGAGGGTGTAACTAGTGGAGTAGACAAAGGGGAACCGGTAGATGTGGCGTATTTGGATTTTCAGAAGGCCTTCGAGAAGGTCCCACACAAGAGGTTGGTGAACAAAATTAGGGCACATGGAATTGGGGGTAATATACTAGCATGGATTGAGAATTGGTTAACAGACAGAAAACAAAGAGTAGGGATAAACGGGTCTTTTTCAGGATGGCAGGCTGTGACTAGTGGGGTACCGCAAGGATCGGTGCTTGGACCCCAGCTAGTCACAATCTATATCAATGATTTGGATGAGGGGACTAAATGTAACATTTCCAAATTTGCAGATGACACAAAGCTAGGTGGCAGTGTCAGTTGCGAAGAGGATGTGAAGAGGCTTCAAGGGAATCTCGACAGGCTCAGTGAGTGGGTGAGAATATGACAGATTGATTGTAATGTGGATAAATGTGAAGTTATCCACTTTGGTAGAAAAAACAGAAAGTCAGAGTATTTCCTAAATGGTGAAAAATTGGGGAATGCAGATGCTCAAAGGGACCTGGTGTCCTTGTACATGAGACACTGAAAGCGATTGTGCAGGTGCAGCAAGCCATTAGGAAGGCAAATGGTATGCTGGCCTTCATTACAAGAGGATTTGAGTACAGAAGTAAATAAGTCTTTCTCCAATTATATAGGGCCTTGGTGAGACCACACCTAGAGTACTGTGTACAATTTGGTCTCCTTACCTAAGGAAGGATATGCTTGCCATAGAGGGAGTGCAACAAAGGTTCACAAGATTAATTCCTGGGATGGCGGGACTGTCGTATGAGAAGAGATTGAGTAAACTAGGCCTGTATTCTCTTGAATTCAGAAGAATGAGAGGGGATCTCATTGAAGCATACAAAATTATTACAGAGCTTGATAGGGTGGATGCTGGGAGAATGTTTCCCTTGGCTGGGGAGTCCAGAACCAGGGGCCACAGCCTCAGGATAAAGGGTAGGCCATTCAGGACTGAGATGAGAAGAAATTTCTTCACACAGAGGGTGGTAAATCTTTGGAATTCTCTACCCCAGAGGGCTGTGGAGGCTCAGTCATTGGGTTTATTCAAAACAGAAGTCGATAGATTTTTGACGAGTAAGGACATCAAGGGATATGGCGATAGGGCCGGTGAATGGAATTGAGGCAGAAGATCAGCCATGATCTCATTGAATGGCGGAGCAGGCTCGAAGGGCCGAACGGCCGACTCCTGCTCCTATTTCTTATGTTCTTATATTAGTTCATGGGATATGGGCATCACTGTCAAGGCCAGCATTTATTGCCCATCCCTAGTTGCCCTTGAGAAGGTGGTGGTGAGCCGCCTTCTTGAACCGCTGCAGTCCGTGTGGTGAAGGTACTCCCACAGTGCTGTTAGGGAGGGAGTTCCAGGATTTTGACCCAGCGACGATGAAGGATTGGTGATATACTTCTAAGTCAGAATGGTGTGTGACTTGGTGGGTGTTAAGTCTGTGTGTTATAGTGAGAATTACTACACAGACCACAAGAGTAAATTTTAACAGGTCTTTACTAGTCGAAGGTCAGGGCGGAACTGCCCAATAAATCATTACACAGCACTTATATACCGGTGTGGTCACCACCGGTATTACAGTATACAGCAGCCAAGATAAAGTAGTGCAACTCTTAAAATAGTTCTCTTAAAGGTGGAACGGTTACATACACCACAATCCTCCCTTTTTAGCTTAACAGTATATATT
Organism: Somniosus microcephalus; assembly: GCF_052327205.1. Lineage (NCBI taxonomy): Eukaryota > Metazoa > Chordata > Chondrichthyes > Squaliformes > Somniosidae > Somniosus > Somniosus microcephalus. The sequence goes on along the minus strand of NC_140987.1, from coordinate 447,790,241 downwards.
CCCCATTAACATAACATAATAACATATATACACAACTTCATGTAAAAACAGTTCACAGATTCAGTCTCTCTGGAGGCTTCCTGACTCGGTCCGGATAACGCCTCGGTGGTGTAGTAGTTTTCGGTGGTGTAGTAGGTTCTTTTGGCAAGGTCGATTCGGCTTGAATGTCAGTGTCGGGTTCATCTGATTCCAGTATCACCAGATCGGAGGTAGATACTATGGGTATCTCTGCTTCATCATTAGGCGTATAGAGTTGTGGAGTAGGTTGTCCCTTTTCGGATGACTCTATGATCTGGTCAACATGGCGCCTTATTATGCTTTCACCAATGTCCCCGGTATACATCAGCAGTCCTAGTCGTGTGCAAATAGTTCCAGGCTGCCATTTCTCGGTACGGTAGTCCCGGGCCAAAACTTGTTGACCTATCTGGAAGGTTCTAGTTGGGCTTTCATTCATGCCTTGAAATTGCCGGTTCTCTACGTCCCTTCTGATGTTTGGCTTGATCAAATCCAGCCGGCATCTTAGTCTTCTATTGAAAAACATCATGGCGGGAGTTTGGTTTGTAACCACATGTGTTGCATTCCTGTACGCCAACAAGAAGTTATCTACCTTATGTTGTAGATTTATGTCTTCATTACCCATGGCCTTTATGGCCTTCTTGAAGGTCTGGACAAACCTTTCAGCTAATCCATTGGTGGCGGGATGGTATGGGGCGGACGTGTAGTGCTTAACCCCATTGTTTTTTAAGAACTTCCTGAATTCTTCGGACACAAATTGCGGTCCATTATCAGAACAGATCTGTTCCGGCAGCCCATTCCTGGCAAATATGGTCCTTAATACTGTGATGGTTTTTTCCGTGGTGGTGGAGGACATCTTTATTACCTCCGGCCACTTGGAGTGTGCATCCACCGCGATTAAGAACATTGAGTCCATAAATGGACCAGCAAAGTCGATATGTACCCTTTGCCATGGAGACGAGGGCCACTCCCATGGATGTAGAGGGGCTTGTGGTGGGGCGTTTTGGACCTTCTGGCATCCTAGACAGCTCTTGGTCATTTCTTCGATGTCTCCATCGATACCTGGCCACCACACAAACGCTCTGGCTAGGTTCTTCATTTTCACTCCACCCAGATGCCCCTCGTGAAGCTCCTTTAGCACTTTATGCTGGAGTTTGGGTGGAATCACCACTCTGGATCCACACATCAAAGTTCCTCGGCACACTGACAGCTGCTCTCTTCTTTGCGAGAATGCTGGCAACAGTGGTTCGCCATGTGCTGGCCATCCCTTCACCGTTAAATCGTAGACTCGTGAGAGAGTCGGGTCATTTCTCGTTTCCTTTTCGATGGTAGAATTTGTTACTGGTAGACATTCCACTATGATTGAGTGGAACATCTCCACTGGGTCCACTGTAGGCGCCTCTTCTACCGTTGGCAACGGTAGGCGCGATAAACCGTCAGCATTCCCATGCTGTTTTGATCCTTTGTATTCTATGTCATATTGGTGTGCCCCTCGGAAAAGGGACCACCTCTGTAGCCTTTGCGCTGTCATAATGGAAACGCCCTTTTTAGGGTTGAATATGGATACCAACGGCTGGTGGTCTGTCAGCAGTGTAAACTTCTGGCCCTGCAGGTAATGATTAAACTTCTTTACTCCCCACACCAGGCTGAGAGCCTCCCTATCTATCTGAGCATAGTTGCGCTCAGCGGAGGTCAATGATCTGGATGCAAATGCGACTGGCCTTTCCAAGCCATTTGGCAACTTGTGTGAGAGTACTGCTCCAATACCATAAGGAGAAGCATCACAAGCTAAACGAATAGGTAGCGTTGGGTTGAAATGAGCCAACACTTCCTCTGAGGTGATCAATGCCTTGCTTTTGCGAAAGGCCTTCTTACAGTCCTCGCTCCACTTCCATGGTACTTCTTTCTGCAAAAGAGCATTCAGCGGGTGCAGCACCGTGGATAGATTTGGCAGAAACTTATGGTAATAGTTAATCAACCCTAGGAACGACCTCAACTGGGATACATTTTCCGGAGCGGGAGCCTTCACAACAGCTTCGATCTTGTCAGGTGACTTGTGCAGGCCCTCCTGGTCAATGACATGACCACAGTACGAGATCCGTTTCTGAAAGAACTCACATTTCTGGCGATTAACTCGAAGTCCATATTCCTTCAATCTGGTGAGCACCAGTTTCAAATTTGCAAGGTGTTCCTCATCGTCATCTCCTGTAATTAGGATATCGTCCAAGTAACATTGAGTGTTTGGAATTCCCTGTAATACCTGTTCCATGGCCCTCTGCCAAATTGCTGGAGCCGAAGCCACTCCAGAAACCAGTCTATTATATCGATACAAGACTCTGTGCGTGTTGATTGTGAGATACTGGCGCGACTCTTCCTCAACTTCCATCTGTAAGTACGCTTGCGCCAGGTCTATCTTGGTGAAGTGTTTCCCGCCAGACAATGAAGCAAAGATATCCTCAATCCGCGGAAGCGGATATTGCACCGTGTGAAGCACCGGATTAACTGTGACCTTGAAGTCTCCACAGATGCGGACCTTCCCCGGTTCCCCTGGCTTGTTACTCGATGAACGCTTCATGACGGGAACAATGGGCGTGGCCCACTCACTCCAGTCCACCTTAGACAGTACTCCCGAACGTTCAAGCCCTTCCAGTTCAGCTTCCACAGCAGGTCGTATCGCATAAGGTACCGGTCTGGCTTTGAAAAATTTTGGGTTTGCGTGTTCTGCAATCTTGATTTTTGCCTTAATTCCTCTCAGTGTTCCCAGTCCCTGTTGGAACACCTCTTTAGCTTCATCCAATATTCTGGACAATCGTTCAGGTTTGACATCTTTGTTTCCGGAATCTACCATTATTGCGTTTAGGGAGTGCCAGTCCATATTTATTTTTCTGATCCACTCCCGTCCTAGAAGTGGTGGAACTCCCTCAGGTGGTACATATAAGTCCATTCCTTGGTGTTCTTTGCCCTTGTGTATCACCTTGACTTTTATCTTTCCGATGGGGTATACTTTTTGCCCCGTGTATGTCTGCAATACTATCTCCGTATCCCGTAGGGGAATATGTTTGAATAACTTTTTGTAATCCTGCTTATTCATGCCCGTCAGCGCCGATCCGGTGTCCAATTCCATCTTCACTTGGACTCCTGCTATCTGCAGTGTGACCCAGATAGTTTGTCGGTCAGCTTCCTTACTCACGTTGTGAATTCTCAGACTACCCAGTTCCTTGCTGTTGGAGTCTGAATCCGAATTCTGTTCATCCGAACTCTTCTCAGCCACCTTATGTACCTTTCTGCACTTTTCCTGTGGTGACTTTTTGTTGCTGGTCTTCTTTCCTGACCGGCATACTTTAGCTATGTGACCAAGCTTGCCACATTTTCTACATTCCTGGTTTTTAAACCAGCATTGGTTCTGATCGTGTGTTGTCTTCCCACAATGATAACATTTCGTTGTACCCGAAGCCATTTGATCTACGCTGAGTACTGCTGCCTTCAGCTGCATTTCCGCGGTGCCTCTCGCTGCGGCTTCGTGCGATGCTGCAATAGTGACAGCCTTATCAAGTGTAAGATCATTCTCTTCAAGCAACCGCTTTTGTGTTCCATCTTTCAACAATCCACACACGAATTTGTCTCTCAGTGCCTCTGTCAGGCTTTCCCCAAACTGACAGTGTTTCGCTAGCTTACGCAGTTCAATTAAATACTCCGCGTTGCTTTCCTTTCAGTTGCGTTCTCGCATAAAATTTAAATCGTTCCGCTAACATCAGCGGTGTGGGGTTCAAATGATTCTTCAGGACAGCAACAATATTAGCGAAAGTCTGATCCGCCGGTTTAGCTGGTGATAGAAGTTGCTTCAATAGCCCGTATGTCTTCGCACCCATTGAGTTTAGTAAGGTTAGTGCTTTATCTTCATCTGATATTTTATTTGCCTTACAATATATCTCTATGCGTTCTACATACGTGGCCCAATCTTCAACATCGGGATCGAAATCGTTGATGTTACCACGCTTAGGCATCCTCGCGATCTTCTTGAGAAACAAAAGAATTATTATTATTTTTTTTTCTTTTACAAAATGGCGGTTTCCCGCGCTTGTCTTCTTCCCCCGCCTCCGAAAATGGCGGCTTCCCGCGTTTGCCTTTCTCCCCCGCTGGCTGTAATGGCGGTTGCCGTATTGCTGCGTTCGCCCTCCCCAGCGGTTTTCAATCGTGCCTCCCAGCCCCTCTTGCAGTCCAGTCCTTTCCCCCGGCTGCGGCTGAGTTCTCCGCGGTTTTTTATTCTCTCCCGCGCCTTACGCTGACCCGGTCGCTGCGCCTCGCGGCCTCGGTAGCTGCCCGGCCTTTTTCACCGGTCGCGGTCGAGCTCTCTCTCGACGCTGTTGTGTCTCCCAGCCCGCCTGCAGCCCGGTCTTTCGCACCGGCTGCGTTTACAATCACCGCGGCTCCCGTGCCTTACGCTGCCCCAGTCTCAGCACCTCTGGCCCCGACTTCTGTCCGGCTCTTTTCCCCGGCCGTGGTCGAGTTCTCCGCCCTTATATACTCCGTTTTTCCCTCCCCTACTTCACAGTCAACGTTTCCGACTGGCTTCTCATCGCTGATCGGCTTACCCACCACCGTGATAGAAGGGATGATCACTGCCTGTTGCTGATGGAAGGCTTCGTGTCAGAATTCTTCCCTTGCTCTGCAGACCTGAGTCTTCTCTCAGCAGAATGATGAGGGCGGATGCCTCCTCTCGACGCCCGTTAAACTGCCTTGGATGTATCTCTGCCGCAGGGTAAGATCGTACTCGTCGCCACTGTTAAGTCTGTGTGTTATATTGACAATTACTACACAGACCACAAGAGTAAACTTTAACAGGTCTTTACTAGTTGAAGGTCAGGGCGGAACTGCCCAAGAAATTATTACACAGCACTTATACACCGGTGTGGTCACCACCGGTATTACAGTATACAGCAGCCAAGATAAAGTAGTGCAACCCTTAAAATAGTTCTCTTAAAGGTGGAACGGTTACATACACTACAAATTCCACCCAAATTGAAGGATACAGTGCTCAATGAGCTTCATGAGGGTCATCTGGGAGGGGTAAAAATGAAGAACTTAGCCAGAGCGTTTGTGTGGTGGCCGGGAATCGATAGAGAAATCGAAGAGATGACCAAGAGCTGTACAGGATGCCAGAAGGTCCAAAACGCCCCACCGCAAGCCCCTCTACATCCATGGGAGTGGCCCTCATCTCCGTGGCAAAGGGTGCACATTGATTTTGCTGGTCCCTTTATGGACTCGATGTTCTTAATTGCGGTGGATGCACATTCAAAGTGGCCAGAGGTAATAAAAATGTCCTCAACCACCACAGAAAATACTATCACAGTCTTACGAACCATATTCGCCAGGAATGGGCTGCCTGAACAGATTTGCTCTGACAATGGACCACAGTTTGTGTCTGAAGAGTTCCGGAGGTTCTTAAAGAACAATGGTGTTAAGCATTACACATCCGCCCCATATCATCCAGCCACTAATGGATTGGCTGAGAGGTTTGTTCAAACATTCAAGAAGGCTATCAAGGCAATGTGTAATGAAGATATACCCCTACAACACAAGGTGGATAACTTCTTGTTTGCCTACTGGAATGCAACACATGCGGTTACCAACCAAACTCCAGCCATGATGTTCTTCAATCGAAGACTACGATGCCGCTTGGATTTGGTTAAGCCAAACGTCAGAAGAGATGTGGAGAACAGGCAGTTTCAGAATATGAATGAAAGGCTGACCAGGAGTTTTATGATAGGTCAACCAGTTTTGGCCCGGGACTACCGCACAGAGAAATGGCAGCCAGGAACGATCTGTACACGGCAAGGACCTCTAATGTATACCGTGGATGTTGGAGAGAGCATTGTAAGACGCCATGCTGACCAGATTCTAGAGTCACTGGAAAATGTCAACTCCACACCACGATCTGATACACCTGGCGATGAAACCGAAGTACCAATTGCATCTACCGCAGAATCGGTGATATTGGAAGCAGACGAACCAAACAACGACATTGATCCCGACTCAACCTTGCCAGAAGAACCTGATATCCCAAAGAGGCATTATCCAGACAGAATCAGGAAGCCTCCTCAAAGACTGAACTTATAATTGCTTAACTTCAACCAATGCATCGAGCAACCATAATAGTAATTAGTTATTATTTAGTTGTTAAATGAATGTTATGTACTGTTTATCTAAAAGGGGAGGAATTGTTGTTAATGTACCTTTAAGGGAATAACTGGTCTCAGACTGCAGTACCGGCAGTGACCACCCCTGTATAAAAGGCCCTAGCAGGCTTCTGTAGTTTCAGTTTCCAGGTTGTCTCCATTCAGTAAAGACTTGTTTTAATCAACTCCTGCAGTCCGTGTCTCAATTATACATGGACATAATAACAGTGACTACACTTTAATTGGAGCTCATTGGTTGTAAGTTGATTTTGGGAAGTCCTGAGGTTGTGAAAGGCACTGTATAAATGCAAATCTTTCTTTTTCCGTCCCTTCTCCCTACTCCTTTCCCTTTTCACTCCGACCCCATCTTTGCTTCCTCCCCTTCTTCACTGACTGTAGGATGGATAGTTTGGCTGCTCCGTTTCGCCCAAATAAAATTGAGGATGAGTTTACAGGCAAAAAGCACAAGCTAGTATTTTTCATGTTCTAACTTGGCATTAATGTAGTTGACGCATTTTGAACTTTTCATAGAGTCATAGGGGTCGATTTTCGTGGAGCCGTCAGGCAGGGTTTCAGGCGTGTGGGGGGGAAAATCCCGAATTCAGGGGTCCCGACACCATCCCGCCCAAAACCCCACTCCACGCAACTTTCAGAGGCGGCGGGTACCCGCCCCGCACTGAGACCCGCCGAAACCAGGCGGGAAGGGATTAGAGCCAATTAACTGCCTGTTAACAGTTAGTTAACAGGCAGTTTTTAGTCTAATCCCTATTTTGAGGGGTGTCGTGTGGGATCCCCGACGGCTCCAAACCACGCCAGGCTGAGCAGGTGGGCCGTCAGGTTGAAGGAGTTGGAGGGGTCGAGATGTCAGTGTTCAGGTGAGTGATGGGTGCATGAGTGCAAAGGTAAGTGTGTTTGGTGTGTCTAAAGTGTGTAAAGAACTTTTACTTACCTGTACTTAACTTAACAGCCTTTCTTCCTGTAGCCGTCGGGAGCCCATCACTCAGCCGGCACTTAAAGCTGAACGGCTGCGATCTGTGAAAAGTGACAGCCTTCAGCTTTCAGTGCCGGTGTGAGTTCTAACTGAGTCTGTGCAGAAGGACTCATGTTAGAACTCGGGCTGTCAGTGTTTCACAGCTTCAAACAGCTGTGAAACACTGATATTTCATCTGTCAAGAACTCTTGACAGATGAAATTGCAGTCTGTGACGTCACCTGTTTCCTGGTGGCCCTTAATTGGCCTGCTGAGCCCACTGGGCGGGCTCAACAAGGTCAATCAAGGGAAAATCGCGCGGATTGGCCGGACGTCGAAGTAGGCGGGTCTAAAACCCGAAAGTTGTAGTCCCGCCTTCTTCCCGACAGCATCAGGAAAATCGACCCCATAGAGTCATAGTTATACAGCACAGAAAGAGGCCCTTCGGCCTATCGTGTCTGCACCGGCCATCAAGCCCTGTCTATTCTAATCCCATTTTCCAGCACTTGTTCCATAGCCTTGTATGCTATGGCGTTTCAAGTGCTCATCTAAATGCTTTTTGAGTGTTGTGAGGGTTCCTGCCTCTACCACCCTTTCAGGCAGTGAGTTCCAGATTCCAACCACCTTCTGGGTGTAAAAGTTTTGCCTCAAATCCCCTCTAAACCTCCTGCCCCTTACCTTGAAACTATGCCTCCTGGTTATTCACCCCTCTACGAAGGGGAAAAGCTCCTTTCTATCTACCCTATCTATGCCCCTCATAATTTTGTACACCTCAATCAGGTCCCACCTCAGCCTTCTCTGCTCTATGGAAAACAAGCCCAGCCTGTCCAGTCTCACTTCATAGCTGAAGTGCTCCAGCCCAGGTAACATCCTGGTTAATCTCCTCTGCACCCTCTCCAATGCAATCACATCCCTCCTATAGTGTGGCGACCAGAACTGCACACAGTATTCCAGCTGTGGCCTAACTAACGTTTTGTAAAGTTCCATCATAACCTCCCTGTTCTTATATTCTATGCCTCGGCTAATGAAGGCAAGTATCCCATATGCCTTTTTAACCACCTTATCTACCTGTCCTGCTGCCTTCAGGGATCTATGTACATGCACACCAAGGTCCCTCTGATCCTCTGTCCTTCCTAGAGTCCTACCATTCATTGTGTATTCCCTTGCCTTGTTAGTCCTCCCAAAATGTATCACCTCACACTTTTCAGGGTTAACTTCCATTGGCCACTGTTCTGCCCATCTAACCATCCCGTCTATATCGTCCTGTAGCCTGAGGCTTCCCTCCTCGCTATTTACCACTCCACCAATTTTCGTGTCTTCTGCGAACTTACTGATCATACCTCCTACAGTCATATCTAAATCATTAATGTACACTACAAGCAGCAAAGGACCCAGCACCGATCCCTGCGGTACACCACTGGACACAGGCTTCCTGTACTGGCCTCACTAGACGTGCTCCTATCTAGTTATCCAGCAAGTTAAACACTTATTCAAATAATTCCTCGTGAAGCCGTTTCGCTGTTTGAAGCTTTACTTGAACAAATTTGTGAAACTGTAAACAAAGACAAAGTATGTTTTGTACATAAACTGAGTACTATACATTCGATATTACATAAGATATAAACATATTTACAACAGTAGAATAGACTAATTGTATAACTAACTAACATTTGGACTGTACTTCTGTAAATATCAACTATTACTTCTCGTAAACATAGTATTGTCAAAATACTACACTAACAAAGTTGCTATTATGCTAACAAACAAAGATACTCACAGATATTGCGCCTGGCCTAACATATGAGATCAGATACATTGGATTGAGGATCCCTCATGGAAGATCCTCCATTACTCAGTTAGGTTCTTCCTGGAATTCTACTTCCTGGGTCAAACAGGAAGAAAGGTAGAAAGGTCAAATGACCTCTGCTGCATACAAACACTGCTAACACAATAACCACCACCAGAGGGTGCTATCTGCATGTAAAATGTCCATAATGTCCATAAGTCCAGAACACTTCCAGTCACAAAAACAACCTCCAACCATCACCCTCTGCCGATAGCAAAATACTGCGGATGCTGTAAATCCAAAACAACAACAGAAAACGCTGGAAAAGCTCAGCAGGCCAGGCAACATCTGTGGAGAGAGAAACAGAGTCAACATTTCAGGTCAAAGAGCCTTCGTCAGAACTGAGAAAAAAGCAGGAAATGAAACAGATTAAAAAGCAAGTTTGGGGGCTGGGATAGTGGAGAGGGGATGAATGAACAAAAGGGAAGGTCTGTGAGAGGTGAAGAGGCATTAAGAGATATTCAAGGCGAGACGAGATGGTAATAGGACAGGTAAAGAAACAATAGACGGCTCTCGATGAAGTGTGAAATGCGTTGGCAGAGTGAGAGACAGCTGCCATGTGAGAGAGAAAAAAATGGGAAAAGGCTCAAACCAAAAGTGTGGATAAAAAATATATAAAAATATGGTAGGGGCCGAGGTAATGATCTGAAATTGTTGAACTCAATATTGAGTCCGGAAGGCTGCAAAGTGCCTAATCGGAAGATGAGGTGCTGTTCCTCGAGCTTGCACTGAGCTTCCGTGGAACAATGCAAGAGGCCGTGGACGGTGAGGTCTGAGTGGGAATGGAGCGGTGAATTGAAATGACAGGTGGCTGGAAGCTCGGGGTCACCCTTACAGACTGAACGGAGGTGTTCCGCAAAGCGGTCACCCAATCTGCGTTTGGTCTCCCCAATGTAGAGGAGAACACATCGTGAGCAGTGAATACAGTATACTAGATTGCAAGAAGTACAAGTAAATTGCTGTTTCACCTGGAAGGGGTGTTTGGGGCCCTGGACAGTGGGAAGGGGGCAGGTATAAGGGCAGGTGTTGCATCTCCTGTGCTTGCACGGGAAGGTGCCGGGCAAAGGGGAAGGGGTGTTAGGGGTGATAGAGGAGTGGACTAGGGTGTCTCAGAGGCAGCGGTCCCTAAGGAATGCTGAAAGGGGAGCATAACCTCGGCCCCTACCATACTTTTCTATATTTTTTATCCACAGCAGCCTGGGATACATCCCGTCAGGTCCTGGGGATTTATCCACTTTTAAGCCCGCTAAAACCATTAGTACCTCCTCCCTCTCAATATTAATTTGTTCAAGTATATCACAATCCCCCTGCCTGATTTCTATGCCTTCATCGTCCTTCTCCATAGTGTACACAGATGCAAAATATTCATTTAAAACCTGACCTACATCTTCCGGCTCTACACACAGATTGGTCCGTAGTCTTGTAGGTTACAGCACTTCAAGTGCATATCCAAGTACTTTTTAAATGTGATGAGGGTTTCTGCCTCTACTACCCTTTGAGGCAGTGAGTTCCAGACCCCCACCACCCTCTGGGTGAGAAAATTTATCCTCAACTCCCCTCTAATCCTTCTACCAACTACTTTAATTCTATGCCCCCTGGTTATTGACCCCTCTGCTAAGGGAAATAGGTCCTTCCTATCCACTCTATCTAGGCCCCTCATAATTTTATACACCTCAATTAGGACTCCCCTCAGCCTCCTCTGTTCCAAAGAAAACAACCCCAGCCAAACCAATCTATCCTCATAGCTAAAATTCCCCAGCCCAGGCAACATCCTCGCAAATCTCCTCTGTACCCCCTCTAGTGCAATCACATCCTTCCTGTAATGTGGTGACTAGAACTGCACGCAGTATTCTAGCTGCGACCTAACTATTGTTTTGTACAGTTCAAGCATAACCTCACTGCTCTTATATTCTATGCCTCAGCAAGTATCCCATATGCCTTCTTAACCACCTTATCTACCTCTCCTGCTACATTCACTCCAAGTTCCCTCTGATACTCTGCACTTCTCAGTGTTCTATCATTTACTGTGTATTCCCTTGCCTTGTTAGCTCTCCCTCAATGCACTAACTCACACTTCTCCAGATTGAATACTATTTGCCACTGTTCTGCCCACCAGACCAGCCCATCGATATCTTCCTGCAGTCCACAGATTTCTTTTTCATTATCAACCATGTGGCTAATTTGTGTATCATCTACAAACTTCTGAATCATACTTCCTACATTCAAGTCCAAATCATATATACCACAAAAAGCAAGGGACCTAGTACTGAGCCCTGCAGAACCCGACTGGAATCAGCCTTCCAGTCACAAAAACACCCGTCGACCATTACCCTTTGTTTTCTGCATCTGAGCCAGTTTTGGATCCAATTTGCCACTTTGTCTTGGATCCCATGGGCTTTTACTTTTGTGACCAGTCTGCCATGCGGGACCTTATAAAAAGCCTTGCTAAAACTCATATACACTACATCAAATGCACTACCCTCATTGACCCTCCTTGTTACCGCCTCAAAAAATTCAGTCAAGTTAGTCAAACATGACCTTCCCTTAACAAGTCCATGCTGACTGTCCCTGATTAATCCGTGCTTTTCTAAATGAATATTTATCCTGTCCCTCCGAATTATTTCCATTAATTTTCCCACCACCGAGATTAGGCTGACTGGCCTGTAATTGCTCAGTCTATCCCTTTCTCCCTTTTTAAACAACTGCACCACATTAGCAGTCCTCCAGTCCTCCAGCACTACACCTGTAGCCAGAGAGGATTGGAAAATGATGGTCAGTGTTGAGTCTGTATGTCCCAGTTAGGTTTAGGATCAATCACTGGACACAGACAACAAGAATAACTTTTAACAGGTCTTTACTATTCGAAGGTCAGGGCTGCACTGCCCAGCAGATCCTTGCACAACACTTATTTACCGGTGTGGTCACCACCGGTATTACAGTATTGCAGTATACAGCAGCCAAGAGAAAGTAGTACATCTCTTAAGGTAGTTCTCTTAAGGTGGAACAGGTTACATACACCACAATCCTCCCTTTTTAGCTTAACAGTTATATCCCCATTTAACATAACATAATAACATATATATGTACAACTTCATGCAAAACTGTTCAAAGATTCAGTCTCTGAGGAGGCCTCCTGATTCGAGTTGGATAACGCCTTTCAGGGGTCTCTGATTCTCGTTGCTGGGGTGACTCATCTAGTTGGTCTCTTATGGATTGGACATCATCATCAGGTACATTCACTTCTGAGGTAGATGCTTCAGGTTCACTAACTTCTTCCACGGTTGTCTCTGCAGTAACCATGGGTTCGACCCTTGTTCTCGATTCTACCAGTTGGTCAGCATGACGCCGTATTACATTTTCACCAATATCTACCGTGTACATCAGGGGTCCTTGTCTGGCCCGAATTGTTCCAGATTGCCATTTCTCGTTTTTATAGTCCCGGGCTAACACTGGTTGTCCTATTTCGAAACTCAGAGTGGTCTTGTTATTTATATGCTGGAACTGTTTGTTTTCAACTTCCCTCCGCACATTTGGTTTTAACAAGTCCAACCTGGACCGCAACCTCCTGTTGTAGAACATCATGGCAGGACTTTGGTTTGTCACTGCATGAGTGGCGTTTCGATATGCCAGTAGGAATTTGTCCACCTTGTGTTGTAGTGGAATCTGATCTTCGCTCATGGCCTTTATTGCTTTTTTAAACGTTTGTACAAATCTCTCGGCCAACCCGTTTGTAGCCGAATGATATGGGGCAGAGGTATAATGTTTCACCCCATTCTTCTTCATGAATCCCTGGAATTCTTCTGACACGAACTGCGGTCCGTTGTCTGAAAATATTTGTTCTGGCAATCCATTTCTCGCAAATATCGTTCTTAACACCGCGATCGTATTTTCCGAGGTAGTGGTAGACATCTTAATTACTTCTGGCCATTTAGAATGTGCGTCCACCGCAATTAAAAACATGGAGTCCATGAAAGGACCAGCAAAGTCAATATGTACACGTTGCCATGGGGTTGAAGGCCATTCCCATGGATGCAGCGGTGCAATCGGAGGTGCATTTTGCGCTTTTTGGCACCCTGAGCAGCTTTTCGTCAGCTCCTCTATCTGTTGGTCGATACCCGGCCACCACACATAAGCCCTAGCAAGGCTTTTCATCTTGACTCCCCCTAGATGACCTTCATGCAGTTCCTTTAGAACTCTCTCTCTTAACTTAGGAGGAATAATCACCCTTGTTCCATACATCAATGTTCCTTGACAGACGGACAGCTGTTCTCGTCTTGCTGAGAATGCCGGTAACAGTGGATCACCATGTGCTGGCCATCCCTTCACTGTCACTTCGTAGACCCTGGACAGTGTCGGGTCATTCCTGGTTTCTCTTTCAATACTTGCATTGGTGACTGGTAAACATTCGATGATGGTCGAGTGAAGTAACTCAACAGGGTCAACCGTCGGTGCCTCCTCCTCTGTAGGTAGTGGCAGCCGCGACAGCCCATCAGCATTACCATGCTGCTTTGTACCTTTGAATTCTATCTGATATTGATGTGCCCCTAGGAAAAGAGACCATCTCTGGAGCCTCTGTGCTGTCATCACCGAAACACCCTTCTTAGGGTTAAAAATGGATACCAACGGCTGGTGGTCTGTCAGAAGCGTAAACTTTTGGCCCTGCAGGTAATGATTAAACTTCTTTACTCCCCACACAAGGCTGAGAGCCTCCCTATCTATCTGAGCATAGTTGCGCTCAGCAGAGGTCAATGATCTGGATGCGAATGCAACTGGCCTCTCCTGGCCATTTGGCAACTTGTGTGAGAGTACAGCCCCAATACCATATGGAGAAGCATCACAAGCCAAACAAATAGGCAGCGTTGGGTTTAAGTGAGCCAACACTTCCTCTGAGGTGATCAATGCCTTGCTTTCGCGAAAGGCCCTCTTACAGTCCTCGCTCCACTTCCATGGTACTCCCTTCTGCAAAAGAGCGTTCAGCGGATGCAGCACCGTGGATAAATTTGGCAGAAACTTATGGTAATAGTTAATCAACCCTAGAAACGACTTCAATTGGGATACATTATCCGGAGCGGGAGCCTTCACAACAGCTTCGATCTTGTCGGGAGACTTATGAAGCCCCTCCTGGTCAATGACATGACCACAGTACGAGATCCGCTTCTGAAAGAATTCACATTTCTGGCGATTAACTCGAAAACCATATTCTTTCAATCTGGTGAGCACCAGTTCCAAGTTTGCAAGGTGTTCCTCGTCATCATCTCCTGTAATCAGAATATCGTCCAGGTAACCTTGTGTACCTGGAATTCCCTGTAATACCTGCTCCATGGCCCTCTGCCAAATTGCTGGAGCCGATGCCACTCCAAAAACCAGTCTATTATACCGGTACAAGCCTCTATGCGTGTTGATCGTGAGATACTGGCGTGACTCTTCCTCAACTTCCATCTGTAAGTATGCCTGAGCCAGGTCTATCTTGGTGAAGTGTTTCCCGCCAGACAACGAAGCGAAGATATCCTCAATCCGTGGAAGCGGATACTGCACTGTGTGAAGCACCGGATTAACAGTGATCTTGAAATCACCACAGATGCGAACCTTCCCCGGTTCCCCTGGCTTGTTGCTCGATGAACGCTTCATGAATGGGACAATGGGCGTGGCCCACTCACTCCAGTCTACCTTAGACAGTACTCCTGAACGTTCTAGCCCTTCCAGCTCAGCTTCCACAGCAGGTCGTATTGCATAAGGTACCGGTCTGGCTTTGAAAAATTTCGAGTTTGCATGTTCTTCAACCTTGATGTTTGCCGTAATTCCTCTCAGTGTTCCCAGTCCTTGTTGGAACACCTCTTTAGCATCGTCCAATATTCTGGACAATCGTTTAGGTTTGACATCTTTTGTACTGGAATCTACCGTTAGTGCTTTTAAGGAATGCCAGTCCATATTTATTTTCCTAATCCACTCCCATCCCAGTAGTGGTGCACCTCCCTCAGGTAGCACATATAAGTCCATTCCTCGACTTTCTTTGCCCTTGTGGACCACCTTTACCTCTATCTTCCCGATGGGGTATACTCTTTGCCCCGTGTATGTTTTCAATACAATCTCCGTATCCCGTAGGGGAATATGTGGGAATAACCTTTTGTAATCTTTCTTATTCATGACCGTCAATGCCGATCCAGTGTCCAATTCCATCTTCACTTGGACTCCTGCTATCTGAAGTGTGACCCAAATTGTTTGGAGGTCTGCTTCCTTACCAGCATTGTGTACTCTTAGGCTACCCAGTTCATTACTGCTGGCATCTGAATCTGACTTCTGTTCATTCAAACTGTTCTCTGTCACCTTGTGTACCTTTTTGTACTTTTCCTGCGGTGACTTTTTGTTGCTGGTCTTCTTTCCTGACCGGCATACTTTAGCTATGTGACCAAGCCTGCCACATTCTCTGCATTCCTGATTTTTGAACCAGCACTGGTTCTGATCGTGTGTTGTCTTTCCACAACGATAACATTTTACTGTACTCAAGACCATTTGATTGGTACAGAGTTCTGGTGACCGTAGCTGCATTTCCGCAGTGCCTCTTGCTGCGGCTTCTTGCGATGCTGCAATAGTGACAGCTTTATCAAGCGTAAGATCATTCTCTTCAAGCAGTCGCTTTTGTGTTCCTTCTTTTAACAATCCACACACAAATTTATCTCTCAGCGCATCTGCTAGCCCTGTCCCAAACTGACAGTACTTCGATAGCTTACGTAGTTCAATTAAAAATTCAGCATTGCTTTCGTCTTTCAACTGCGTTCTTCTGTAAAATTTAAATCGTTCTGCTATCATCAGCGGCGTGGGGTTTAAATGATTTTTCAGGACAGTAACAATATTCGCGAAGGTCTGATCCGCTGGTTTAATTGGTGATAGAAGGTGCTTCAATAGCCCGTATGTCTTCGCCCCCATTGAGCTTAATAAGGTTAATGCTTTCTCATCATCTGGTACCTTATTTGCTTTACAATAAACTTCCATGCGTTCTACATACGTGGTCCAATCTTCGACATCACTATCAAAGGTATTAATGCTCCCATGTTTAGGCATCCTTGCCAGTTTAAATTTTTTTTTTTTTTTTTTTTAAATGGCGGCTTCCCGCGCTTGTCTTCTTCCCCCGCCTACTAAAATGGCGGCTTCCCACGCTTGGTGGTCTTTCCCGCGCTCGTCTTCTTCCCCCGCCGACTACAATGGCGGATTCCCGCGTTTGCCTTCTTCCCCCGCTGGCTGCAATGGCGATTGCCTTGCTGCTGCCGTTCTCGCCTCCCCAGCGGTTCTCACTCCCCGACGCTGCTTTGCCTTGCAGCCCCGCTTGCAGCCCGGTCCTTTACACCGGCTGCATTTGAGTTCTCCGCGGCTCTCGTGCCTTAAGCTTCTCAACTCCCCGACGCTGTTTTGCCTCGCAGCCCCGCTCGCAGCCCGGTCCTGTACACCGGCTGCGTTTGAGTTCTCCACGGCTCTCGAGCCTTAAGCTGCCCCAGTCGCTGCACCTCTCGGCCTTGATTGCAGCCCGGCCCTTTCTACCGGCCGTGGTCGAACTCTCCGCCCTTATTCCTCCGTTTTCCCTCCCCTACTCCACAGTCAACGCGGCCGACTTTCTGCTCGTGTCGCTGATCGGCTTACCCACCACCATGGTAGAAGGGTTTTGAGGACGAAGCTGCCTTGGATGTAAATTTGCCGCAGGGTAAGATCGGACTCGTCGCCACTGTTGAGTCTGTATGTCCCAGTTAGGTTTAGGATCAATCACTGGACACAGACAATAAGAATAACTTTTAACAGGTCTTTACTATTCGAAGTTCAGGGCTGAACTGCCCAGCAAATCCTTGCACAACACTTATATACCGGTGTGGTCACCACCGGTATTACAGTATTACAGTATACAGCAGCCAAGAGAATGTAGTACATCTCTTAAGGTAGTTCTCTTAAGGTGGAACAGGTCACATACACCACAGTCAGAGTCTCTGCTATTTTCTCTCTTACTTCCCTTAACAGCCATGGATACATTTCATCCGGGCCTGGGGATTTATCCAGTTTCAAAAATGCTAAACCCCTTAATACTTCCGCTTTCACTGTTTATTTCATCTAATATTTCACACTCCTCCTCCCTGATTGCAATGTCTGCATCGTCCCTCTCTTTTGTGAAAACAGACGCAAAGTATTCATTAAGAATCATACCCACGCCTTCCGCCTCCACACACAGGTTACCTTTATGGTCCCTACTAGGCCCTAATTTTAATTAGTTATCCTCTTGCGCTTAATGTATTTATAAAGCATCTTTTTGTTTTCCTTGATTTTACTTGCCAATATTTTTTCATGCCCTCTCTTTGCTTTCCTAATTTCCTTTTTAATTTCACCCCTGCACTTTCTGTACTCCTCTAGAGTTTCTGCAGTATTGAGCCCTCGGTATCTGTCATAAGCTTCCCTTTTTTTCTTTATCCTTCCCTGTATGCCCCTTGACATCCAGGGAGCTCTAGATTTGTTAGTCCCACCCTTTTTCTTTAAGGGAACATACTTGCTCTGAACCCTCACTACCTTCTCCTTGAATGCCCCCCACTGCTCTGACACTGATTTACCTTCAAGTATCTGTCTCCAGTCCACTTTGGCTAAATCACATCTCAGCCTAGTAAAATTAGCTTTTCCACAATTGAGAACTTTTATTCCTGGTCTATCCTTGTCCTTTTCCATAACTACGCGAAACCTAACTGAATTATGATCACTACCACCAGAAGATAGAATCATTTCTAGGCTATCCAGAGAGAAACAGTCAAAGCAGCAATTGTTGAAGACAATTTAGACTTGAAAATATAAACACCAACCGTGGAGAGCATCTGCTGGGTGCAAGGCAAGATGATACTCTGATCCAAGTGAAATATCTTGCTTCTGGACAGACAGCCATGAGAGAGCTAGATTGCCTCACGTGCCACGAGGTGCAGGAGGTTCTAACAGCTAACTAACCAACTAACTAGCCAACACCTTCCATTCCCTGAGTTCGTGCCTGTGCCAGCTCTTTGAAAGAGCTCTCCAATTAATCTGCCTCCCCTTGCTCTTTCCCTATCGCCCTGCAAATTTTTCCTTTTCAAGTATTTATCCAATTTCCCTTTTGAAAGTTACTATTGAATCTGCTTCCACCGCCCAACACTGGACAAACAGAGGGCTACAGGGGGGGAGGAGCTAAACACGATCAAAATCACTAAGGAAGTGGTACTCGGTAAAATAATGGGACTCAAGGCGGATAAATCCCCTGGACCTGATGGCTTACATCCTAGGGTCTTGAGGGAAGTGGCGGTAGGGATTGTGGATGCATTGGTAATAATTTTCCAAAACTCCCTGGACTCGGCAAAGGTCCTGGCAGACTGGAAAACTGCTAATGTAACACCCTTATTTAAAAAGGGCAGTAGACAGAAGGCTGGAAACTATAGACCGGTTAGCCTAACATCTGTGGTAGGTAAAATTTTGGAGTCCATTATTAAGGAGACAGTAACAGGACATTTGGATAATCATAATTTAATAGGACAAAGTCAGCATGGTTTTATGAAGGGGAAGTCATGTTTGACAAATTTGCTGGAGTTCTTTGAGGAAGTAACATATAGGGTGGATAAAGGGGAACCAGTGGGCATAGTGTATTTAGACTTCCAAAAGGCATTTGACAAGGTGCCACACAAAAGATTATTGCTTAAGATAAAAAATCACGGGATTGGGGGTAATATTCTGGCATGGATAGAGGATTGGCTATCTAACAGAAGGCAGAGAGTTGGGATAAATAGTTCATTCTCAGACTGGCAATCAGTAACTAGTGGTGTTCCGCAGGGGTCAGTGTTGGGTCCCCAACTCTTTACAATCTATATTAACGATTTGGAGGAGGGGACCAAGTGTAACATATCAAAGTTTGCAGATGATACTAAGATGGGAGGGAAAGTAGTGAGTGAGGAGGTCATAAAAAACCTGCAAAGGGACATAGACAGGCTAAGTAAGTGGGCAGAGATTTGGCAGATGGAATACAATACTGGAAAGTGTGAGGTTATGCACTTTGGCAGGAAAAATCGTAGAGCAAGTTATTATCTTAATGGCAAGAAACTTGAAAGTACTGAAGTACAAAGGGATCTGGGGGTCCTGGTGCATGAAACTCAAAAGGTTAGTATGCAGGTGCAGCAAGTGATTAAGAAGGCCAATGGAATGTTGGCTTTCATTGCTAGGGGGATAGAATATAAAAATAGGGAGGTATTGCTTCAGTTGTACAAGGTATTGGTGAGACCGCACCTGAAATACTGCGTACAGTTTTGGTGTCCATACTTAAGAAAGGACATACTTGCTCTCGAGTCAGTACAAAGAAGGTTCACTCGGTTAATCCTGGGGATGAGGGGATGGACATATGAGGAGAGGTTGAGTAGATTGGGACTCTACTCATTGGAGTTCAGAAGAATGAGAGGCGATCTTATTGAAACATATAAGATTGTGAAGGGGTTGGATCGGGTGGATGCGAGGAGGATGTTCCCGATGATGGGTGAAACTAGAACTAGGGGGCATAGTCTTAGAATAAGGGGCTGCTCTTTCAAAACTGAGATGAGGAGGAACTACTTCACTCAGAGGGTGGTAGGTCCATGGAATATGCTGCCCCAAAAAGCTGTAGAAGCTACATCATTACATAAATTTAAAACAGAAATAGACAGTTTCCTAGAAGTAAAGGGAATTAAGGGTTACGGGGAGCGGGCAGGAATTTGGACATGAGTCTAGGTTCGGATCGGTCATGGCCCTGTGGGTAGCGGAGCGGGCCCAGGGGCCGTGTAGCCTGATCCTGCTCCTATTTCGTGAGTCTAATTCTGTTAGATTCAGGAGATGGTTCTGTGATAGTAGATTGGCGGTTAGGATCAGATCAGCCATGATCTTATTGAATGGCGGAGCAGGCTCGAGGGGCCGATTGGCCTACTCCTGCTCCTATTTCTTATGTTCTTATGTTCTTATGTTCCCTTTCAGGCAGCGCATTCCAGATCACAACAACTCGCCGTGTAAAAAAAAATTCTCCTCATCTCCCCTCTGCTTCTTTTGCCAATTACCTTCAATCTGTGTCCTCTGGTTACCGACCCTCCTGCCAGTGGAAACAATTCCTCCCTAGCTACTCTATCAAAACCCCTCATAATTTTCAACACCTCAATTAAATCGCCCCTTGACCTCTCTGCCTGAGAACAATTCCAGTTTCTCTCATGTCAGCTGTGGCTCAGTGGGTAGCACACTCGCTTCTGAGTCAGAAGGTTGTGGGTTCAAGTCCCACTCCAGGGACTGTGAACACATAAAGCTAGGCTGACCCTCCAGTGCAGTGCTGGGGGAGCACTGCACTGTTGGAGGTGCTGTCTTTTGGATGAGATGTTAAACTGAGGCCCTGCCTGCTCTCTCAGGTGGGCATAAAAGATCCCAAGGCACTATTTCGAAGAAGAACAGGGGATTTATCCCCGGTGTCCTGGGGCCAATACTTATCCCTCAACCAACTTAACAAAAACAGATTATCTGGTCATTATCACATTGCTGTTTGTGGGAGCTTGCTGTGTGCAAATTGGCTGCCGCGTTTCCCATATTGCAACAGTGACTACACTTCAAAAAGTACTTCATTGGCTGTAAAGTGCTTTGAGATGTCCGGTGGTTGTGAAAGGCGCTATATAAATGCAAGACTTTCCTTTTTTTCTTTTGTCTCTCCACATAACTGAAGTCCCTCATCTATGGTCTCATTCTGGTAAATCTCCTCTGCACCCTCTGCAAACATCGACCAGTGGCAGTCCCGGCAGGGGAGAGAGGGACATCGCAGTCGGTGTGGCGAGGAAGCAATAGGCCGCACTGCCCGATATTGTCTAGTTCTCCACCGTTACCCCAGCCCAATTTGGGCAGGATCGCGGAGGGGATTTCAGGCCTTTAATTAGAATGCCGAAAGTTACACTTCATTGTGGCACTCCGAAGATGCTACAAAAGTAATTTTGTGAGGCTTTAAAGCTGGTGCTAGGGTGGCCATACCACCATGATTGTCCTGGGTTCCCCAGAAATGAAAGATTAAACTCCCGGACACTGCTGTGAGCAGACCCGGGAGAAAAGTCACAGAGGCCATGGAAACAAATTGTGCGTTTTTTCGATTTACTTTGAACAATTTTGTTTATTAGTTATAAAAATATTGGAGATGGGGAAAAATGGCTGTTTGACAAGCAGGGCAGTTGGAGATCATTTAATGATACCTCCAGGAATATGTTATAACAAACCTAGTTGGCGCAGGGCTTCATTACATAGGAGATAGGAGCAGGAGTAGGCCATTCGGCCCCTCGAGCCTGCTCCGCCATTCAATGAGATCATGGCTGATCATCCAAATTCAGTACCCTGTCCCTGCTTTCTCCCCATATCCCTTGATCCCTTTAGCCTTAAGAAATATATCTAACTCCTCCTTGAATATTTTTAATGAATTGGCCTCAACTGCCTTTTGCGGTAGAGAATTCCACAGGTTCACCGCTCTCTGGGTGAAGAAATTCCTCCTCATCTCTCTCCTAAATGGCTTACCCCTTATCCTTAGAATGTGACCCCTGGTTCTGGACTCCCCGGCCATTGGGAACATCCTTCCTGCATCTAGTCTGTCTAGTCCTGTTAGAATTTTATAAGTTTCAATGAGATCCCCTCTCATTCTTCTAAACTCCAGCGAATATAAGCCCAATCGACCCAATCTCTCCTCATACCTCATTCCTGCCATCCCAGGTATCAGCCTGGTGAATCTTCGCTGCACTCCCTCCATGACAAGAACATCCTTCCTCAGATCATTAGTGGTGATTGGGGCATTATAGTGTTACAGCACCTTCTCCAACGCCATGTCTAGTGACGCGCCACTCCGGCAGTGGAGCCTTGTCAAAATTCTTCTGAATTTAGTGCTGTGCACTTCACATTGCACTCGATTGTCATTCAGCATGGCATCCTGGTGTTGTTTTGCAAAGAAAAATAAATTGTACGTCTTAAGTACGGGGATTATCAATGCTCCTTCAGCCTGCTGTTTCTATTCAAGGATCTGCTGAATCTCAGGCATCAGGGGGTAACTTAATTGAGGAACACCACACAAAACAATTTCAGTGCATTTTGTATCATGTGGCACAAGGAAGGTTGTCAGTGAATGTTCGTTTTCAGTTTCTATGATAAAAATACACAATTCTTAAGCACTACAGTAACACATTCAAGGTCCCCAAAACTAGGTGCAATCCCTTCCAATCAAATAGAGATGACTCGTCACCGCACAAGCTCATAGCCATTCTTCATTAATGGTTACGCTGTCCTCAATTGTTTTAAACATATAGGGGGTAATTTTAACTGTTACCGATTTTTGTAAAACGGGCAAGAAGTGATCGGCCGCCATTATACACCCCATTGAAGTCAACTGAAACGGAAATAGGGCAGTGTGGCCAATCCGTAGATGGTTTGAGTGTGTAACCCAAAGCTTATTACCATAAAGGTTTACAGCACAGGAGGAGGCCATTTAGCCCATCGTTTCTGTGCCATCTCTTTGCTCGAGTAGTTCAAAATTAATTCCATTGTTCTACTCTCTCCTCGTATCACTCTATCTTCCTCTTCTCCAAATGCTAATCTACTCTTCCCTTGAAAGTTGTAATGGTTTCTCTGCCCTTTGGTAACGTATTCCATTTCTCCAACAACACTGTGTGTAAAGAAATTTCTTCTAGCCTCTCGTCTCAGACTCTCAGTGTGAATCTTAAGGACAAAAGCAGCAGGCCCATGGGAACACCGCCACCTCCAAGTTCCCCTCCAAGATGTAATAAAACATCCCAAGGTGCTTCACAGGAGAGGTATAAAACAAAATTTGACACCGAGCCATATAAGGAGATAATAGGGCAGAAAGAGGTAGGTTTTAAGGAGCGTCTTAAAGGTGGAGAGAGAGGTAGAGAGGCGGAGAGGTTTAGGGAGGGAGTTCCAGAGCTCAGGGCCTTGGCAGCTGAAGGCACGGCCACCAATGGTGGAGTGTTTATAATGAGGGATGCTCAAGAGACCAGAATTCGAGGAGCGCAGATATCTCGAGGGGGTTGTGGAGCTGATGGAGATTACAGAGATAGAGAAGGGCGAGGCCATGGAGGGATTTGAAAACAAGGATGAGAATTTTGAAATCGAGGCGCTGCTTAACCGGGAGCCAATGTAGGTCAGCAAGCATAGGGGTGATGGCTGAACAGGGCTTGGTGCGAGTTAGGACATCGGCAGCTGAGTTTTGGATGACCTCAAATTTACAGAGGGTAGAACGTAGGAAGCCAGCCAGGAGTGTGTTGGAATAGTCAAGTCTAGAGGTAACAAAGGCAAGGATGAGGGTTTCAGCAGTGGAGGAGCTGAGGCAGGTCGGAGTTGGCCGATGTTCCGGAGGTGGAAGTTGGAGGCCTTAGTGATGGTGCGGATATGTGGTCGGAAGCTCACTTCAGGGTCAAGTATAGCACCAAGGTTGCGAACAGTCTGGTTCTGCCTCAGACAGTTGCCGCGGAGAGGGATGGAGTTGGTGGCCAGTCAAGAGAGAAGTTAGGAAACACTTCTTCACGCAAAGGGTGGTAGAAGTGTGGAACTCTCTCCCACAAAAAGCAGAAGTTGCTATGTCAATTAATAATTTTAAATCTGAGATCAAGATTTGACACCGAGCCACATAAGGAAATATTAAGACAGGTAACCAAAAGCTTGGTCAGTGAGATAAGTTTTAAGGAGCACCTTAAAAGAGGAGAGTGTGTTGGAGAGGTTCAGGGAGGGAATTCCAGAGCTAAGAGTCGAGGCAGCCGAAGGCACGGCCGCCAATGGTGGGGCAAAGGAAGTGTGGTATGCACAAGAGGCCAGAATTGGAGGAGCGCCGAGATCTCGGAAGGTTGTAGGGCTGGAGGCGGTCACGGAGATAGGGGAGAACACACCATTTCATGAAGTCATCATTATTTTGAACAATTGAATGCATGCGTTCGGAAAGTGCATTGAAGGATTTAGTGCGAGCACTTTAAATCTTTGTAAGGAAACAGTACCAGACACAAATTAGAACGCTTATCTTGAGCAACATGACATGAATCATTGAATGATCCGTTAATGTGTCGAAAAACAAGTAATAATATAAAAGTTATTAGATGTTGTGATTTTTTTATAGATGGTGGTAAAGCAAATGAAGTGACAGTAAATTTATAAATCACTCCACTATTCACAATCTAAGTCAAGGAGATCTTGTCTGCTGAGCTCCAATTACCATTTAGAAACAAGCAGGTAATGAATTGTAGCTGGTAAATGTTGTTATGAGGGCAAACCCTTATTATTATATTGATGCTGTCTCTGCCTTTTCCCTCCTATAAGTATCTCAGTGCTGAAGTTGAATACGAGCTGTGTTTGTGTGCCAGACTTTGCTGAAGCAATCTTAAGTACAGCTTCAACTTGGGGCCAACTTGCTCTCTTCCTCCACCAGTTGAGTGAGTGGGCAAATACATGGCAGATGCAGTGTAATGTGGATATATGCGAAGTTATCCACTTCGGTAGGAAAAACAGAAAGGTAGAGTATTATTTAAATGGTGATAGATTGGGAAATGCTGATGTACAAAGGGACCTGGGTGTCCTTGTACACCAGTCACTGAAAGCAAACATGCAGGTGCAGCAAGCAGTTAGGAAGGCAAATGGTATGTTGGCCTTCATTGCAAGAGGATTTGAGTACAGGAGCAAGGATGTCTTACTACAGTTATACAGGGCCTTGGTGAGACCACACCTGGAGTACTGTGTGCAGTTTTGATCTCCTTACCTAAGAAAGGATATACTCGCCATAGAGGGAGTGCAGCGAAGATTCACCAGACTGATTCCTGGGATGGCAGAACTGTCGTATGAGGAGAGCTTGGGTCGACTAGGCCTGTATTCACTAGAGTTTAGAAGAATGAGAGGGGATCTCATTGAAACGTATAAAATTCTGACAGGGCTAGACAGATTGGATGCAGGGACAGTGTTTCCCCTGGCTGGGGAGTCTAGAACGAGGGGTCACAGTCTCAGGATACGGGGTAGGACATTTAGGACTGAGATACAGGTGGTGAACCTGTGGAATTCTCTACCACAGAAGGTTGTGGAGGCCAAGTCACTGAATATATTTAAGAAGGAAATAGATAGATTTTTAGACACAAAAGGCATCAATGGGTATGGGGAGAGAGTGGGAATATGGTATTGAGATAGAGGATCAGCCATGATCATATTGAATGGCGGAGCAGGCTCGAAGGGCCGAATGGCCGACTCCTGCAACTATTTTTCTATGTTTCTATGTTTCTACCTCCAGTCCTTTAATCATTGGTTCAATCAAGTCCTAATGGCTCTGGCTGTTTCCTGTGCCCAGTGAAATGCTCGAAGGTATCTTTCTCTACAGGAGGAGAGCCATTGAAACGTTAGTTGTGAGCATTGCAGCTGGTGACCTTGGAGTGAAGGTTCTGTGGTTTCCACTGGTTCATTAGAAGCATTCTGCCCAATGAGAGGTGGTGGCAGTCTTAAGGGGTGGCACCCATGGACAGGGGAGAACATTTGATCCCTGTGAAGGAGGTGGATAGTGATGGCCTTGGCTGCTTCCTTCAATGTGATTTGATGTTCAAGGTAGCATTGATTTAATTTAGTACATTTGTGTGGATAGGCACTCTGGGGCTGAAATTGGCATCGCCCCAGTTGGGGCGCTAATTTTGAAATTTTGAAAATTTAGCACCAGACACTAAGGTTTCCGAACTTCTAATAAATTGGGTGTTAGTGCCCCAGAAAGAGCTGGGGTGCTAAATCAAGCACTAATGATCTCAGTGGGGCGCTACAGGGACGCTACCAGCAGAGTGCTAATAAATTTCAGGTGCAAGGCATTCAGCAATGATCCTTTCAGTAGGTAGCACGCAGACTTCTGTGGCAGAAGGTTGTGGGTTCAAGTCCCACCCCAGAGACTTGAGCACATAAAGCTAGGCTGACACTCCCAGTGCAATGCTGAGAGAGTGCTGCACTGTCGGAGGTGCCGTCTTTTGGATGAGACGTTAAACCGTTGAGACGTCTGCTCTCTCAGGTGGACGTAAAAGATCCCGTGGCACTATTTCGAAGAAAAGTAGGGGCGTTCTCCCTGGTATCCTGGCCAATATTTATCCTTCAACCAACATAACAAAAACAGATTATCTGGTCATTATCACATTGCTGTTTGTGGGAGCTTGCTGTGTGCAAATTGGCTGCCGTGTTTCCTACATTAGAACAGTGAGTCCACTTCAAAAGTACTTCATTGACTGTAAAGCACTTTGAGATGTCCGGTGGTCATGAAAGGCGCTATATATATGCAAGCCTTTCTTTTTCTCTTTCACACTGGTTCCTTCCAGCTCTAAAAGGGGAGTTCACATTGTGCAGATGCTCATTTTCAGCATTGTTAGCTTTGAGACGACCTATGAGCGAGTGAACCCCCTGATGGCTGTGGCTGTTCCCACTCTCAGGGAGAGAGCTCGTCGGTTCACAGACGTGGCTGTAAGATTCACAAAATTCCCACATTCCCCCAAGGTTATTAATAAAAGGGACCCTACATGGACAATTTAAAAAGGGTACCCAAAAGATGGCGCCCGCACCTCGTGACCAAATGCCTGTAAGATTTTAAAAAGCTTGGACTCTGTAGCGCAGAACAGGCAGTTTCGGGAAATCGAAACTTAAAATGCATTTCTGTGAAAAGGACTTTGTGTTTGAAAATCAGACAGCTAAGCAAACACTGAATATGCATTTTGCCAAATTGGAACAGATCAACCCAGTTAGGCCTAAGCGCAAGGCCATTAGTTTGTCCGCATAAATAATCGGAAACAGTTAATGGAAGCCATCAAGGTTGCACAGGCCGATTAAAATGCATTAATGACAATACAGCCCGGACATCAGGCCATTAGGTGCGATAAACGGCCATCTAATACCAGTTAGTTTAGATTGGTATAATCGTTTAAAACAGCCCGCCAAAAGTGAAACAATGGACTGACCTGATTTGGCACGCAGATTAGGGCCTGCCGAAGGAGTATAATTGTAGGCCCATCAGTACCAATCGCTCTCTTACCCTTGACTCTGACTTCTCATCTGGTCTTGGGCTGCCGCCGCTCGTACTCATGCCCTGGCCTCGTGGCGGGTTCTCGTCTCGCTCCCCGCATTGGGTTTTCAGCAGCCAAGCATACCAATCGCAGGAGAGGGGAACGAGACCCGAGTCCAAAGTCACCCAGGACACCCGGGCCACGAAAGAGGGCAGAAGAAACAAGGCGAAATGAACCAAGACAAAGAATAAGGTAGCCCCGACAAAGAGCAGAGAAGGGCAGCAGAAGACGCACTAATAAAACCCGAGCGCTTAGTTATAAGCTGGCGCTAGAAGGAAGAAAATACATGGACAGTGAGAATAAGTTGGCCATTGACCACTGTGAATTAAACAGGCGTTAAACGCAGGTGTCCACGCCATAACGAATATACTGGCATTCTAAGAATGGGTAGAAAAATCTAAGCAGTAAAGACTGCCAACGCAACATTACTGCCGACGACTGCCCGAGGGAAAAGAAGAGAACCCATCGCAACGAGACGACGACGGTAGCTGAGGAGAGGAAAGGTGTGCCGCAGCAACAGCTCCAGCACCGAGCCCTGAGACCACGTGGCGACGGAGCACCCCAAAGGACAGGAGACCAGACCTCAAAATTCGCAATTGCTAAAGCAACAAGCCTTGGATTGGTGAGCATGAATTCCTGGCCCCTCATAGCTTAATCTAGTTAGGTATAGGGGTGGGATAAGGATAAGGGGATTGTTAAAGTAGTTTGTTTTCCCTCGATGTGCCGTGTGTTCCCCATTCCCTGTATAAGTATAGTTATTTTGTTTATGCCTGTAATTGTTTACCAGTAATTTCTCATAAGACTGTGTTGTTATTTCTGTTTTAATAAAATCTTGGTTTTCTTACATCCAAATCACTTGTCTACTCGAATTTTCTTCTGTATCGCCGCCTGCACCTAAGTCCGGTGTCTAGAACCCAGGGGCGTGGGAGCGATTCGAACCGCTCACCAACAGTCAGGGGCATAACTGACTGGGCGCACGCGTGCCACACCCGCCACCCCCTACAGACGACCGTGGCAGGACACCGGCAGCAGACAATGGTTCAGATGAGCAAACCATGATGGAGGAAAGGATTTCTGATTATGTGTTTAGCAAGGTGAATATCACTAAGAAGTGGATCACCACTCTGTTAAGGGCTGGGCGTCCGGTAGTTGCAGCAGCTAAGTCGACAGAGGGAATGGAACACAAGAAGTCCTTAGAGAAGGCAGTCTGGCTGATGTGTTTCAAAAAGCAGGTCCAGCTTTTGGACAGGCTCGTTGCAGCACA
Source organism: Somniosus microcephalus (assembly GCF_052327205.1). NCBI lineage: Eukaryota > Metazoa > Chordata > Chondrichthyes > Squaliformes > Somniosidae > Somniosus > Somniosus microcephalus. Next base: position 447,761,891 of record NC_140987.1, on the reverse strand, counting down.
GGCAGTCGAGTTAAGGGAGTCAGCCCTAGAGATCTAGGATAAGGCTCTAGCAGGGGAGGAGGAGCAAAGCACCGCGCCACTGCATCTCTCACCCACTGGCACCACCTCAGATACTGGCATTACGTGATCTTTAGAGGCAACTTTAGTAGAGGGGCCTGCACTGGTTAATGAACCGGGGACGAGCGGGCTGCAGCAAGGCCAGGAGGAAAGGATAGCTCAGGAGTTCGCGTGCGAGTTCTGCTGCACATGACTCAGGTGAGGACCTCAATGGGGAGGTGTTCACAAGAAGGGTGATGAGCATGCACACAGAGAGGATAGGTGGAATGGCAAGGGTGCCTGACAGCCTCTCGGCAATGGTAAGGAGTGTGGAGGAGTCCGCCTCCAACATTGCGCACACCATGGAGCCCATCATTTCCACGCTGCAGAGGATAGTGGACTCCCAGAGAGACCGTGCGGATCCAGACTTCATGATGCATGTCATGGGCGATGTGGCAGCTTCCATTGCAGCACAGGCGGAAGCCATGCAACATCTTAGTGCTGTAATGCCGTCAATGGTTGCTGCAATCAATTCTCAGACTGTCTCATGCAGTCTCAGCTTGATGCCACGAAAGATCTGACTGCTGCCATTGTCGCTGGGCCCACCACAGTCCATCGGGGCTTTCACGGTGTTGCAGCAGGCCAGCAATCTGTGCCCCAGCAGATTGGTAGGGATGCTGAGGTGCTGCCCCAGGGGAGTGGCATCCTCTCTCAGGATGACAGCATTCCTGCTCCCACCACTGCCACTCCACCATTGCCCTTGTTGCTGCTGGTCATCCAGGCAGCCCAGACTGCTGCCACCCACCCTGAGGTGGTGCAGTGTACAGCCAGGCCTTCCAGGCCCAGAGCTGGTCGAGGGCATCCTGCAAGGCCATCTGAAGTCTCTGGCACCGACACTCAGCAGCCTTCCACCAGCCCTGCTGCAGCCACTGTGGAGACACTACGTAGGAGCAGTAGATTAGGAAAGGGGACTCTTAAGAGGGGAGGCAAGGGTTTGCACTAGGGTGATTAGTCAATGTTGTTGTTGTATATATGTGGTTAATGGTTTTTGATGAATTTAATACTGGAATGTTGCTGATTTGGTGCTGTGTCTCATGTCAGTTTTGGGGTGTGGTACGGAATCACAAAGTGATGGAATGATGGTGACGTGCTCAGCAACCGGAACAAGGACTCGAAGACACTGGAAGCGAAGTCTGATGAGGCGATCACGGACCAATCTTGCAGGACGCCGATTGAGTGGCTGCCTCCTCCGTCGCTGCTGTTCATCCTCCTGTTCCTCCTGCTCCTCTTCTTCCTCCTCCTCCTCATCCTTGTCCTCGTCCTCCTCCTCCTGAGGTGCTGCGGCTATGCCTGGTGGCAATGGCTGCGCCCACATAGTGGCCAAGCAGTGGAGCATGCAGCAGACCACCATGAAATGGGACACCCGCTCAGCTGAGTACTGGAGGGCTCCTCCCGAGTGGTCAAGGCAGCGGAGCCGTTGCTTGAGCACTCCGATGGCCTGCTCAATGATGTTCCTGGTGGCAGCATGACTCTCATTGTATGAGTGCTGGGCACGAGTGTTGGGGTTGTGGAGGGCAGTCATGAGCCTGGTGGAGAGCGGATAGCCCTTATCTCCCAGCAGCCAGCCGCAAGCTTGATGTGGTGGCTGGAATAAATCTGGCACACTGGTCTGGCGCAGGAAGAAGGCACTGTGGCTGCTGCCAGGATAGCGGGTATTGACGGTCAGGATTCGGCCTGTGTGGTCGCACACCAATTGCACATTAAGTGAGTGGCAGCCTTTGCAGTTACGGAATACCTTAGGATTGTTATGAGGTGCCCGCAAAGCAACGTGGGTGCAGTCAATGGCGCTCTGCACCATGGGTAATCCTGCTATCCTGGCAAAGCCACATGCACGCTCGCGCTGCTTCTCTCTGGTCATGGGGAAGGAAATGTAGTCCCTTCTCCTTCTATACAGAGCACCTGCGACCTTGCGGATGGAACAATGGACGGCAAACTGGGAGATGTTGGAGATGTCACCTGTCGCACACTGGAATGATCCGCTGGTGTAGAAATTGAGGGCGACGGTGACCTTGACTGCCGCTGAGTGAGCCGTGGTGGTCCTGATCTGAGGTTCGAGGTCTGGCTGCAGGAGGTGGCAGAGCTCTGTGACCACGTCCTTGCTGAAGCAGAGCCTTCTAACACACTGGCCCTCAGTGACATTCATGCAGGAGAAGTGCTGCCGGAATACCCTGGGTGGGTAAGGCCCCCTGTTGAGAGCCCTGTTGGCCGTCCTACCCCTGGCCACATTTTGCACTCTTTGTGCCTCAGTTGCCTCCAACGTTGATGCCGGAGAACTAGGTCCAGTGCCAGTATAGGCCCCATGAAAGGATACAAATATTGCACTTTCAAATCTCCCCTCAATTAAACTGAAGGATCTTTATTTGCCAGAACACTCGTTAAAATGCAAAACGCTCAAATTGATCAAAAGGCCTCTTTGGCTGTGTGAAACTAACAACGCAGCATTTTTGGCCGACGGAAACTAAACCGGATGTGGACGCCTTTAAATAGCTTTGCTCCAGGAGACATCCGACTGAAAGCCGCCTCCTCGACCTGTTGTTGTTAACGGCAGGTGCACAAGCAGGGTGTGAAAGGGAATTTTTCATCTGGGGTGCTGCAATGGCAATGATGTCACGATCTCTGGGCGCAGGAGATCGGGGCGCAATGTCTCACCCCCGCCGCAAAGCTCCTGCCGAATTTAGCGGGAGGCATTGATATCGCCGCGCCCGGTCGCAAACCCATTTGCACCCATTAGCGCCCCCCCCGGAGGTGCTAACGGGTGGCGCAAAGAAGCCCAATTTCTAGCCCTCTGTTCCTGTTAATGGCCCCCTCCTCTTTATTGGTGAGCCAATTGTAGGTGCTTCTGGTAGCGTTCCATTCTCATTGTACCATGCGACTACCATGATGGTAGCAGGCAAACTAGGTGGACTTGATCTTCTTTCCTCTAGCAATTCCTATGTTCCTATGTTCCAATGGAGTTGCCCATAGCTGGGTCCGTACAAAACAGGGCATCTAGGAACCATGGCAATTCGACCATCAACAGACTTACCACCAGAGAGAGAGAGAAAAAACAACACCTGTTCGGTGTTAAATTTGTGCAAATGCTTCCCCTTTCAGGAAAACCTAGGCCTATAATGTTCATGGCAATTAAAGCAGGCAAGTGATGACTTCAACTGTATTTGTTTCAGGGACAGGAAGAGGGACTTATAATCTAAAGAAGCACTGTTATAAGTCAAAATGTGGAGATGCCGGTTTTGGACTGGGGTGGACAAATGTAAGAAGTCACACAACACCAGGTTATAGTCCAACAGTTTTATTTGAAATCACAAGCTTTCGGAGCGCTGCTCCTTCGTCAGATGAAGTGGAGAGATGCCTATAGACACAGCTTATATAGTCAGAGAATAATGCCAGATGATTACAGGTAATCTTTCTAACTGCCATTTATCACACCTCGGCAAAGAGATAATCACAGCAATCAAAGGTGTGAATGGTGTCCAAACAGGTCAGTCAGGAAAACATTACATCAAAGAACAATGAGGTGGGGTCACAAGGAGTAAAATGTTGCAGATGCTGGGGTCTGTATGAAAAACAAACGCTATATGTAACCCCACCTGACGTAGGGTCATCCAGACTCGAGTTGTCGTCGGCTTGTTCTCTCTACACAGATGCGGCCGGACCTGCTGTGATTTCCAGCAAAGAAAATGTTTTATGTCTGTTTTTTCTTTTTCATACAGACCCCAGCATCTGCAACATTTTACCCCTTGTGACCCCACCTCATTGTTCTTTGATGTAATGTTTTCCTGACTGACCTGTTTGGACACCATTCACACCTTTGATTGCCGTGATTATCTCTTTGACAGGGTGTGATAAATGGCAGTTAGAAAGATTACCTGTAATCATCTGGCATTATTCTCTGACTATATAGAAACACAGAAACATAGAAGTTAGTCTTATGTTCATTAATAAATAGACATTCTTATTATGAACACAGCTAGCCTTTGCTAGACACTTTTATTGAGCACATGTGGACTAGGTACAGTATCTGTAGAGGCTTCCATCTTGACTGCTGCCTTGTGGGTAGCCTAGTGCCTCATGGGTAATGTAGTCTTAATATACATACAGCTGGGTAGTGTAGTCTTATACATACAGCTATGGGCAGCACGGTGGCATAGTGGTTAGCACTGTTGCCTCACAGCGCCAGGGACCCGGGTTCGAATCTGGCCTCGGGTGACTGTCTGTGTGGAGTTTGCACATTCTCCCTGTGTTTGCGTGGGTTTCCTCCGGGTGCTCCGGTTTCCTCCCACAGTCCAAAGATGTGCGGGTTAGGTTGATTGGCTATGATAAATTGACCCTTAGTGTTAGGGGGATTAAATACGTGGGGGTTACGGGGATAGGGTGGGATATGTGTTGGTGTAGGGGTTACGGGGATCGGGTGGGATATGTGTCGGTGCAGGCTCGATGGGCCGAAATGGCCTTTATCTGCACTGTGGGGCTTCTGTGATTCTGTGATTTCTGTGATATGCAGCTCTACACAGCTCTACGGCTCCACCTAGTGTCCACTATAGAATGACATGTTATTGATCATTACAGATAGGAGCAGGAGTAGGCCATTCGGCCCTTCGAGCCCGCTCCGCCATTCAATGAGATCATGGCTGATCATCCAAATTCAGTACCCTGTCCCTGCCTTCTCCCCATATCCCTTGATCCCTTTAGCCTTAAGAAATATATCCAACTCTTTCTTGAATATACTTAATGAACTGGCCTCCACCGCCCTCTGTGGCAGAAAATTCCACAGGTTCACCACTCTCTGGGTGAAGAAATTCCTCCTTATTTCAGTCCTAAATGGCTTACCCTTATCCTTAGACTATGACCCCTGGTTCTGGACTCCCCGGCCATCGGGAACATTCTACCTGCATCTAGTCTGTCCAGGCCTGACAGAATTTTATAGGTTTCGATGAGATCCCCTCTCAATCTTCTAAACTCCAGTGAATATAAGCCCAATTGACACAATCTCTCCTCATACGTCATTCCTGCCATCCCAGGTATCAGCCTGGTGAATCTTCACTGCACTCCTTCCATGGCAAGAACGTCCTTCCTCAGGTAAGGTGACCAAAACTGCACACAATACTCAAGGTGTGGTCTCACCAAGGCCCTGTACAACTGCAGCAAGACATCCTTGCTCTTGTACTCGAACCCTCTTGCTACGAAGGCCAACATACCATTTGCCTTCTTAACCGCCTGCTGCACCTGCATGCTTACCTTCAGCGACTGGTGCACAAGAACACCCAGGTCTCTTTGCACTTCCCCTTCTCCCAATCTATTGCCATTCAAATAATAATCTGCCTTCCTGTTTTTGCCACCAAAGTGGATAACCTCACATTTATCCACATTATAGTGCATTTGCCATGTTTCTGCCCAATCACCCAACCTGTCCAAATCGTACTGGAGTTTCACGACCTCCTCCTCACAGCATACCCTCCCACCCAGCTTTGTGTCATCTGCAAATTTGGAGATATTACATCCAATTCCCTCGTCCAGATCATTAATATATATTGTGAACAGCTCGGGTCCTAGGACCGATCCTTGCGGTACCCCACTAGTCACTGCCTGCCACTCGGAAAACGACCCGTTTATTCCAACTCTTTGCTTCCTGTCCGCCAACCAGTTCTCTATCTAAGTCAATACCTTGCCCCCAATCCCATGTGACTTAATTTTGCACGCTAATCTCTTATGCGGGACCTTATCGAAAGCCTTCTGAAAGTCCAAATACACCACACCCACTGGTTCTCCTTTATCTATTTTACTAGTTACATCCTCAAAAAATTCCAGTAGATTAGTCAAGCATGATTTACCTTTTGTAAATCCATGTCGACTTTGTCCGATCCAGTCACTGCTTTCCAAGTGCTCTGCTATTACATCTTTTATAATGGACTCTAGCATTTTCCCCACTACCAATGTCAAACTTACCGGTCTATAATTCCCCGCCTTTTCTCTACCACCTTTTTTGAATAGTGGGGTAACATTAGCTACCCGCCAATCCATGGGTACCGTTCCAGAGTCTGTGTCTGTAGGCATCTCTCCACTTCACCTGACGAAGGAGCAGTGCTCCGAAAGCTTGTGATTTCAAATAAAACTGTTGGACTATAACCTGGTGTTGTGTGACTTCTTACATAAGTCAAAGTAGCTGAAGGGCTAATTAAATCTTAATGAGTCTGAGATATGGAAATGCATTACATATTGATGCCGTAAATAATTAAGTAAGCTTATCATTAAAGTAAAATAAAAATCTAGAAAATACTTTTACATCCAAAGTTATTTAAATATATTACCGAATGCTGCATGTCAGAGGCTGGGTATTCTGGGGCGAGTGACTCACCTCCTGACTCCCCAAAGTCTTTCCACCATCTACAAGGCACAACTCAGGAATGTGACGGAATACTCTCCACTTGCCTGGATGAGTGCAGCTCCAACAACACTCAAAAAGCTCGACACCATCCAGCCTGCTTGATTGGCACCTCATTCACCACCTTAAACATTCACTCCCTCCACCACCAGTGCACCGTAGCTGCAGTGTGTACCATCTACAAGATGCACTGCAGCAACTCGCCAAGGCTTCTTCAGCAGCACCTCCCAAACTCGCGACCTCCGCCACCTAGAAGGATAAGGGAAGCAGCGCATGGGAGCACCACCACCTCCAAGTTCTCCTCCAAGTCACACGCCACCCTGACTTAGAAATATATCGGCCGATCCTTCATCGGCGCTGGGTCAAAATCCTGGAACTCCCTCCCTAACGGCACTGTGGGAGCACCTTCACCACACGGACTGCAGCGGTTCAAGAAGGCGGCTCATCACCACCTTCTCAAGGGCAACTAGGGATGTGCGATCAATGCTGGCCTTGCCAGCAACGCCCTCATCCCGTGAACAAATTTTTTTAAATGATCTCTCGAATTAAATAAATATTCTAATCCAGTTCTACCCTTCAATTGTTATCCCACTTTGTCTCTCTCTTCCTTTCCTCCCCAGTTTCCTTCCTGAAAGTGTTGGTTCGTGTTGGTCATTTTCAAGTTCCCCAAAGATCTCACCTCATCTCGCTTCTCTTTCTCAGCTATATGTGGCCCCCCTAGGGACATCATCCTTAGGCATGGGGTAATCTTCCATTGATGTACTGGTGATGCCCACCTCTGCCTCTCCACCACTTTCCAGACCTAACAGTACTGTAGGAGTACCTTAACCAAATGGACTACAGCTTTCTAGCAGAAGGCTCACCACCTATAGGTACGATGGCGTAGTGGTTATGTTACTGGACTCGGAATCCGCGTAGAACGTGAGTTCAAATCAATTCAATTTTTTTTAAAAATTCTCTAAACTTACCATGAAGCTGTCATATTGTCATAAAAACCTAACTGTTTTACCAATGTCCTTTAGGCAAGGAAACCTGCTGTCCTTACCTAGCCTGGCCTATATGTGACTCCATTCCAACATCAATGTGGTTGACTCTTAATTGTCCTCTAAAGTGGCTGAGCAGGGGACTGGGGTTGGGCAATGAATGCTGGCCTTGCCAGTGATGCCAACATCCCACAAATAAATATGAAAAATGTTTTCTTAAACCCAGGGGACACCTCTGTGAAGTCAGACTGTCGTGCATGACCCAAAATTTGCTCCAATTGAATATTCGGACAAGGAAAGCCTTTGTTGCCAAATATTCGACTCTGTTGCCATTGATTCCACATGACACCCCGCCCCCCACGTCTCCCTCCCTCCCCACAGAGGTCACACGCTGGACCATGAAAAAACACTGGCGGGCAAAATAAAGGAAAATCCCAAGGTGTGTTATAAGTATATTAAGGGCAAGAGGATAACCAGGGAAAGAGTAGGGCCCATTAGGGACCAAAGTGACAATCTGTGTGTACAGCCGGAAGATGTAGGTGAGGTTTTAAATTAATATTTTGCATCTGTGTTCACTATGGAGAAGGACGATGTAGGCATAGAAATCAGGCAGGGAGATTGTGATATACTTGAACAACTTAGTATTGAGAGGGAGGAGGTACTAGCGGTTTTAACGGGCTTAAAAGTGGATAAATCCCCAGGCCCAGACGAGATGCATCCCAGGCTGCTGTGTGAGGCAGGGGAGGAGATTGCAGGGGCTCTGACACAAATTTTCAGAACCTCTCTGGCCACAGGGGTGGTGCCAGAGGACTGGAGAACAGCTAACATAGTACCATTATTCAAGAAGGGTAGTAGGGATAAACCAGGGAATTACAGGCCAGTGAGCCTAACATCAGTGGTAGGGAAATTATTGGAAAAAATTCTGAGGGACGGAATTAGTCTCCATTTGGAGAGGCAAGGATTAATCAAGGATAGTCAGCATGGCTTTGTCAGGGGGAGATCTTGTCTAACCAATTTGTTGAATTTTTCGAGGGGGTGACTGGGTATGTGGATTAGGGTAGTTCAGTTGATGTAGTCTACATGGACTTCAGTAAGGCTTTTGGCAAAGTCCCGCATGGGAGACTGGTCAAGAAGGTAAGAGCCCATGGGATCCAGGGCAATTTGGCACATTGGATCCAAAATTGGCTTAGTGGCAGGAGGCAGAGGGTGATGGTCGAAGGTTGTTTTTGTGACTGGAAGCCTGTGTCCAGTGGTGTACCGCAGGGATCGGTACTGGCTCCTTTGCTGTTTGTAGTGTACATTAATGATTTAGATATGAATGCAGGAGGTATGATCAGTAAGTTCTCAGATGACACGAAAATTGGTGGAGTGGTAAATAGCTAGGAGGGAAGCCTTAGGCTACAGGACGATATAAATGGGTTGGTCAGATGGGCAGAACAGTGGCAAAAGGAATTTAACCCTGAAAAGTATGAGGTGATGCATTTTTGGAGGACTAACAAGGCAATGGAATAAACACTGAATGGTAGGACCCTAGGAAGGACAGAGGATCAGAGGGATCTTGGTGTACATGTACATAGATCCCTGAAGGCAGCAGGACAGGTAGATAAGGTGGTTAAAAAGGCATATGGGTTACTTGCCTTCATTAGCTGAAGCATAGAATATAAGAGCAGGGAGGTTATGATGGACCTGTACAAAACATTAGTTAGGCCACAGCTGGAATACTGTGTGCAGTTCTGGTTGACACACTATAAGAAGGATGTGATTGCATTGGAGAGGGTGCAGAGGCGATTCACTAGGATGTTCCCTGGGCTGGAGTGCTGCAGCTATGAAGAGAGACTGGACAGGCTGGGGTTGTTTTCCTTAGAGCAGAGAAGGCTGAGGGGGGACCTGATTGAGGTGTAGAAAATTATAAGGGGCACAGATAGGGTAGATAGAAAGGAAGGAACTTTTCCCCTTAGTAGAGGGGTCAATAACCAGGGGGCACAGATTCAGGGTAAGGGACAGGAGGTTTAGAGGGGATTTGAGGACAAACTTTTTCACCCAGAGGGTGGTTGGAATCTGGAACTCACTGCCTGAAAGGGTGGCAGAGGCAGGAACCCTCACAACATTCAAGAAGCATTTAGATGAGCACTTGAAACGCCATAGCATACAAGGCTACGGACCAAGTGCTGGAAAATGGGATTAGAATAGACAGGGCTTGATGGCCGGCGCGGGCACGATGGGCCGAAGGGCCTCTTTCTGTGCTGTATAACTCTATGACCAAACCAAAGCTGACTATCAAACCCCATACCTTATTCTTCCTCAACACCAATTACATCCACCTTCACATCCACCTATCTCTGTTGCCTACCTTACTTCCACTGTTGGCTAAACGCTTGTCCGCAATTTTCTCAGCTTCAGGCTCAATATTTCCGAATCCCTGAATCGCCACAGACTCCAAATTGTCCAAAACTTCAGTCAGACGTAGTCCTGGCTGGGTAGGAGTGGTAGGTTCATTGTCCTGAAGGACATTGGCGAATCCATCAGGTTTCAACATCATTGTATGCTGGTGACAGCACACACCATATTAGAATTACAGAAATGGAGATGTTCGCTGATGACTGCACAGTGTTCATTGCCATTCACAACTCCTCAGATAATGAAGCAGTCCATGCCCGCATGCAACAAGACTGAAGGGATAATTACAAGTCCTAGCCCTTTCGGGCTACCCCAGATCAAGTGTATTCCCCAGATGTTCACCCTCAACTTAAGTTAGAGATAGCTGAATTCCATAAGATGCTTAAATGGGTCTAAAGGTTCAGGCTATCTCTCCCTAAAGGAAAGGAATGATTAAAGATGTTACCATCCTCCAGATAGCACTTTTAATAAGGTTAACTAGACTGTAACCTTCCGGATATTATGAGGGTCCAGAATACTCCCCCAGAATTCTGCAACTCCTTACAAAAGAGTGTACAGAAATTGGGTTCGCGAGTTTATACAGACCATTCAAAAAATATATAGTTTTATTTAAGAGCTGACATTCATTTAACAGCTGTTGAATCAGTCGCAACATTAACAATTCAAAATACAGATAGCTTACATTTCGTATTTCTCAGAGATCCTAATTTTCAAATCTTCACTTCGTTACATTCCTACATTTCTTACTTATCTCTAATTCCAGAATATCCACCAAAATTAAATAATAGTACTGTAAGAGCCATGAAAGCTTAAGAAAATACTTTAAAATAGTGGTTAAATGGCATAATACAGTTAATTTACCTGACCGACTTATTGTATTAAGAAACCCCCTATTTTCTTGCTCCAGTAGTATAGTCCGAGACACCCCCTTCATTCTTGCCACAATGGTACAGTCCCTAAGCCACACATGGTGTGCAGCCATTTTACAGTTTAAACTGCACGTGGCTGAAGGAGGCAGAAGTTGTGAGGTTTGGAGCAATACAGTTTTTGACCGTGTTCGTTTATACGTGTTTGCTTTGTAATTCCGTTTGTTAAGTGTTATAGTAAACAGTTTAAAAGACAAAGCTACGTTTGGGAACGTTTTATTTCGACACGCGTCTACTCGTTGTTAAAAGCCCCACAGCTCAGTGGCAGCCTGTTTGGAAACTAAGAAGCGCCACTACATTAGTCAAAAACTAGCTCCCTAAGAAGGAAAGGACGGAATCGTCGGCGAACGTATACATGAATGGTCACGGAGCCAGACGACAATATAAGAAAGCGAAGGTACAGTGACTGTTACTTGCTTTGTTCATTCTATTGAGAAGCTAAATAAGAGCTGCGGGTAAAATGGCCGAGGCCTTACGGAGCCAGGAGCTTCCATCAGCCAGAAGGATTGCTGGCCAAAAGAGGGAAATAAAGCTCACCCCAAAGGCAATGGAAGAGAAGTTACATAGAAGCATAGGTGCAAGGAAGGCTAAATTCGCTCAGATAACTGGAAAAATGAAGATAATTGATCGTCTCATGGAAGATAATGCTAATATTAAGAAAGCTGAAGACATAATGTATTACGATTTCTCCAAGCTGCATGAAGAATTTAATGTACTCAATGAAGATGTATTAGCACTTCTGTCTGAAGAAGAGGGAAACGCTGATCAGCACAACTGGTTTGATCTTAAATCAACCAGCATTAAGGACTATACCAAGGCCACGGAACAGTGGATGTTAAAGATTCGTCAAGATGCTGATACAGCAGAGAAAGATAAAGTTGACGATGAAGTCGGACCAGACGATAGCATTTCAGAGACTTCCACCAGACCGAGCAAAAATCGAAAAGAAGGTAGCTCTGTTTCTGGACGCAGGTCAGTCGCTTCTACCACAAGCTCGTCGCGACGCATGAGAGCGGAGGTTGAACAGGCGGCGTTGATGGCGCGCGCAGCATCTTTAGCGGAGAAGCAAGCTCTTGAACGGGAAGAGGCCCAACTGCAGGTCCAAGAGGCCCCACTGCAGGCCCAACAGGCCCAACAGGCCCAACTGCAGGCCCAAGTGCGGGCCCAACAGGCCCAGGTGCAGGCAAAGAAAGAACAGCTGGAGATAAAAACAGCTATCGCGGTCTCAGACGCCAGGTTGAGTGCGTACGAAGATTATGAAGGCTCATGGGACGGCGGGAGCGAATACTGCCAGTCAATGTTGTCACATAGAGTTGGATCCAGGGCACCTTCAAGGGTTACAAGAGAGTCCGAAGGCAATCCCCTGGCATTACAGCGTGGAAGAGTGGCCTCTCCACTAACAGGAGCACGTGATGCTACCCCAGACGTCAGACGGTCTAGACTAGACCCTGCTGATGACCACCAGAGGCCTGAAGACACAGGGAGAAGCCTATACCGAGTGATGCAACGTCAGAACGAAATTACAGAGATGCTTGTAAAACAACAGAATCTGTTTCGACTCCCTCAAAGAGACATACCAGCGTTCCAAGGCGACCCACTCAAGTATAAGCCCTTCATCAGATCCTTTGAACAAGCCATTGACTCCAAAACAGAGAGCAGCAGTGACAAGTTGTACTACCTGGGACAGTACACCAGTGGTAAACCACAAGACCTGGTCAGAAGCTGTGAACACATGAGACCGGACCGGGGATACATAGAAGCCAGGAAGTTGCTGCAGGAGCACTATGGTAACGAGCTGAAGATAGCCACTGCATATATTGAAAAGGCTACCAAGTGGCCACAGATCAGATCGGAGGACGGAGAGGCATTGAACGCATATGTTCTTTTCCTCATAGGGTGTCGCAACACCATGGAGGATGTTGAATTCATGGAAGAGATGGACAATCCTACGACTATGAGAATCATCATCTCTAAGCTTCCTTACAGGATGAGAGAACAATGGAGAAGAACAGCCTTTGAGATAATGGAGAGACGGAAAAGTAGAGCCAGGTTTGCAGACTTAGTGAATTTCATAGACAAACAGGCTAAAATTGCTAGGGACCCATTGTTTGGAAACATCCAGGATGTCAGCCCGACCACCGATGGAAGAGTGAAAGCCAAGCCTGTTGAATCAAAGACTCTCAGGAAAGGTGGTTCCAGGGGAAGCAGCTTTGCAACTATCGTCACCCAGGCCGAGGAAGAAAGGCCCCAGAACTCATCTCCCAAAAAGAGCAGCACAGTGACGTCTGCTAATGCCTTTCAGAAGCCATGCTTATTCTGCCAGAAGAATCATACATTGGATTTCTGCAGCGACATCAAAGCACAGCCACATAAGGACAGAATCGAATTCCTGAAGTACAACGGCCTATGTTTTGGATGTCTCTCTCAGGGGCACCTGAGTAGAAACTGTAAGCAAAGAACAACATGCAGAGAGTGCACTCGGAAACATCCCAGTCTGCTGCATATCCATAAAGAAGAACAAGTCTCTAAGAAGAGTGAAGAAAACAATACCGCCGAGAAGGTTGTTTCAAGTGCTCTGGTGTCGCTAGAACCAGAGACTTGTGGACTCACTGGGGCCGGTGACAGTGACTGTATTCTTGCCATCGTACCAGTAAAGATCAAGTCTAAGAGGAGCGAGAAGCTTGTGGAGACTTACGCCTTCATGGATCCAGGTAGCTCAGCAACGTTCTGCACAGAATCACTCATGCGACAGCTGAACGTTAGAGGCAAAAGAACAGAAATCCTATTACGCACCATGGGTCATGAGAAGTCAATGCAAAGTTATATCCTGTCAGACTTAGAAGTGTGTGGACTTGAAGAGAAGGACTTCATAAACCTGCCTAATGTTTTCACACAGAGGGAGATTCCTGTTAGAATAGGGAACTTAGCCCTGCAGAAGGATGTGGATAGATGGCCTTACCTAGAAAAGGTGCGTCTCCCATACATTGAAGCAGAAATTGGCCTATTAATTGGAACCAATGCCTACAAAACTATGGAGCCATGGCAGGTGATAAACAGCAAGGATGACGGACCCTACGCCGTCAGGACAGCCCTTGGATGGGTAGTCAATGGACCGGTAAGGAGAGATGATGGCAACAAGTCGAACAAGGAGGAACGACAAAACGTCACAGTTAATCGCATCTCTATCGCAAGCATTGAAGAGCTGTTGATACAGCAGTTCAACGCAGACTTCTCAGAACGCAGCTGTGAGGAAAGGACAGAGATGTCACAAGAAGACCATCATTTCATGGATTTGATGACAAGGTCTACACAGTTCATTGATGGCCACTATCACATTGGTTTGCCACTGAGAAGACAGACCGCGAGGATGCCGAACAATCGCTGCATAGCAGAGCAACGCGCCATCAGTCTAAAGAGAAAGCTGAACAAGAACCCCGACTTTCACGAAGACTACAAAGGCTTCATGAGAAACATCATAGCGAACGGCTATGCTGTAAAAGTGCCCGAGGAACAGTTGAACAGAGACGATGGAAGGGTCGGGTACATTCCTCATCACGGGGTGTATCACCCAAAGAAGAAAAAGATCCGTGTAGTGTTTGACTGCGCCGCCTCATTCAGAGGAACTTCACTGAATGACCAGCTGCCTCAAGGTCCTGATCTTACTAATACCCTCATTGGCGTCTTGACTAGGTTTAGACAAGAGCTCGTTGCCATGATGGCAGACATAGAATCAATGTTCTACCAAGTCAGAATCCCTGATGAAGATGCTGATCTTCTGCGTTTCCTTTGGTGGTCAGATGGCGACGTTAGTCAAGCGATGGTGGAATGTAGGATGGCCGTACACTTGTTCGGAGCCACATCATCTCCCAGCTGTGCAAGCTACGCTCTCAGAAAAACTGCAGAAGATGGCAAAGGCAAAGCACCATCAGAGGCTGTGGAGACAATCTTCAGAAACTTTTATGTCGATGACTGTCTGAAGTCCGTGTCAACAGAAGACGATGCCATCGCACTGTCAAGAGACCTTAGAACTCTGTGTTCGAATGGAGGATTCCATCTGACTAAGTGGATAAGCAACAGCAGAGCAGTTCTAGCTTCTATCCCAGAAAAGGAAAGAGCCACTGAAGTCAAAGATCTGGACCTGAACCACGATGTCCTTCCTATCGAGAGAGCTCTTGGTGTACAATGGTGCATTGAGTCAGACACGTTCAACTTCAGGATAATGGTGAACGAAAGACCATCCACAAGACGAGGGATTCTCTCCGTGGTCAGTTCCATCTACGACCCTCTTGGATTCCTGGCACCACTCATTCTGCCGGTGAAGCTGATGCTACGAGAGCTGTGTAGAGACAATAGAGGATGGGATGAAGATATCCCAGAAGGTCAAGCTCAGAGATGGCACAGATGGTTGACAGATTTGCAACAACTTTCTAGCTTCAACGTCAGTAGATGCATCAAGCCCGCGAGTTTTGGAGTTACAAAGACGGCTCAACTACATCATTTCTCGGACGCCAGTGAGGACGGCTATGGCACGGCTACTTACCTCTTGCTGACAAATCAACAGGGCCAGAAACATTGTGCCTTCCTCATGGGGAAATCCAGGGTGGCTCCGCTGAAGCAGGTCACCATCCCGAGACTGGAATTGACGGCAGCGGTTGTTGCAGTTAAAGTTGACCAGGTGATGCGGAAAGAGTTACAGCTCCCATTAGAAGAATCTGTCTTCTGGATGGATAGCACGACGGTGCTGAAGTATATAGAGAATGAGAAGATATGCTTCAAGACCTTCGTAGCAAACAGAATCTCATCCATTAGAGAAGCTACACAACCATCTCAATGGAGGTATGTAAACACCTCATTAAACCCAGCAGATCAAGCCTCACGGGGATTGAAGGCTGAAAACTTCATGAGGAGTGAAACTTGGATACAAGGCCCAAGTTATCTGCTGGAAACAGAGAGATCATGGCCAGAAAGACCAGATATGCCAAGTCAGATTGCTGAAGACGACGTCGAAGTCAAGAGATCAGCCACAGTAAATCTCATAACTACGAAAGAGAACTTTGACACAGTGAACAAGCTTGTTAACCATTTCTCAGGATGGCACCAGTTGAGGAAAGCAGTTGCATGGTTTCTAAAGTTGAAAGAGTTGCTGCTACACCTGAGCGGTAAGAGAAAAGAGTACCGAGCCACTATCAGTCAGTCTGAAAGTAACCCTGATAAGCAGAGAATGCTTCTACAGCAGTATATGCATCAGCACAAGACCACATTGGGTAAGAATTCATTGACCGTGGAGGATTTGGCCAAGGCTGAGATGGAGATAGTTTGCTTCAGTCAAAGACAAAGATACCCGGAAGAAATCGAAGCTTTACAGCGAAATACTCCAATCAAGAAAGGTAGTCATATCTACAAGCTGGACCCCACACTGCAAGATGGAGTACTGAGGGTGGGAGGGAGACTAAACAAATCTGCTATGCCAGAGGAGGCCAAGCATCCTGCTATCCTTTCTAAGGACCTCCGGGTTGCTACTCTCATTCTTCAGCATATACACCAGGGTATTGGACACAGTGGGAGGAATCACGTGCTTGCGAAGCTAAGACAAAGGTACTGGATTCCAGGAGCTAATTCCGTAATAAGAAAAATACTCTCTGAATGCATTGTTTGCAGACGGTTACACGCTAGAGCTGGGGAGCAGAAAATGGCAGACCTGCCTGAAGACCGTTTGTTACCAGACAAGCCCCCATTTACAAACGTAGGGGTGGACTATTTCGGGCCTTTCGAGGTAAAGCGAGGACGGAGCCTTGTCAAGAGATATGGTGTGCTTTTCACTTGTTTGACCATCAGAGCAGTTCATATTGAGGTGGCACACACGCTTGACACTGATTCCTGTATTAACGCCTTGCGGCGCTTTGTCTGTAGAAGAGGACAGGTGTCCATTATGCGTTCTGATAATGGCACTAATTTCGTCGGAGGTGAGAGAGAACTACGGGAAGCTATTGAAGGTTGGAATCAGCTTAAAATACAGGAAGCCATGATGCAAACAGGAATTAAGTGGATCTTCAATCCTCCGGCTGCATCCCACCACGGAGGTGTCTGGGAAAGACAGATACGCACCGTAAGAAAACTACTCAGTTCTGTACTGAAGCAGCAAGCGCTCGACGACGAGGGACTCCAAACCGTTCTGTGTGAGGTCGAAGCCATCATTAATGACCGACCGATAACTAAGACATCAGATGATCCCAATGACCTCGAAGCCCTGACTCCGAACCACCTGTTGTTGTTGAAAACACAGCCAGCCATGCCCCCGGGAGTCTTCAAAAGGGAAGATCTGTATGCCCGTCGGAAGTGGAGGCAAGTTCAGTATATGTCAGACCTTTTCTGGACCAGATGGACAAGAGAATACTTACCTCTGCTACAAGAAGCAGCGTGAAAGGTTCCTGAACGAAAAAAGTGGACACTTATATTGTAAATATGTTGAACTCATTAGTTTATGGCTCTTAATGTTTGAGTAATTGATATGCTTCATGTGCCTAGTCAATTAGGGGCCGGAATGTAAGAGCCATGAAAGCTTAAGAAAATACTTTAAAATAGTGGTTAAATGGCATAATACAGAATTTACCTGACCGACTTATTGTATTAAGAAACCCCCTATTTTCTTGCTCCAGTAGTATAGTCTGAGACACCCCCTTCATTCTTGCCACAATGGTACAGTCCCTAAGCCACACATGGTGTGCAGCCATTTTACAGTTTAAACTGCACGTGGCTGAAGGAGGCAGAAGTTGTGAGGTTTGGAGCAATACAGTTTTTGACCGTGTTCGTTTATACGTGTTTGCTTTGTAATTCCGTTTGTTAAGTGTTATAGTAAACAGTTTAAAAGACAAAGCTACGTTTGGGAACGTTTTATTTCGACACGCGTCTACTCGTTGTTAAAAGCCCCACAGCTCAGTGACAGCCTGTTTGGAAACTAAGAAGCGCCACTACAAGTACCTCTTTGATCACCCAAGACTCAAAGTTAAAGACTTACAGAGATGCCTCTGAAGAGTTGAGAAATGCTTGTCCCGTTCAGCGAATTCTGACTTTCTGTTGAAAAGGTGTGTGTTTTATATTCTTTTTGCATTGGTTTATTCTTTGAAGTTCTCTGCTGATGTCAGCTAATTGTCTTTATTTATTCTCTCTTTTGAATGCTTTCTATCTTACTGTAAATTCAACTATTGCATGCATAATTATGTCTCTACCGTTAGGTGTTTCAAAAACCATCATAAAAACAATATGACAGCTATGGTTTCTGTTTGATGCCATTCTTACAAAATGTTTTTATTCAATTCTTAATATTGGCTTTACTGGTTTTTAGCAGACGTTGTGACTACTTACTGCTCCAAGTTCAATACAAACACAATGCAATTGCTTGGTGTATCTATTGAAATCATATCTTCAAAGTGTTCTTGTTGGTATCATATTTACTATGTCTAAATTAAATACACTTCAACTAGGGTGGTTCGTGCATTTCTAGCTATCTCAATTGGTTGCATATTTAATCTTGTGTTTCCTGTCATCCAGGTTTAACATAAAAACTATTTGACCAGCAGGTGTTTCTTTTACTTGATGTCATCTTTTCATAGGCACATGGTTCTTTTAATGTTTGTGTTTCTGTTCTTTATGTTAGTTCTTAACACTTTAAACAGGGCATTTTCATTGTGTTCCCTCCAAACTCTAGACCTTTCGGAAGCGCCAAACTGCCATTTTAATAGGGTAATTGTTTTAGTATATTTAACTAATTCCCATTTCAAAACTTGCTTGGTTTTTTACAACTTTGTTAAACAACTGATCTTTATCTCAGAAACCTGTATTTCTATTTGCAGCCTGTCTCTGAGGTTTTTTATTTTTAAACCCAGTATATCATATATTATTAATATCAGTATTCTGTTCATATTATGGTGTATCTTTCTGAAATGTAGCATATTCCCTCACAAGATCTGGATGACATTCAAGCTTGGGCTGATAAGTGGCAGGTAACATTCGCGCAACAGAAGTGCCAGGCAATGACTATCTCCAACAGGTGAGAGTCTTACCACCGCCACTTGACATTCAAAGGCATTACCATCGCCGAATTCCCCACCATCAACATCCTGCGGGTCACCATTGACCAGAAACTTAACTGGACCAGCCACATAAATACTGTGGCAACAAGACCAGGTCAGAGGCTTGGTATTCTGCGGCGAGTGTCTCACCTCCTGACTCCCAAAAATCTTTCCACCATCCACAAGGCACAAGTCAGGAGTGTGATGGAATTCTCTCCACTTGCCTGGATGAGTGCAGCTCCAACAACACTTAAGATGCACGAAACCATCCAGGACAAAGCAGCCTGCTTGATTAGCACCCCATCCGCCACCTTAAACATTCACTCCCTCCACCACCGGTGTACCGTGGCTGCAGTGTGTACCATCTACAAGATGCACTGCAGCAACTCGCCAAGGCTTCTTCAGCAGCACCTCCCAAACTCGCGACCTCTTCCACCAAGAAGGGCAAGGGAGGCAGGTGCATGGGAATACCATCATCTCCAATTTCCCCACTGTGGTGTATGTAACCGTTCCACCTTTAAGAGAACTATTTTAAGAGATGCACTACTTTATCTTGGCTGCTGTATACTGTAATACCGGTGGTGACCACACCGGTATATAAGTGCTGTGTAATGATTTATTGGGCAGTTCCGCCCTGACCTTCGACTAGTAAAGACCTGTTAAAATTTACTCTTGTGGTCTGTGTAGTAATTCTCACTATAACACACGGACTTAACAGTGGCGATGAGTACGATCTTACCCTGTGGCAGAGATACATCCAAGGCAGTTGACGGGCGTTGAGAGGAGGCATCCGCCCTCATCATCCTGCTGAGAAAAGATGCAGGTCTGAAGAACAAAGGAAGAATCCTGACACGAAGTCTTCCATCAGCAACAGGCAGTGATCATCCCTTCTATCACGGTGGTGGGGAAGCCGATCAGCGACGAGCAGCAAGTCGGCCACGTTGGCTGTGAAGTAGGGGAGGGAAAAACGGAGGATATAAGGGCGGAGAACTCGACCAAGGCCGGGGAAAAGAGCCGGACAGAAGTCGGGGCCAGAGGCGCTGAGACTGGGGCAGCGTAAGGCACGGGAGCCGCGGTGAATGCAAACGCAGCCGGTGTAAAAGACCGGGCTGCAAGCGGGCTGGGAGATACAACAGCGTCGAGAGAGAGCTCGACCGCAACCGGTGAAAAAGGCCGGGCAGCTACCGAGGCCGCGAGGCGCAGCGACCGGGTCAGCGTAAGGCGCGGGAGAAAATTTTTTAAAAAACGGCGGAGAACTCAGCCGCAGCCGGGGGGAAAGGACCGGACTGCAAGAGGGGCTGGGAGGCACGATTTGAAAACTGCTGGGGAGGGTGAACGCAGCAATACGGCAATCGCCATTACAGCCAGCGGGGGAGAAAGGCAAACGCGGGAAGCCGCCATTTTCATAGGCGGGGGAAGAAGACAAGCGCGGGAAACCGCCATTTTGAAAAAAAAAAAGAAAAGAAAAATTAATTTTTGTTTCTCAAGAAGATTGCGAGGATGCCTAAGCGTGGTAACATCAACGATTTCGAACCCGATGTTGATGATTGGGCCACGTATGTAGAACGCATAGAGATATATTGTAAGGCAAATAAAATATCAGATGAAGATAAAGCACTAACCTTACTAAACTCAATGGGTGCGAAGACATACGGGCTATTGAAGCATCTTCTATCACCAGCTAAACCGGCGGATCAGACTTTCGCTAAAATTGTTGCTGTCCTGAAAAATCATTTGAACCCCACACCGCTGATGTTAGCGGAACGATTTAAATTTTATGCGAGAACGCAACTGAAAGAGGAAAGCAACGCGGAGTATTTAATCGAACTGCGTAAGCTAGCGAAATACTGTCAGTTTGGGGAAAGTCTGACAGAGGCACTGAGAGACAAATTCGTGTGCGGATTGTCGAAAGAAGGAACACAAAAGCGTGAAGAGAATGATCTTACACTTGATAAGGCTGTCACTATTGCAGCATCGCACGAAGCCGCAGCGAGAGGCACTGCGGAAATGCAGCTGAAGGCAGCGGTACTCAGCGTAGATCAAATGGCTTTGGGTACAACGAAATGTTATCGTTGTGGAAAGACAACACACGATCAGAACCAATGCTGGTTTAAAAACCAGGAATGTAGAAAATGTGGCAAGCTTGGTCACATAGCTAAAGTATGCCGGTCAGGAAAGAAGACCAGCAACAAAAAGTCACCGCAGGAAAAGTGCAGAAAGGTACATAAGGTGGCTGAGAAGAGTTCGGATGAACAGAATTCGGATTCAGACTCCAACAGCAAGGAACTGGGTAGTCTGAGAATTCACAATGTGAGTAAGGAAGCTGACCTACAAACTATCTGGGTCACACTGCAGATAGCAGGAGTCCAAGTGAAGATGGAATTGGACACCGGATCGGCGTTGACGGTCATGAATAAGCAAGATTACAAAAGGTTATTCAGACATATTCCCCTACGGGATACGGAGATAGTATTGCAGACATACACGGGGCAAAGAGTATACCCCATCGGAAAGATAAAAGTCAAGGTGATACACAAGGGCAAAGAACACCAAGGAATGGACTTATATGTACTACCTGAGGGAGGTCCACCACTTCTGGGACGGGAGTGGATCAGGAAAATAAATATGGGCTGGCACTCCCTAAAAGCAATGACGGTAGATTCCGGAAAAAAAAATGTCAAACCTGAACGATTGTCCAGAATATTGGATGAGGCTAAAGAGGTGTTCCAACAGGGACTGGGAACACTAAGAGGAATTAAGGCAAAAATCAAGATTGCAGATCATGCAAACCCAAAATTTTTCAATGCCAGACCGGTACGTTATGCGATACGACCTGCTGTGGAAGCTGAGCTGGAAGGGCTAGAACGTTCAGGAGTACTGTCTAAGGTGGACTGGAGTGAGTGGGCCACACCCATTGTTCCCGTCATGAAGTGTTCATCAAGTAACAAGCCAGGGGAACCGGGGAAGGTCCGCATCTGTGGAGACTTCAAGATCACAGTTAATCCGGTGCTTCACACGGTGCAATATCCGCTTCCGCGGATTGAGGATATCTTTGCTTCATTGTCTGGCGGGAAACACTTCACCAAGATAGACCTGGCGCAAGCGTATTTACAGATGGAAGTTGAGGAAGAGTCGCGCCAGTATCTCACAATCAACACGCACAGAGGCTTGTATCGATATAATAGACTGGTTTTTGGAGTGGCTTCGGCTACAGCAATTTGGCAGAGGGCCATGGAGCAGGTATTACAGGGAATTCCAAACACTCAATGTTACTTGGACGATATCCTGATTACAGGAGATGACGATGAGGAACACCTTGCAAATTTGAAACTGGTGCTCACCAGATTGAAGGAATATGGACTTCGAGTTAATCGCCAGAAATGTGAGTTCTTTCAGAAACGGATCTCGTACTGTGGTCATGTCATTGACCAGGAAGGCCTGCACAAGTCACCCGACAAGATCGAAGCTGTTGTGAAGGCTCCCGCTCCGGAAAATGTATCCCAGTTGAGGTCGTTCCTAGGGTTGATTAACTATTACCATAAGTTTCTGCCAAATCTATCCACGTTGCTGCACCCGCTGAATGCTCTTTTGCAGAAAGAAGTACCATGGAAGTGGAGCGAGGACTGTAAGAAGGCCTTTCGCAAAAGCAAGGCATTGATCACCTCAGAGGAAGTGTTGGCTCATTTCAACCCAACGCTACCTATTCGTTTAGCTTGTGATGCTTCTCCTTATGGTATTGGAGCAGTACTCTCACACAAGTTGCCAAATGGCTTGGAAAGGCCAGTCGCATTTGCATCCAGATCATTGACCTCCGCTGAGCGCAACTATGCTCAGATAGATAGGGAGGCTCTCAGCCTGGTGTGGGGAGTAAAGAAGTTTAATCATTACCTGCAGGGCCAGAAGTTTACACTGCTGACAGACCACCAGCCGTTGGTATCCATATTCAACCCTAAAAAGGGCGTTTCCATTATGACAGCGCAAAGGCTACAGAGGTGGTCCCTTTTCCGAGGGGCACACCAATATGACATAGAATACAAAGGATCAAAACAGCATGGGAATGCTGACGGTTTATCGCGCCTACCGTTGCCAACGGTAGAAGAGGCGCCTACAGTGGACCTAGTGGAGATGTTCCACTCAACCATAGTGGAATGTCTACCAGTAACAAATTCTACCATCGAAAAGGAAACGAGAAATGACCCGACTCTCTCACGAGTCTACGATTTAACGGTAAAGGGATGGCCAGCACATGGCGAACCACTGTTGCCAGCATTCTCGCAAAGAAGAGAGCAGCTGTCAGTGTGCCGAGGAACTTTGATGTGTGGATCCAGAGTGGTGATTCCACCCAAACTCCAGCATAAAGTGCTAAAGGAGCTTCACGAGGGGCATCTGGGTGGAGTGAAAATGAAGAACCTAGCCAGAGCGTTTGTGTGGTGGCCAGGTATCGATGGAGACATCGAAGAAATGACCAAGAGCTGCCTAGGATGCCAGAAGGTCCAAAACGCCCCACCACAAGCCCCTCTACATCCATGGGAGTGGCCCTCATCTTCATGGCAAAGGGTACATATCGACTTTGCTGGTCCATTTATGGACTCAATGTTCTTAATCGCGGTGGATGCGCACTCCAAGTGGCCGGAGGCAATAAAGATGTCCTCCACCACCACGGAAAAACCATCACAGTATTAAGGACCATATTTGCCAGGAATGGGCTGCCGGAACAGATCTGTTCTGATAATGGACCGCAATTTGTGTCCGAAGAATTCAGGAAGTTCTTAAAAAACAATGGGTTTAAGCACTACACGTCCGCCCCATACCATCCCGCCACCAATGGATTAGCTGAAAGGTTTGTCCAGACCTTCAAGAAGGCCATAAATGCCATGGGTAATGAAGACATAAATCTACAACATAAGGTAGATAACTTCTTGTTGGCGTACAGGAATGCAACACATGTGGTTACAAACCAAACTCCCGCCATGATGTTTTTCAATAGAAGACTAAGATGCCGGCTGGATTTGATCAAGCCAAACATCAGAAGGGACGTAGAGAACCGGCAATTTCAAGGCATGAATGAAAGGCCAACTAGAACCTTCCAGATAGGTCAACAAGTTTTGGCCCGGGACTACCGTACCGAGAAATGGCAGCCTGGAACTATTTGCACACGACTAGGACCGCTGATGTATACTGTGGACATTGGTGAAAGCATAATAAGGCGCCATGTTGACCAGATCATAGAGTCATCCGAAAAGGGACAACCTACTCCACAACTCTATACGCCTAATGATGAAGCAGAGATACCCATAGTATCTACCTCCGATCCGGTGATACTGGAATCAGATGAACCCGACACTGGCATTCAAGCCGAATCGACCTTGCCAAAAGAACCTACTACACCACCGAAAACTACTACACCACCGAGGCGTTATCCGGACCGAGTCAGGAAGCCTCCAGAGAGACTGAATCTGTGAACTGTTTTTACATGAAGTTGTGTATATATGTTATTATGTTATGTTAATGGGGAATATATACTGTTAAGCTAAAAAGGGAGGATTGTGGTGTATGTAACCGTTCCACCTTTAAGAGAACTATTTTAAGAGTTGCACTACTTTATCTTGGCTGCTGTATACTGTAATACCGGTGGTGACCACACCGGTATATAAGTGCTGTGTAATGATTTATTGGGCAGTTCCGCCCTGACCTTCAACTAGTAAAGACCTGTTAAAATTTACTCTTGTGGTCTGTGTAGTAATTCTCACTATAACACACAGACTTAACACCCACCAAGTCACACACCATTCTGACTTAGAAGTATATCACCAATCCTTCATCGTCGCTGGGTCAAAATCCTGGAACTCCCTCCCTAACAGCACTGTGGGAGTACCTTCACCACACGGACTGCAGCGGTTCCAGAAGGCGGCTCACCACCACCTTCTCAAGGGCAACTAGGGATGGGCAATAAATGCTGGCCTTGACAGTGATGCCCACATCCCATGAACTAATATAAGAACATAAGAAATAGGAGCAAGAGTAGGCCATTCGGCCCTTCACGCTTGCTCCGCCATTCAATGAGATCATGGCTGATCTTCTGCCTCAATTCCATTCACCGGCCCTATCGCCATATCCCTTGATGTCCTTACTCGTCAAAAATCTATCAACTTCTGTTTTGAATAAACCCAATGACTGAGCCTCCACAGCCCTCTGGGGTAGAGAATTCCAAAGATTTACCACCCTCTGTGTGAAGAAATTTCTTCTCATCTCAGTCCTGAATGGCCTACCCTTTATCCTGAGGCTGTGGCCCCTGGTTCTGGACTCCCCAGCCAAGGGAAACATTCTCCCAGCATCCACCCTATCAAGCTCTGTAATAATTTTGTATGCTTCAATGAGATCCCCTCTCATTCTTCTGAATTCAAGAGAATACAGGCCTAGTTTACTCAATCTCTTCTCATACGACAGTCCCGCCATCCCAGGAATTAATCTTGTGAACCTTTGTTGCACTCCCTCTATGGCAAGCATATCCTTCCTTAGGTAAGGAGACCAAATTGTACACAGTACTCTAGGTGTGGTCTCACCAAGGCCCTATATAATTGGAGAAAGACTTATTTACTTCTGTACTCAAATCCTCTTGTAATGAAGGCCAGCATACCATTTGCCTTCCTAATGGCTTGCTGCACCTGCACAATCGCTTTCAGTGTCTCATGTACAAGGACACCAGGTCCCTTTGAGCATCTGCATTCCCCAATTTTTCGCCATTTAGGAAATACTCTGCCTTTCTGTTTTTTCTACCAAAGTGGATAACTTCACATTTATCCACATTACAATCAATCTGTCATATTCTCACCCACTCACTGAGCCTGTCGAGATTCCCTTGAAGCCTCTTCACATCCTCTTCGCAACTGACACTGCCACCTAGCTTTGTGTCATCTGCAAATTTGGAAATGTTACATTTAGTCCCCTCATCCAAATCATTGATATAGATTGTGAATAGCTGGGGCCCAAGCACCGATCCTTGCGGTACCCCACTAGTCACAGCCTGCCATCCTGAAAAAGACCCGTTTATCCCTACTCTTTGTTTTCTGTCTGTTAACCAATTCTCAATCCATGCTAGTATATTACCCCCAATTCCATGTGCCCTAATTTTGTTCACCAACCTCTTGTGTGGGACCTTCTCGAAGGCCTTCTGAAAATCCAAATACGCCACATCTACCGGTTCCCCTTTGTCTACTCCACTAGTTACATCCTCAAAGAACTCCAATAGCTTTGTCAAACAGGACTTCCCTTTCATAAATCCATGTTGACTCTGCCCAATCTTACTATTCATTTCTAAGTGCCCAGTTACTGCATCCTTTATGATAGATTCCAAAAATAGATTATAAAATATATATATAATTTCACAACTTTCCATGGTGGGAATATGAATTCACAACCTCTGTGCAGCACCAGCAAGTCATTACACTATGGTTTAGTTCCAGATTAAGCTTTAGATTTTACCAATGAGCCATTGGGCGTTAAGTTATTATATAAATAGAAAAACGAAACTTTTTTTACACATCCTTGTTTCTTATCTTCAGTTAACAGGTCTACTCCACTGTTTTATCAGCCAATTTTGCTTTACAGTGAATGCAACAAAGCAGGGCTTGTGTGGGGTAACTGTGAGCTGAGAATTACTCCTTTGATCCTGTTTGAAGTGGTGAAAGCATTTCCAAGTGCCAAGAGGTGCACAGATAATCATTCAACTAAACTGGGAAGCTGGATTCAGCTCACTTTCCTCTGGATTCTTTTTGGATAGAGAGACTCAAACGTTTGTACAGTTCAGATGGATTTGGCTGCAGGTCACTGAATGTGCAATTTCCATTATTACCAGAAGGAGCTGGTAAATGAAAAGTATCTGTGCAAGGGTCACAGGAAAGAAAGACTTGCATTTATATAGCACCTTTCACGATCTCAGGACGATCCAAAGTGCTTTACAACCAATGAAGTGCTTTTTTTGAAGTGTAGCCGCTGTTGAAATGTAAGAAACACGGCAGCCAATTTGTTTTTGTAATGTTGGTTGAGGGATAAATATTGGCTGGGACACCGGGGAGAACTCCCCTGCTCTTCTTCAAAATGGTGCTGTGGTAAACCACGTTCACTATCGTATCACTGTTAGTAGTTAGCACTGTTCACCACTGTTCGTTATAACTGTATCACTGACCACTATTGTATCACGGTACGAGGTCGCCTCTTGCCACACTGCTATACCTGGGATGACCACCGCCGACTCCGCCTTGGCTCCACCCACCAGGCCAGGTATAAAGGTGAGCGACTGACTGGTATTCCTCCTGCTTGGATCGGATCACCCACGAGAGTGGGCTCTGTTATTTAGTCAATAAAAACCTTTAGTCACCTTCGTAACTCTTCGCCTTTTATTGGAGGAATTGATAGGTATATCAATTTTATTGACTAAATTTAATGATGTCCGACAACGAGTCACAACCGGCGGAGGAGCCACCAGCGCAGCTCCCAGGAGCACAGCCACACCAGCCAGCTTGGCTGCGAGCCCTCAGACCGCCGTACCTGGACCTGAACCCACGAGCAGCAAACTCAGCCGCAGACTTTAAACACTGGCTGGTCTGCTTCGAATCATACCTGAGAGAATCCAGCGTCCCTCAGGCATCCAAACTAAGTGTCCTGCAGGCGCAACTGAGCCCGAGAGTATACACTCTCATCGAGGACATGACTACCTACGAGACCGCCATCAACCTGCTGAAACAGAAGTACCGGACCCCGGTAAACTACATGTACGCTAGGCACCTCCTAAGATCACGGCCGCAACAGCCAGGAGAATCAGTAGCCGAATTCTCACAGGCGCTATATGCACTCGCCAGGAACTGTGACTTTAAATCGGTGTCGGCAGCCGAAAATACTGAAGATAATATCCGCGACGCATTCCTGAAAGGCCTACGGTCCGAGTACTCACGGCAAAGACTGCTGGAAGCTAAAGACCTCAGCATGGAAAAAGCTGAAGCCCTCGCTATCTCCCTGGAAGTGGCCCACCAAGATCAGGAAGCATTCACCAGGTACTGCTCGCGACCCTGGGACTCGGGCCCGACCCCTACCACAGCACCCTTCCCAGCGCCGCCCCCGGGACCTACCTCTGCGTCGGCGTCCCGGACCCGACCGGCCCCGCCACCCCCGGCACCGGCCCCGACATCGGGCATCCGCGATCGGGCCGCCGGCTGTTTTTTTTGTGGCCAGGAGAAGCACCCGAGGTCGCGCTGCCCAGCCAAGAACTCCACATGCAGAACCTGCCTGAAGAAAGGCCACTTCTCCAAGGCCTGCAGGAGCGGATCCTCAGAGGCCAGCAGTGCCGCATGCGAACTATGGGGGCGGCCATCTTCGTTTAGGGCAACTGAGGCCAGCATCCCCACACATGAGTCATGGGGGTGGCCATCTTTGTTTAGGGCAACTGAGGCCAGCATCCCCACACATGAGTCATGGGGGCGGCCATCTTTGATTAAGGCAACCGACCCCAATAGTGCCTCATGTGAGCTACGGGGGCAGCCATCTTCTCCGTCATTTTGCCCTACCTCGTGGGAGACGCCATTTTACTCACCACGCCCGACCGCCTCGCCCGCAGATGACAACGACTCGCTCAGCTACACACTAGCTTCCGTCACCCTGGACCAAGCCCGCCCGCACCATCTGTCCAAGTCGATGATGGACATCAAAGTGAACGGCCACGCCACGACCTGCCTGTTCGACAGCGGAAGCACGGAGAGCTTCATCCACCCAGACACGGTGAGCCACTACTCCCTCTCTGTCCTACCAACGCGCAGCCGAATCTCGATGGCATCGAGGTCCCACGCCACGGACATCAGCGGCTACTGTGTCGTGACCCTGTCGGTTAAGGGCACGGAGTATAAAAACTTTAAACTCCTCGTCCTCCCCCATCTCTGCGCTGCCGTCCTACTAGGGCTGGACTTCCAATCCCACCTCCAAAGCGTAACCCTAGCATACGGTGGACCCCTCCCCCCACTCACAGTCAACAACCAGCAAATGTTAAACCGCCCACCGCGTAACACCTGCAGCCTCTCCACCCTCAAGGTCCCGCCACCCTCTCTGTTTGCTAACCTTACCCCTGACTGCAAACCCGTCGCTACCAAGAGCAGGCGGTATAGCGCCGGGGACAGAGCCTTCATTAGCTCTGAGGTGCGGCGCCTCCTGAAAGAGGGCATTATCGAGGGGAGCAGCAGCCCCTGGCGTGCCCAGGTCGTAGTCGTAAAGACCGGCGATAAAAACCGCCTGGTCATCGACTACAGCCAGACCATAAACAGATATACCCAGCTGGACGCATACCCCCTCCCCCGCATATCTGACATGGTCAATCAGATTGCACAGTATAAAGTATTCTCGACCATCGACCTGAAGTCGGCCTACCACCAACTCCCTATCCACCCTGAGGACCGCCAGTATACCGCCTTCGAGGCGAATGGGCGCCTATACCACTTCCTTAGGGTCCCCTTCGGTGTCACTAATGGGGTCTCGGTCTTCCAAAGGGAGATGGACCAGATGGTTGACCAGAACGAACTGCAGGCTACATTCCCCTACCTAGATAACGTCACTATCTGCGGCCGCGACCGGCAGGAACATGACGCGAATCTGGAGAAATTCCTCCGTACGGCCCAACGGCTGAACCTCACCTACAATAAGGAGAAATGCGTGTTTAACACCACACGCCTTGCCATCCTCGGCTGCGTAGTGGAGAACGGAATCATCGGCCCCGACCCAGAAAGAATGCGCCCCCTCATGGAGCTACCCCTCCCCCACTGCCCTAAAGCACTTAGGAGAACCCTGGGGCTTTTCGCCTACTATGCCCAATGGGTACCCAATTACGCGGACAAAGCCAGACCCCTCCTGAAAGCCACTTCCTTCCCCCTCACGGAGGAGGCGTGCGCGGCCTTCTCCCTCATTAAGGGAGACATAGCCAAGGCCACGATGCACGCAGTGGACGAGTCCATCCCCTTCCAGGTGGAGAGCGACGCATCCGACTTCGCCTTAGCCGCCACCCTAAACCAGGAGGGGAGGCCAGTGGCCTTCTTCTCAAGGACCCTACAGGGCCCCGAGATCCGACATTCGTCGGTCGAGAAAGAGGCCCAGGCGATCGTGGAGGCAGTACGGCGCTGGAGGCACTACCTGGCAGGCAAACGATTTACCCTCCTCACCGACCAGCGTTCGGTGGCTTTCATGTTTAATAACAAGCTGAAGGGCAAAATCAAGAATGACAAGATTTTGAGATGGAGAATCGAGCTCTCCACCTACGATTATGAGATCTTGTACCGGCCAGGCAAGCTGAACGAATCCCCTGATGCCCTTTCACGAATGACATGCGCCAGCGCGCATATCGATAGGCTTCAGACCCTCCACGACCAGCTCTGCCACCCCGGAGTCACCAGACTCTACCATTTCATTAAGGCCCGCAACCTGACCTACTCCATCGAGGAGGTCAGGACCATGACCAGGAACTGCCAGACCTGTGCGGAGTGCAAACCGCACTTCTATAGGCCGGACCGAGCAAGCCTGATCAAGGCCACCCGCCCCTTCGAGCGCCTGAGCATCGACTTTAAGGGGCCCCTCCCGTCCTCTGACCGTAATGTGTACTTCCTCAACATCGTTGATGAGTACTCCCGTTTCCCCTTTGCCTTCCCCTGCCCCGACATGACCAGTAGCACGGTCATCAAGTGCCTGAATGCCCTCTTCGCCTTGTTCGGGTTCCCGAACTATATACACAGCGACCGGGGCTCCTCCTTCATGAGCGAGGAACTCCGGCAATTCCTCCTAGAGAGAGGTATTGCAGCAAGCAGGACCACCAGCTACAACCCCAGAGGTAACGGTCAGGTGGAAAGAGAGAACGCGACGGTATGGAAGGCCGTCCTCTTAGCCTTAAAGTCTAAGGGCCTCCCAACCTCCCGCTGGCAAGAAGTCCTCCCGACAGCGCTGCACTCCATCCGGTCATTACTTTGCACGGCCACTAACACCACCCCCCATGAACGAATGTTCGTTTTCCCCAGGAAGTCGACTACGGGAACCACTCTACCAACCTGGCTGACCGCCCCGGGGCCGGTCTGGCTGCGGAAACACGTGAGGGCCCATAAAACGGACCCCCTGGTCGAGAGGGTGAACCTCCTGCACGCCAACCCCCAGTACGCCTACGTGGCGTACCCAGACGGGCGGGAGGACACTGTCTCCCTACGAGACCTCGCACCCTCAGCCGATCCGGAAACACCGCCACCACCCCCCCCAACCCCAGCCCAGGTAGACGGCATGCCGGAACCCCACGAGCCCTCGCCGACCACGCAAACACCAGCATCAACACCGGATAAGGCACCAGCACCGGATAAGGCAACACCACCGCTGCGGCGATCGGAGAGGCTTACGAAGCCTCCGGACAGACTGACCTACCAGAATTGGTAGTACACTTCACCCCGCCGGACTTAATTCTAAACAAGGGGTGAATGTGGTAAACCACGTTCACTATCGTATCACTGTTAGTAGTTAGCACTGTTCACCACTGTTCGTTATAACTGTATCACTGACCACTATTGTATCACGGTACGAGGTCGCCTCTTGCCACACTGCTATACCTGGGATGACCACCGCCGACTCCGCCTTGGCTCCACCCACCAGGCCAGGTATAAAGGTGAGCGACTGACTGGTATTCCTCCTGCTTGGATCGGATCACCCACGAGAGTGGGCTCTGTTATTTAGTCAATAAAAACCTTTAGTCACCTTCGTAACTCTTCGCCTTTTATTGGAGGAATTGATAGGTATATCAGGTGCCAAGGGATCTTTTACATCCACCTGAGAGAGCAGACGAGACCTCGGTTTATCGTCTCATCCAAAAGACGGCACCTAGTCTGCACTAGTGTTAAACTTGCACTATAAATG
Organism: Somniosus microcephalus; assembly: GCF_052327205.1. Lineage (NCBI taxonomy): Eukaryota > Metazoa > Chordata > Chondrichthyes > Squaliformes > Somniosidae > Somniosus > Somniosus microcephalus. The sequence continues at coordinate 447,730,123 of NC_140987.1, read as the reverse complement.
CACCCTTGGAGGGGGGCAGTTCAGATTCATCAAAAAGGGTTAAATTATGAGGCCAGGTTGCACAGACTAGGCTTATATTTCCTTGACTATAGAAGATTAAGGGGTGATCTAATTGAGGCGTTTAAGATGATTAAAAGATTTGATAGGGTAGAGAGAGCGAAAGTATTTCCTCTGGTGGGGGGAGTCCAGAACAAGGGGGCATAACCTTAAAATTAGAGCCAGGCCATTCAGGGGTGACGTCAGGAAGCACTTCTTCACACAAAGGGTAGTGGAAATCTGGAACTCTCTCCCCAAAAAGCTGTTGACCCTGGGGGCCAATTGAAAATTTCAAAACTGAGATTGATAGATTTTTGTTAGTAAGGGCATTACAGGATATGGAACCAAGGCAGGTAGATGTAATTAAGGTGCAGATGAGCCATTATCTAATTGAATGGTGGAACAGGCTCGAGGGGCTGAATGGCCTCCTCCTGTTCCTATGTTCCACCCTAAAACTAGACCAGTAATGCCACTCTGGTTGTGGGCTTTTCCTTAGAAAAAGAGTTCTGTATGAATATAAAGCACGGCTATATACAATGCAAATACTTCAGCCCTGAAATACAATTTCCAAAGGGTGTCTCTGAGTTGTAGAAGTGACCCTTGCAATAGCTTTGAATTTTCATTAAAAGGTTGTGTCGGAATTGGTAGTGTCAGCCTAAGGGAGTGCTGCACTGTCGGAGGTGCCGTCAATTGGATGAGACGTTAAACCGAGGCCCCATCTGCTCTCTCAGGTGAATGTGAAAGATCCCAAGGAAGAGCGGGGGAGTTATCCTGGGCCAATATTTATCCCTCAACCAACATCACTAAAACAGATTATCTGATCTTTGCTGTTTGTGGGAGCTTGCTGTGTTCACAATGACAGTGACTACGCTTTCAAAGTATTTCATTGGCTGTAAAGCACTTTGGGACGTCCTGAGATTGCGACAGGCGCTCTAGAAATGCAAGTTCCTTCACATTCAGCAAAAAACTGAGTTGCAGCCACTCTTCTTTTTAAGAATTATATTTTGTGCGACAGGCTGTTTTTGTCTATTTCGTTCTCCAACAATAAGCATCCGTTCCTGAAAACAGATTACCCGGTCATTATCACATTGCTGTTTGTGGGAGCTTGCTATGGGCAAATTGACTGCTGCGTTTCCTACATTACAACAGTGACTACACTTCAAAAAGTACTTCATTGGCTGTAAAGTGCTTTGGGACGTCCAGTGGTCATGAAAGCCGCTATAGAAATGCAAGCCTTTCTTTCTTTTTGAACTTGGAAAAATAACAAATGGTGCCGTTCTGAAACAATCCATTGAAAATTGTTAAACCGTGTTGCAGAACCTGTTGTTGACTGGAGAGTAACTGTTATAATTACAGAATTGCCACTGAGACATTCTTCATGTCTCGAGCCCGAGTCTATCTCTGTAATCTCCTTCAGCCCCACAACCCCGAGATCTCTGTGCTCCTCCAATTCTGCCCTCTTGAGCGTCCCCGATTATAATCGCTCCACCTTTGGTGGCCGTGCCTTCTGTTGCCTAGGCCCCAAGCTCTGGAGTTCCCCGCCTAAACCTCTCCGCCTCGCTACCACTTTTTCATCCTTTAAGACGCTCCTTAAAACTGACCTCTTTCACCAAGCTTTTGGTCACCTGTCTTGGATGTTCCCGATGGTCGGGGAGTCCAGAACCAGGGGTCACAGTCTAAGGATAAGGGGTAGGCCATTTAGGACAGAAATGAGGAGGAATTTCTTCACCCAGAGAGTGGTGAACCTGTGGAATTCTCTACCACAGAGGCAGTAGAGGCCAATTCATTAAATATATTCAAGAAGGAGTTGGATATATTTCTCAAGGCTAAAGGGATCATGGGGTATGGGGAGAAAGCAGGGACAGGGTACTGAATTTGGATGATCAGCCATGATCACATTGAATGGCGGAGCAGGCTCGAGTGGCCGAGTGGCCTACTCCTGCTCCTATCTTCTATGTTTGCCTTATTTCACGTTATGTGGATCGGTGTCAAATTTTTTGTCTTTTTAATTCTCCTGTGAAGCACCTTGGGATGTTTTACTACGTTAAAGGCGCTATATAAATACAAGTAGTTGTTGTTGTTGAGTGACAGTATAATTTAGTGCCAGCTGCACTGCCCAGATATTTACAGCATCTGGTACTTTCAGGATGATGGGTGTCACTGATGACTAGCAGATCAAAGTACTTCGAACCAGTGTCACTCAGAGCAAACAAAAAGCGAAAAATTACATAAAAGATTTATCACAATCAGACACCATAAAAAACACAAGGAACCCCAAACAATCCCAGCCAGCATAGCTGTCTTATTCCAAGATGTGAGGGTAAATAACGAGAGGCCCAATCATCGCTGATGGTGTCTAGCAAATTCAGCGCGTATTGTAAAATCACAAACACGGTTTCCATCCTTTGATTTCCCAATATAAACATAGAGAACATGCATTTCCATAGCGCCTTTCATGACCTCAGGACATCCCAAAGCACTTCAAAGCCAATGAAATACTTTTGAAGTGTAGTCACTGTTGTAATGTAGGAAACGCAGCTGTCAATTTGTGCACAGCAAGCTCCCACAAACAGCAATGTGATAATTGTTATAAATCTCATCATCAAGAAACTACTTATGAAATAACGCTGGACGGCCAGCTGGTGGCGCCGTCCAAGGAGTATAAATACTCGGGCGTGGGCCCTGCTTGCCAGGGACATTTTGTAAGATAAGGAGCTAGTGAAATATAACTAGACTTCCATGTTCTGAAACAAGTTGATTAAAGCCTTGCTTTATGCTCAAACCAAGTGTGTAGTGAGTTTTATTACATCAATAATGACCAAATAATCTGTTTTAAATGTTAGGTGAGGGATAAATATTGACCCAGGACACCAGGGAACAGCTCCACTTGCTCTTCTTCAAATAGTGCCGTGGGATCGTTTAGGTCAGACGTAGCCTCAGTTTAACGTCTCTTCCGAAAGACGTCACCTCCGACAGTGCAGCACTCCCTCAATGCTAGCAGTGGGAGTGTCAGCCTAGAATTTTGTGCTCAAGTCTCTGGAGTGGGAGCCCTGTGGGGCTTGCAGTTCCACCAAATCTGCTTTTCCTCAACGATTCTCCAGGGATAAGCACCCAAAGCACTACGGTAGTTTGTAGGTGGGAGGGCCATATTATTGGGCGCACAGCATATACCACAGTGCAGGGGCAGAACAGAGCTACAGCAAGGGCAAGAGCAGTACGATCAGCATGGCTATACCATCACCTCCAAGTCAAGCACCATTCCAACTTTGCCATAAATATTAGATAGTCACTATTAAATCCAATAGGGAATTCAGGAGAAACTTCTTTACCCAGAGAGTGGTGAGAATATGCAACTCACTTTCACAAGGAGTAGTTGAGGTGAGCAGCATTGATGCATTTAAGGGGAAGCTAGATAAACACATGAGGGAGAAAGGAATAGAAGGATATGCTGATAGGGTGAGGTGAAAAAGGGTGGGAGGAGGCTCATGTGGAGCATACACACCTGCATAGACCAGTTGGGTCAAATGTCCTGTTTGTGTGCTATACATTCTATGTAATTCTGTGTAATAGATCGCCATTGTCGCTGGGTCAGAATCCTGGAATTTCCCGCCTAACGCCACAGTGGGAGCACCTTCACCACGTGGGCTGCCGTGGTTCAAGAAGGCCCACCACCATCTTGTTAGGGCAACTTGGGATAGGCAATAAATGCGACCTGGCCAGCTTCACCTACATGCTGAGAACAAATGAATAACAAAACAAAACTCTGCTGGGAGCCTGTGTGCCAAGCTCATGATGGACCCCATTTTAATGCATCCCCTTAATGCGGATATGCTGCCTGAGCAACAGTCCAGACTCACAGTGCCCACTTCAAACGGGCGCTTCAAGACAGCCCCCTCACCCCCCTGCCAAATACTTCTACATTAACTTCTGCGGGATCCTCTCTTCCAAGTAGATGGCTGCTTCCTTGAAGGACATCATTTTGTTTGACCTTCAATAGCCAAATCTTCAAACCAGAACTTGTGCCTCACGGACTATTTTTTTTTTAATGTTGCGTCATCACAAGGGCGTACAGCAGCCCTTTCACTGCTGCTGGCTTCGGACGTTCTGACTCCAACCCCTACATTACTCGGAGCAATGAAACACCTGAAAGAACTGACCTCACTGTCAGTGTCAGCTGTGGCTCAGTGGCTAGCACACTCTCGCCTCTGCATCAGAAGGTCGTGGGTTCCAGAGCCTTGAGCAGAAAAATCCAGGCTGACCTTCCAGCACAGTACTGAGGGAGTGCTGCACTGTCGGAGGTGCTGCCTTTCGGATGAGACATTAAACCGAGGCCCCGTCTGCCCTCTCAGGTGGACATAAAAGATCCCATGGCGCTATTTTGAAGAAGAGCAGGGGGAGTGATCCCCGGTCTCCTGGCTAATATTTATCCCACTGTCAACATAACTAAAGCAGATTATCTGGTCATTATCACATTGCTGTTTGTGGGACCTTGCTGTGCACAACTTGGCTGCCGCATTTCCCACATTATAACAGTGACTCCACTTCATAGGCTGTAATGCGCTTTGGGACATCCGGTGGTCATGAAAGGTGCTCTGTGGGTACAAGTCTTTATTTTTTTTATAATTTTCATGTGGCTCGCAGATAAATATAGGGAACAATATTCAGGCAAACCCTCAATGACTGATGGGTAGAATTTACACGGCGATTTCCCACATTTTGCCTCGGATCCCTCTGCAACTGGTCTCCTCGCTTCCCTACTATTTATGACTCCTCCCAACAACGATCTCATCGCTATTGTAACGATGTGAAGCAAGCATCCAGTTGCCTGCACAACAACATCAGAAGCCAGAGACTTGAGTAAGCACGTTCGGATGAAGGAATTCTCATACTGGTTTCAATATTACTATTGATGCTAAGATGTAATTAAGCTATGAAAATAGCTTGGAAAAGAACAATTGTCATTGATTTTCGATAATTATATATCTGGATCCCTTCTCCTGATTTAATATGTGTGCTTTTTTTGAAAGCTTTTAATAACCCAACTTTAATTTATTCTGTTGCTATTTTTTCTCCTCCTTGCCTCTGCTGAAGGCAATGACTCAATAGGAGGTGGTCATCCCTCCAATATCTCACCCAGTAGGCATGTGTAAGCCTCAACAGTGATTGTTGCCAATCAATTTGACCCTGAGGAGCATCACAGCCAAACCCAGATCCTGTCCATGCCACTGTTTGCATATTTGTACTTCCAGCAAGGGATCACTCAACAGTCAACAGGAGGAGGATTGTCCCCTTCCCCGCCCGGGACACTGAAACCAATCCAAACACCTTTACTGCTCCCAGATCTAACTCCAGCATTATACCTGGGAACTCCCTGACCTGCATGGCTCACTCTTCACTGGGTAAACTCATTGGAGGGTTCAAACGTTAGTGGGGAGGAAGGGTCAAAGACCCATATTGCTGCGTTTCTTGCCCTCTTTACTCAACCTCAGGACCTTCAGGACTTCTCTGTGGTGGTTGGGGGGGTGGGGGGGAGAGGCGGAGGGGGAACAGAGCTGAGCCTGAACCTGCAGTCGGCACATCACTGATATGCAGATGAGTTGGGACGGGCGCTCCCAGACACCCGCCACATTTTCCTGGAGGACATTGTAAATACAGCAACAACAGCAACAACTTCCATTTATATAGTGCCTTTAACATAGTAAAACATCCCAAGGTGCTTCACAGGAGTGATTATCAAACAGAATTTGGCATTGTTGTGTATGTGATATGTATGCTACTTTAACCCTATGGCCAGGGCAGCACTACTTTGTAGGGCGTAGTGATACCGTAGTACCACTCCTGGCCATAGGGGTATAAATAGTACTGTGGGTACTGATCTCCCCTCAGTTCCCGCCTGTGGGTATGAAGTAAAGACCTAAGTTAAACCCTTCCAAGCTGTCTCTTCCTTTTTGTATCAAGTATATGCGCATACTTTACACTGGCGACTAGGAACGTTCGAACTCACCAGTACAAGGTGCAACAAAGGATCGGTAGCAGTACGGGGAGAGAAGCTTCTTACCAGCCTGCAGAGTCTAGCGTCGACCGAAGGAGGCCGCCCAGTTCAGGAGGAGCGGCAGCAACGGAGCGAGAGAGAGAGGTTCCAGCGGAGGCTGCGGCAGCTGAGAGAAGAGGCTGAACGGGCGCTCCAGCCACGGGGCAAAAGTCCACCCAGGGTCAGGTAAACTGCAATCCTTCCCGGGGAACGCGAGCTGCAAGGGCCAGAACGGGCAGGCGATCTGGGGAACAAACGGAGCCACGAGGACTAGCCGGCCACGAGAGGGGAAGGTCGTTGTAATAGCGGCGGTGGCAATAACGGGAGCTGCAAGGGCCAAAAATAACGAACCTGGAGATACGTCGTTGACAGCAGAGGGAGAAAAGGCGGGAAAAGCGCCATCTAGTGGACAAAGGGGAAAAGTTTTTCTCTTCAGCAGTTTTAAATGAACAGCGCCATCTAGTGGACAAAAGGGGAAAAGTTTTTCTCTTAGAAAAAAATAACAGCGCCATCTAGTGGAAAAAGGCGGGAAAACCTCTTCAGTAGTTTTAAAAATGGCTAAAGAAGCTCGGTTGTCAGAATTTGTTGCCGACATAGAAGATTGGGACGCATATGTAGAAAGGCATGAACTTTATTGCATAGTAAACAAGGTGAAAGATGACGAAAAGGCAGCAACCTTATTAAATTCTATGGGGGCAAAAACATACGGTCTGCTGAGGAATCTTCTTACTCCAGAAAAGCCAGCAGACAAAACGTATGCCCAAATTGTTGATACGTTAAAGGAACATTTAAACCCTAAGCCACCATTTATAGCGGAAAGGTACCGCTTTTACAGACGCGACCAAAGGAATGATGAGTCGCAGGCAGCCTATTTGGCCGAGCTCAGACGGTTGTCCAAACATTGCCAGTTTGGAGCCTTTTTGGCGGAAGCGATCAGAGACAGATTTGTCTGTGGCATGTTAAATGAGAGTACACGAAAACGGTTGCTGGCCAAGAAACAGCTCAGCCTAGATCAGGCGATAGAAATAGCATTGGCACATGAAGCAGCAGCACAGGGTGCTGCCCAAATACGACAAAATACAACCGGCTATGACACCCATGAGGTGACATTTCACAAAGGTAAATGCTACCGTTGTGGCAAAACCACCCACGACCAAAGTAATTGTTGGTTTCGTGATAAAATATGCCGGCAGTGTGGGAAAAAGGGGCATATAGCGAAAGTTTGTCGGTCGGGTACGAAACCCAATAGTGGGGGCAATCCGAGCAGTACCAAGGCAAGGACAAAAATACATAAGATATCTGACAGTAGCTCAGACGAGTCACAGGAAGGCACAAAAGCAGAGCCTAAAGGTCTGGGATGTCTCAAGTTATATGGTGTAGACAAAATGGAGGACCACAGCACAATGTGGGTTAAAATGAAGGTAGCAGGCGTCGAAGTTAATATGGAGCTGGACACGGGTTCAGCCCTATCAGTAATTAATGAACAAGATTATAACAGGCTGTTCAAACGCATTCCCTTAAAGGATACCGAAATCAAATTAAAAACATATACGGGACAAAAAGTTTACCCGAGGGGAAAAATGCAAGTAACAGTTAAATACAACGGCAGGAAAGTGCCAGGACTTTATTTATACGTCCTACCAAACGGTGGACCACCACTTTTGGGTAGGGAATGGATAAGAAAAATCCATTTCGACTGGAAGTCGATACACGAGTTAAAAGTAGAGGCCACCAAGGATGATACAACCATTACAAGCAGGCTGTCGAAAATATTGGCAAAAACGCCAGAGGTGTTCCAACAAGGGCTGGGGACCTTAAAGGACATTAGAGCAAAAATAACTATTGCTCAAGACGCAAACCCCAAGTTTTGTAAGGCCAGACCGGTGCCTTATGCCATTCGGCCAGCTGTGGAAGCAGAACTGGATGCCTTAGAGAGTGCAGGTGTCCTTACAAAGATTGAGTGGAGTGAGTGAGCCATGCCCATCGTCCCAGTTATAAAGAAATCTGCAAATAACACGCCGGGGGAACCAAAGAAGGCTCGCATTTGCGGGGATTTTAAAATAACTATTAACCCAGTCCTGCACACAGTACAGAGGACATATTCGCATCGTTAGCTGGGGGTAGACACTTTACGAAGATTGACCTTTGTCAAGCTTATTTACAGATGGAGGTGGAGCAGGACTCGAAAAAGCTCCTAACGATTAACACCCACAAGGGATTGTACCAGTACAATCGCCTGGTATTTGGTGTGGCGTCCGCCCCAGCCATATGGCAGAGGACCATGGAACAGGTCCTACAGGGCATTCCAGGAATGCAGTGCTACCTGGATGACATCCTGGTGACAGGACAAACGGATAACGACCACCTCGCTAACCTGGAGCGAGTACTTCTGCGGTTGCAACAATACGGACTCAGGGCGAACAAGCAGAAATGTGAGTTTTTCCAGGAACGTATCTCATACTGTGGTCACATTATAGATAAGGAAGGCCTGCATAAGTCCCCAGAAAAGATCGAGGCAGTAGTGAAGGCCCCGCCCCCTGAGAATGTATCTCAGTTACGATCATTCTTAGGCCTTATAAACTATTACCATAAGTTCCTCCCGAACTTATCGTCCATTTTACATCCACTAAATTCATTGCTGCAAAAGGGAGTCTCCTGGAATTGGGACGAAGCGTGTGAGGCTGCTTTTAAAAAGGGTAAACAACTCATTACATCAAAGGAAGTGCTCGCACACTTTGACCCAAAAATGCCAATGAGGTTGGCATGTGACGCCTCCCCGTATGGTATAGGGGCAGTGTTGTCACACAAATTTCCCAATGGGATGGAGAGGCCAATAGCATTTGCCTCAAGGTCGTTAACTACAGCCGAAAGAAACTATGCGCAAATCGACAGGGAGGCCCTCAGTCTGGTGTGGGGTGTAAAAAAATTCCACCACTATCTACATGGACAACGTTTCACACTACTGACGGATCATCAACCGTTGGTGTCCATATTTAATCCAACAAAAGGGGTGCCCCTGATGACGGCCCAAAGGCTACAGAGATGGTCACTGTTCTTAGGAGCACACCAGTATCTTATCGAATATAAGGGTACCAAACAGCATGGCAATGCGGATGGCCTGTCGCGGCTACCATTGCCTGCAGAGATCGAAGAGATAGTACAGGACCCCGTGGAAATATATCATACGGCGGTTATGGAACACTTGCCCATCACCAGCCAATGTATCGAGCGGGAAACACAGAATGACCCGACACTGGCAAGGGTTTACGAATTGACCGTGAAAGGCTGGCCGGCGCAGGGTGACGCATCATTGCCGGCGTTTTCGGCAAGGAAGGACCAGTTGTCCGTATGCCGGGGCACATTGATGTGCGGAGCCAGGGTGGTGGTCCCTCAAAAATTACAACATAAAGTGTTGCGGGACTTACACGAAGGTCATCTGGGGGGTGTCAAAATGAAAAGCCTCGCCAGAGCCTACGTCTGGTGGCCCGGCATTGACAGGGACATCGAGGAAGTAGCAAAAGCATGCCAAGGGTGTCAGATGGTACAGAACGTACCACCCCAAGCCCCACTACATCCGTGGGAGTGGCCCTCAACGCCGTGGCAAAGGATCCACGTGGACTTCGCTGGGCCCTTCATGGATGCGATGTTCCTTATTGTCGTGGACGCCCACTCAAAATGGCCGGAGGTCATAAAGATGTCATCAACGACAGCCGAAAAGACAGTCGCAGCCTTAAGGACCATTTTTGCCCGAAACGGGGTGCCCGAGCAAGTCTGTTCGGACAATGGGCCACAATTTGTGGCAGAAGAATTTCAAGCATTCCTAAAAAGGAATGGAGTGCGACATTATACGTCCGCACCATATCATCCGGCTACAAATGGGCTGGCAGAGCGATTTGTACAGACTTTTAAAAAGGCCATCAAGGCGTTGGGGGAGGAAAGGTTGCCACTACAACACAAGGTGGACAATTTCCTATTCGCGTACCGTAATGCTGCACATACGGTGACCAACCAGGCCCCCGCCGTCATGTTCTTTAATAGTCTCGCCTCGAATTGCTCAGACCAAACATCCGGAGAGATGTGGAAAACCGAGTATTTCGTAGGGCTCCTGACAGACAGACACGGAGCTTCGAGGTGGGGCAGCAAGTGTTGGCCCGTGATTATAGAAATGAAAAGTGGCGGTCTGGTACGATAAAGGCCCGCCAGGGACCTTTGATGTACACAGTGGATACTGGGGACGGCATAATCAGACGACATGCTGATCAACTTGTGGAGTCCAGAAACCCAACTGATTCACTACCTCAAACGTCTCAGCACATTGTTCCAGCGGAATCACGGCCCAGCTCGTCGCTACAGAAGTCTCAGGATGGCGAGGAGTTCAGCACTCCAGTGAGCTCCACGGCACAGGATGTGCCATCAGACACCGACGACTCCAGCGATGAAGTGGTGACGGAAGTACCGCCGCCTACACCGAGACCGACTAGAGAAAGACGTTATCCTAGTCGAGACAGGAGGCCTCCTCAGAGACTGAATCTATAACATGTTTCTTTTTATATATATATAGGTAGACAACTCTGATGTAAATTTGTTATGTATGTTGTGTTACCAAATGTTATTAGCCCTAGTTATGGTGCATCTGTTGACTTAATTGCACGGGTACGTTTTAATTAAAAGGGGAGGAATGTTGTGTATGTAATATGTATGCTACTTTAACCCTATGGCCAGGGCAGCACTACTTTGTAGGGCGTAGTGATACCGTAGTACCACTCCTGGCCATAGGGGTATAAATAGTACTGCGGGTACTGATCTCCCCTCAGTTCCCGCCTGTGGGTATGAAGTAAAGACCTAAGTTAAACCCTTCCAAGCTGTCTCTTCCTTTTTGTATCAAGTATATGCGCATACTTTACAGGCATCAAGCCATATAAAGAGATATTGAAGCAGATGACCAAAAGCTTGGTTAAATGATTAGGTTTTAAGGAACGTCTTAAAGGAGGAGAGAGAAGTAGAGAGGCAGGGAGGGAATTCCAGAGCATAGGGCCTAGGCAGCTGAAGGCACGAGCGTCAATGGACGTGGGTTTACACAAGAGGCCAGAGTTGGAGGAACGCAGCATTACATGGAAGTATATAGAACTTACAGCACAGAAAAAGGCCATTCGGCCCAACTGGTCCATGCTGGTTTTTATGCTCCACACGAGCCTCCTCCCACCCTAATTCATCCAATCCTATCAGCATATCCTTCTGTTCCTTTCTGCCTCATGTAGTTGCTTCCCCTTAAATGCGCCTATGTTATTCAACCCAACTATACCTTGTGGTAGCAAGTTCCACATTCCAACTACTCCCTGGGTAAAGAAGCTTCTCCTGAATGACCTGTCTTATTTATTAGTGACTATCTTATATTTATGACCCCTAGTTTTGGATTCCCTACATCTACCCTATCAAATCCTTTCATAATTTTAAAGACCTCTATTAGGTCACCTCTCAATCTTCTCTTTTCTAGAGAGAAGTACCCCCGCCTGTTTAGCCTTCCCTAATAATTATAACCTTTCAGTTCTGGTATCATACTTGTAAATCTTTTTTGCACCTTCTCCAGTATCTCTATATGCTTTTTGTATTTGTTGGAGGGTTGGAGGGCTGGAGGAGGTTACAGAGGGGCAAGGCCAGAGAGGGATTTGAACATGAGGATAAGAATTTTAAAATCGAGGCATTTGTGGACTGGGAGCCAATGATTGTCAGCGAGCACAGGGATGATGGGTGAACAGGACTTGGTGCGAGGTAGGATACGGGCAGCAGAACTTTGGATGAGCTTCAAGTTCTGGAGCGTGAAAGATGAGAGGCTGGGTCGGGAGCATTGGAAATAATTTGCCATTATCAGGCCACCTCAATTCAATATGAATTGTTAGAATAAGGACAAGGCCAAATGATCATTCTTAGCAGCTCTAAGAATAACAATGAAAATTGTAATTTTCAGTTGGGCTGTGTAAGCAGCATATCCTGAAGAAGATATTTTATGTTCTTTTGGAACTTATTCAATCTTCATTATTTTTAATGTGTTTTATGCAATACGTATCTTGCTTTGTTTTTTTCTGCCTCTTTGTAATTATTTGATTTGTAAATAAATCCAATGATTAGTTTTAGCCTGAATGTAATAGTCTAACATTATGCTATTTATCACCTTTTACATTAAAGAGGAAAGTGTAATGATAAACCCAACTAGTCTCTGGGGTGGTCAACCAAACCATTATTAACAGTGTGCCACACCATCCTAATAACCACATTAATAAGAGTACAGCCTCTGTGCATAGAGCCTCGGTCTGCTTATAGAAATTACAGTCCTGATTTTAACCTGACCTGTCCAGTGGGAAGGGGGCGGGTTTGGGTTGGGTGCTCGTTTTATGCTCCATTGACATCCCATTCCTGCCGGGTGGGTTTTTTTGTACATTTTTGTTGTTGACATGTCTTGAAAATTATGGGAGAATGCTCACCTTGTAACTTGCCAAAAGGTCATGAATTCAAATCCAATTCGCCAAGGCTTCTTCGACAGTGCCTCCTAAACCCGCGACCTCCTACCACCTAGAAGGACAAGGGCAGCAGGCGCATTGGAACACCACCACCTCCAAGCTCCCCTCCAAGTCATCCTGACTTGGAAATATATCGCCGTTCCTTCATCGTCACTGGGTCAAAATCCTGGAACTCCTTCCCTAACAGTGCTGTGGGAGCACCTTCAACTCACGGACTGCAGCGGTTCAAGAAGTCAGCTCACCACCAACCTTCTCAAGAGCAACTAGGGATGGGGCAATAAATGCTGGCCTTGCTAGCGATGCCCACATCCCAGGTCAGATAAAGAAAAAATGTTGTGAAGCTGAATTCAACATCTGCGGTAAGTTGTGGGAGACCAGCAGAAACAATAACTGTGAAAGCTGCTGGACTGGTGCAACAGCCCAATGGGTTCACTAATGCCATTCAAGGATGACTCACCCCTCCATCTAGTCCCACACTAAATGGTTGACTCTCTGCAGTAGCCTAACAAGCCACCTGCTCAGAGCAACCTGGGATGGGCAATAGATGCAGCATTACCTAAATCCCCAGAAGTAATTGGAAAAAACCTACACATTGTGTGGTGTATGTAACCTGTACCACCTTAAGAGAACTACCTTAAGAAGATGGACTACTTTCTCTTGCTACTGTATATTGTAGTACCGGTGGTGACCACACTGGTATATAAGCTCTGTGTAGTAATTTGTAAAGCAGTTCAGCCCTGACCTTCAAGTAGTAAAGACCTGTTTAAGTTTTTCCTGTTGTCTGTGTCCAGTTATTTAAAATAAGTATATCTGGAACACACAGACTCAACAGTGGCGACGAGTCGATCTTACCCAGCGGCAATTGCATCCAAGGCAGCTTCGTCCCCAGATCGGGCGTCGAGAAGAGGCATCCGCCCTCATCATCCTGCTGAGCACCGCATTCGCACGGGAGGCATCGAGAACCCGGGTTGGAATTGCTGACCACGAAGTCCACCATCAGCGACAGGCAGTGATCATCCTTCTTCCACGGCGGTGGGTAAGCCGATCTAGCGACACGGGCAGAAAGTCGGCCACATTGTCAGTGGAGAAGGGGGGCGAGACCGGAGGAAAAAGGGCGGAGAACTCGACCGCAGCCGGTGTAAAGGGCCAGGCTGCGATCGGAATAGACGCGCAGCAAGAAAGGAAGCGCTAATACCCACGAGGACAGCGGGGAGTAAAAGCAGCAGCGTCGGGGGAAATTAAGGACCGCTGGGAGGCGAGAACAGCAACAGCGCGGTAATCGCCATTGTAGCCAGCGGGGGAAGAAGCCAAGCGCGTGGAAGCCGCCATTTTAGTCGGCGCAGGAAGAAGACAAGCGCGGGAAAAAATACTTAAAGAAACTTACAAGGATGCCTAAAAACGGTAACATCACTGCTTTTGATAGCGATGTCGAAGATTGGGCCACTTATGTGGAGCGTATTGAAGTTTATTGTACAGCAAATGAGATACCGGCTGAAAAGAAAGCACTAACCCTATTAAATTCGATGGGTGCGAAGACGTACGGGTTATTAAGGCACCTTGTAACACCAGATAAACCGGCGGATAAGACTTTCGTGAATATTGTTACTATCCTGCAAGAGCATTTAAACCCCACGCCGCTGCTGATAGCGGAACTATTTAAATTTTACAGAAGAACGCAGCTGAAAGAGGAAAGCAACGCTGAATTCTTAATTGAACTGCGCAAGCTATCAAAGTACTGTCAGTTTGGTACAGGACTAGCAGATGCTCTGAGAGATAAGTTCGTGTGTGGACTATTAAAAGAAGGAACTCAGAAGCGACTGCTAGAGGAAAAGAACCTTACGCTAGATAAAGCTGTCACCATTGCAGCATCGCACGAGGCGGCAGCACAAGGCACCGCGGAAATACAGCTAAGGCCATCGGAACTCAGCACCAATCAAATGGCATTGGGTGCAGTAAAGTGCTATCGTGGCGGAAGGACAACGCACGATCAGAACCAGTGCTGGTTCAAAGATCAAGAATGCAGAAAATGTGGCAGACTCGGTCACATAGCGAAAGTATGCCGGTCAGGAAAGAAGACCAGCAACAAAAAGTCACCACAGAAGAAGTACAAAAAAGTACACAAGGTGACAGAGAACAGTTCGGATGAACAGAAGACGGATTCAGACTCCAGCAGTAAGGAACTGGGTTGTCTAAGAATACATAATGTGGGTAACACAGCAGACCACCAAACTATTTGGGTTACACTCCAGATAGCAGGAGTCCAAGTGAAGATGGAATTGGACACTGGATCGGCATTGACGGTCATGAATAAGCAAGATTACAAAAGGTTATTCTCACACATTCCCCTAAGGGATACGGAGATTGTATTAAAAACATACACGGGGCAAAGAGTGTACCCCATCGGAAAGATAAAAGTAAAGGTGGTCCACAAGGGTAAAGAAAGCAAAGGAATGGACTTGTATGTGTTACCTGAGGGAGGTCCACCACTACTGGGACGGGAATGGATCAGGAGAATAAATATGGACTGGCATTCCTTAAAAGCACTAACTGTAGATTCCGGTAAAAAGGACGATGTCAAACCTAAACGACTGTCCAGAATATTGGACGATGCTAAGGAGGTGTTCCAACAGGGACTGGGAACACTGAAAGGAATTACAGCAAACATCAAGGTTGAAGAGCATGCAAACCCGAAATTTTTCAAAGCCAGACCGGTACCTTGTGCGATACGACCTGCTGTGGAAGCTGAGCTGGAAGGGCTAGAACGTTCAGGAATACTGTCAAAGGTGGACTGGAGCGAATGGGCCACGCCCATTGTTCCCGTCATGAAGCGTTCATTGAGCAACAAGCCGGGGGAACCGGGGAAGGTTCGCATCTGTGGCGATTTCAAGATCACTGTTAATCCGGTTCTTCACACGGTGCAATATCCGCTTCCGCGGATTGAGGATATCTTCGCTTTGTTGTCAGGCGGGAAACACTTCACCAAGATAGACCTGGCGCAGGCGTACTTACAGATGGAAGTTGATGAAGCATCACGCCAGTATCTCACGATCAACACGCATAAGGGCTTATATCGGTATAATAGACTGGTTTTTGGAGTGGCATCGGCTCCAGCGATTTGGCAAAGGGCCATGGAGCAGGTATTACAGGGAATTCCTGGCACACAATGCTATCTGGACGACATTCTTATTACAGGAGATGATGATGAGGAACACCTTGCTAATTTGGAACAGGTGCTCATCAGATTGAAAGAGTATGGACTTCGAGTTAATCGCCAGAAATGTGAGTTCTTTCAGAAGCGAATCTCGTACTGTGGTCACGTCATTGACCAGGAGGGGCTTCACAAGTCACCTGACAAGATCGAAGCTGTTGTGAAGGCTCCCGCTCCGGAAAATGTATCCCAGTTGAGGTCGTTCCTAGGGTTGATTAACTATTACCATAAGTTTCTGCCAAATTTATCCACGGTGCTACACCCGCTGAACGCTCTTTTACAAAAGGGAGTGCCATGGAAGTGGAGCGAGGACTGTAAGCGGGCTTTTCACAAAAGCAAGGCATTGATCACCTCTAAGGAAGTGTTGGCTCACTTTAACCCAATGCTGCCTATTCGTTTAGCTTGTGATGCTTCTCCATATGTTTTTGGGGCAGTGCTATCACATAAGTTGCCAAATGGCTTGGAAAGACCAGTCGCGTTCGCATCCAGATCATTGACCTCCGCTGAGCGCAACTATGCTCAGACAGATAGGGAGGCTCTCAGCCTCATGTGGGGAGTACAAAAATGTAATCATTACCTGCAAGGCCAGAAGTTTACGCTGCTGACAGACCACCAGCCGTTGGTTTCCATTTTTAACCCTAAGAAGGGTGTTTCGGTGATGACAGCGCAGAGGCTCCAGAGATGGTCCCTTTTCCTAGGGGCACATCAATATGAGATTGAATTCAAAGGTACAAAGCAACATGGTAATGCTGATGGGCTGTCGCGCCTGCCACTACCTACAGCGGAAGAAGCACCGACAGTTGACCCTGTTGAGTTATTTCACTCGACCATCATCGAATGTTTGCCAGTCACCAATGCGAGTATTGAGAGGGAGACCAGGAACGACCCGACACTGTCTTGGGTCTACGAATTGACAGTGAAGGGATGGCCAGCACATGGCGAACCACTGTTACCGGCATTCTCAGCCAGACGAGAACAGCTGTCCGTTTGTCAAGGAACATTGATGTATGGAACAAGGGTGATTATTCCTCCTAAATTAAGGGAGAGAGTTCTAAAGGAACTGCATGAAGGTCATCTGGGGGGAGTCAAGATGAAAAGCCTTGCTAGGGCTTATGTGTGGTGGCCAGGTATCGACAAACAAATAGAGGATCTGACTAAAAGCTGCTCAGGGTGCCAAAAAGTTCAAAATGCACCTCCAATTGCACCGCTGCATCCATGGGAATGGCCTTCAACCCCATGGCAGTGTGTACATATCGACTTTGCAGGTCCATTCATGGATTCCATGTTTTTGATAGCGGTAGACGCACATTCTAAATGGCCAGAAGTGATTAAGATGGCAACCACTACCTCGGAAAAGACGATCGCAGTTCTAAGAACCATATTTGCAAGAAATGGATTGCCAGAACAGATATGTTCAGACAACGGACCGCAGTTCGTGTCAGAAGAATTCCAGAAATTCATGAAGAAGAATGGGGTGAAACACTATACATCTGACCCATATCATCCGGCTACAAATGGGTTGGCCGAGAGATTTGTACAAACGTTCAAAAAGGCGATAAAGGCCATGAGCGAAGACCATATTCCACTACAACACAAGGTGGACAATTTCCTAATGGCATATCGAAATGCCACACATGCAGTGACAAATCAAAGTCCTGCCATGATGTTTTATAACAGGAGGTTGCGGTCCAGGTTGGATTTGTTAAAACCAAATGTGCGTAGGGAAGTCGAAAACAAACAGTTCCAGCATGTAAATAACAAAACCACTCGGAGTTTCGAAATAGGACAACCAGTGTTAGCCCGGGACTATAAGAATGAGAAATGGCAATCTGGAACAATTCGTGCCAGACAAGGACCCCTGATGTACACGGTAGAGATTGGTGAAATCGTAATACGACGTCATGCTGACCAACTTGTAGAATCGAGAACAAGGGTCGAACCCATGGCTACGGCAGAGACACCAGTGGAAGAAATTATTGAACCTGTAGCATCTACCTCAAACGCGAACATACATGAGGATGTTCAATCCATAAGAGATCAATTAGAGGAGTCACCCCAGCAACCAGAATCAGAGACCCCTGAAAGGCGTTATCCAACTCGGATCAGGAGGCCTCCTCAGAGACTGAATCTTTGAACAGTTGCATGAAAGTTGTATATATGTTATCCATGTTATGTTTAAATTGGGGTGTACACTATTAAGCTAAAAAGGGAGGAATTGTGGTGTATGTAACCTGTACCACCTTAAGAGAACTACCTTAAGAAGATGGACTACTTTCTCTTGCTACTGTATATTGTAGTACCGGTGGTGACCACACCGGTATATAAGCTCTGTGTAGTAATTTATAAAGCAGTTCAGCCCTGACCTTCAAGTAGTAAAGACCTGTTTAAGTTTTTCCTGTTGTCTGTGTCCAGTTATTTAAAATAAGTATATCTGGAACACACAGACTCAACACATTGAACTCTCGGTTAAGTGGTAAGTGTAACACAAATACTTCCTTAAGCTTGAAACAAAGTCTTGAAGGGCAATATGTTCAGAATCCAACATATATAGCAGGGCAGAACCTTCTTTTACAAATAGAAACAGAAAATGATAAAAGTACACAGGAGTACACACTCACACACACATTCGCACAACACATTCAGACAACGCACAAAGACTCACACACACACAACATACACACAAACACAACACACACACACACACACTTACACATGCATACCCACAAACACAAATGCACAAACACACACAGACTCTCACACACACACACAACACACACTCACGCAAGTACACCACACACACAAACACACCCACAATTCCTTTGCGATCACTCTGACTTGAAAATTACACTGTGGGATATGAATGCGAAAATGTGTTTCATCTGAATTGGCTCTTTCTGCTTTTTCTGTGGAGGCATTAACGAGCATTCCCTCTCAGCTATGCGGCCGGTCGCGTGCAGTCGGGGACTGGCTTCCCCGATGCTAAATGTCACGCATGTGCGAAACTGTGAATAGGCCACGCAGCCCGTTAAAGGAAAAAATAAACTAGGGGCAACATTGGTGTTAACCCGCTGATTTTAGTTATCGCATGTTACCTCACGGTGTAAATCTCAAGGCCTCTGTGATTTAAAAGTGACAGTGTACGTGAAATACTTATTGATGCCGTGACTGTAGGACTCCAAAACAGTGGGGCGCTGGTACAGGTAACATGCTCAAATGGAGGATCTCAATTTAATTAAGTCATTGTCTATGGCCTCCTGCTTAACTTTGCCTCTCATTCCAACATCAAACCAGCTGGAGACTGTATTACAGCTTCTATAGAAACCGACTGATGTGAGAGACAACAGAATTAAAAGATGCAAATGCCAGTTTAAGTGATGCAGGCGTACAGCTATTCCAGCCTCCAGGACTGCTTCATATAATCCCTGCACTTCAGTGTTTAATTAAAGGAAAGTGAAAATTGAATAGGCTTTGACAATGCAGGAAGTATGGCATAATGTGAGGAATACCTTAGTGACTGTGGCCGGCCAGGAGATCAATACATGCTTCAGGACATCAGGAAGAAGCTCCAAGAGCAGCTGTCACTTCTGCTTTCATTGGGTGACCTGGAGAGCATGCTAGTTCTGTGCTTTCAGGACTTCACTGGGACTACTGGGCTTGCTCTCAGCCAGATGATTACTCCAACTTTGTTTTAAATTCATTCTTGGGATATGGGCATCTCAAGCAAGGCCGGCATTTATTACCCATTTCCTAGTTTCCCTTGAGGAAGTGTTGGTGAGCCACCTTCTTGAACCGCTGCAGTCCGTGAGTTGAAGGTGCTCCCACAGCGCTGTTAGGGAGGGAGTTCCAGGATTTTGACCCAGCAACAATGAAGGAACGGCGATATATTTCTAAGTCAGGATGGTGTGTGTGACTTGGAGGGGAACTTGGAGGTGGTGGTGTTCCCACGCACCTGCTGCCCTTGTCCTTCTAGGTGGTGGAGGTCGTGGGTTTCAGCGGCACTGTCGAAGAAGCCTTGTCGAGTTGCTGCACTGCATCCTGTAGATAGCACACACTGCAGCCACAGTGCGCCAGTGGTGGAGAGAGTGGATGTTTAAGGTGGTGAATGGGCTGCTGATCAAGCGGACTGGTTAGTCCTGGATGGCATCGATGGAGGGCACGCCTTTATTGGAAGGAGTTGGTAATGATCTCCTGCCTGATGGCATGTGCTACTGGAAGTGGATGTTTGGGGCCATCCCCTCATGCTCCTGGGCTTCTTTGTTATAAGCAGGGGATAGGATTCTACCACCTTCTTCTTCACCTTCACCTTTTCTGTTTGGAAGGCCCAATCATTTTATGATGGCTAAAGCCCCTAGACTTCAGTAAATCTTTACTCCATGTGATCTTTGATGAAGTAATGGAGAGGGTTGATGAAGGTAGTGTGGTTGATGTTGTGTATATGGACTTTCAAAAGGCATTTAACAAAGTACCACATAATAGACATTTTACCAAAATTTATGCCCATGGGATTAAAGGCACAGTTTCAGCATGGATACAAAATTGGCTAAGGGACAAAAAGCAGAGCGTAGTGGTGAACGGTTGTTTTTCAGACTGGGGGGAAGTATACAGTGGTGTCCCCTAGGGGGCGGTATTAGGACCACTGCTCTTTTTGATATATATCAATGGACTTGGGTATACAGGGCATAATTTCAAAGTTTGCAGATGATACAAAACTTGGAAATGTAATAAACAGTGGGGAGGATAGTAACAGACTTCGGGAGGACTTAGACAGACTGGTGAAATGAGCAGACACGTGGCAAATGAAATTTAACATAGAGAAGTATGAAGTGATACATTTTGGTAGGATTAATGAAGAGAGGCAATATGAACTAAAGAGTACAGTTTTAAAGGGAGTGCAAGAACAGGGAGACCTGGGGGTGATTGTACAGAAATCTTTGAAGGTGGCAGGACAATTTGAGAAGGCTGTTAAAAAGGCATATGGGATCCTTGGCTTTATTAATAGAGGAATAGAGTAGAAAAGCAAGAAAGTTATGCTAAACCTTTATAAAACACTGGTTAGGCCCCAGTTGGAGTATTGTGGCCATTGCTGGGCACCGCTCTTTAGGAAGGATGTCAAGGCCTTAGAGAGGATGTAGTGGAGATTTACTCGACTGGTACCAGGGATGAGGGACTTCAGTTATGTGGATAGACTGGAGAAGCTGTGTTTGTTCACCTTAGAGCAGAGAAGGTTAAGAGAAGATTTGATAGAGGTGTTCAAAATCATGAACAGTATAAGGAGGAACTGTTTCCAGCAGCAGAACGGTCGGTAACCAGAGGATACAGATTGAAGGTGGTTGGCAAAAGAACCAGAGGGGACACGAGGAAAGATTTCCTCATGCGGCGAGTTGTTGTGATCTGGAATGCGCTGCCTGGAAGGGCGGTGGAAGCAGATTCAATAGTAACTTTCAAAAGGGAATTGGATAAATATTTGATGAAGATTTGCACGACTATGAGGAAAGAGCAGGTGAGTGGGACACGTTGGATAGCTCTACCAAAGAGCCAGTACAGGCACGATGGGCCGAATGGCCTTCTTGTATGCTGTATCATTCTATGATCCTATGATTCCATGACCTGTCCAGGCACCGGACACAGGTCTTGAACATTTCGATCCTCTGTTCCACAATGATCCTGGCCTTAATACTGGTTTTCGACATCTGTCCTTGGACTATGAAAGGCTGTGATCTGGCAAGGTTTATATTAGTCACCCTGTCACATTGCTGTGGCTGTGCATTGCAAGTGTCCTTACTTTCCTGAGAATGAAGGCATCATGGATACTTCCTGACTAGCACACGGCGACACAATGAGGTGACCAGCGTCACTCATTACAGGAAACTTTCTTTTATCCGGCACGGATGGGACCGACGTGGTGCCGGTTCATCAAAAATTCCGGATAACCGAACGCTATAGTAAAAGATACGGAGCGGAGAGCTCCGTATAAAGCAACAAACCCTGTTGCTTACAGGTTCAAAACAATGGCCACAAGTTGCAAGCGTCTCTGTAGCTTAGCAACAGCTGCAGCCACACCCTTGCACAGCAACACATGGAGGAAGGCAGGTAATAAAAGTTACCTGAACCTACTCCTGAATTTTGCTGGTTAACCGACATTTCCGGCTATTTAGGGGCTGGTTAATCGAAAGTTTCCTGTATCTGGTCATTCAGGTAACGATATCCCTTCCTGTGATGTTGATGGGGTTTTCAATTGAGGCCATTACAGCCACATAAAGAAAGAACTTAATAGAGCGCCTTTCACAGCATCCCAAAGTGCCTTACAGCCAACGAGGTACTTTTCGACAGTGCCACACTCCCTCAGTACTGCCCTGGAGTGTCAGCCTAGAATCTGTGCTCAAGTCTCTGGAGCGGGATTTGAGCTGACTCGACAGCGCGAGTGCCACCTGTTGTATGAACGCATTCAAGCATCGAACCAGGCAGACAGGCTTCTAACTACGATGTTCTCTTTATTGGTAAAATGGCTGCCTGCAGCTTTCCCGGGTAATTCCCATAATGCAATGCACATTACATTACCGTATTAACTGGAGTTAAACTCGCACATTACATTACCGTATTGACTGGTGTCAAACTCGCAATCAATACATTACACTACCCACTGAGCCACGGCTGACACCTATACCGAAACAGCATCAATGCCACCCGACACTTATGAGAATCCAGACACTCGGAAGGAATTGATGGCCGTCTATCTTTCTGCTTGGCTGGAACTGAACAAAGTCAGAGTCTTGCCTGCACAGAGCATCCCTGAAGTGTCTAATGCCAAGTGACTGATGTAATTAATGTCACCAGAGGCCTCCTGGAAGCATCCAGACGCATAAAAGTTAAATGCTGCTGTCACCTCTACAGCTGCTGTCAAGGCAGTTCCCCGGTGGAGAGAGGCTGCAAGTCAGCTTCCACCAGCTGCCCTATCTCTGCGACAGTGTCCGAAGGAAAACGCAGACTTCTCCCTCATTTTCTAGAGGGAAAACCCAGGTGGGACCTCTGTGGTCCGTAGACCCTGTGGCATGAACACCATTGGATCGGGCGTTGCTAGCGTGCATGCTGCCGCATTCTTTCCCTCCTTTCCTCTTCTGGGTCCTCATCATCCTCTTCCTCAAAGCACAGGAACAATGGAAACCCCAGAGGATTATAGGAGCAGTACTGAATGAGTCCTGTACTGTCAGTAGTGCTAGCTTTTAGATGCGATGTTAAATGGAAATTTTAATCTGTCTGATCAGGTGAATGTAACAGATCCTAGGGCAGGTTATCCGGTCATTCATTTATTTTGTAGTTTTTGGGGCCTTGTTGTGTGAAAATTAGCTGCTGTATTTTCCTAAATAACAATGATCGTGATACTTCGAACAGCAATCCAAACATTATAATGTTCTGTTTAAACGCATCTCTTCTACTGCCTGGTATACATCGAGCACTCACTGTGTGTGAACATATGTACAGGAGGAGGCTTGTTTAATTCTCTGCTCCACTCCCAGTCGGATCTCTCTGGCCTCGGCCTCCTTCACTGTTCCAATGAGAGATTGGGTCGACTGGGCTTATATTCACTGGAGTTTAGTAAAATGAGGGGGGGTCTCATTGAAACTTATAAAATTCTAACAGGACTGGACAGACTAGATGCAGGAAGGATGTTCCCGATGGCGGGGGAGTCCAGAACCAGGGGTCACAGTCTAAGGATAAGGGGTAAGCCATTTAGGACAGAGATGAGGAGGAATTTCTTCACCCAGAGAGTGGTGAACCTGTGGAATTCTCTACCACAGAAGGCAGTGGAGGCCAATTCATTAAATATATTCAAGAAGGATTTGGATATATTTCTTAATGCTAAAGGGATCAAGGGATATGGGGAGAAGGCAGGGACAGGGTACGCTCCATTGGAGTACTGCAAGCATGGGATTAACTCTTTATGCTGAAAGGTTCGTTTTGAAAATGCCGCTCTTGTAATCTTCAAAAAAATTAATAATTCATCACAAAATGGCTGCTTCCAGATGTAGAAGTCTTTCCTGATGATTATTTCAGGGTGAGGCCGAGCGTATGGGTTGTTCCATTGATTCATCTTTTAGACTTGACTCTCTTACTGAAGCCAATTGAGAAGTGAACACTCAAGGCAGTATGACTGAAAAGGTCCTCCGTCTAACATTGAAGGCAGGAATAAGGCAGAAATGCAACTCATCACCTTTGCTTTCATCCATCAGCCCATTTGCCTGGTAGCTGAAAACAATGGCCCAGAAATTCGGGTCGGTGGCTTCCCGCGGGTGCAAGCCCCCGACCTGCACTTACCTAGCGCGCTGGCCATTGAGCTGTGGGCCCGCGTGGGATTCCGATCCTGGGCCTCCTCCAACAGCCGCCGCATAGTGCTTGCCTATCCCAGGGGCGCAGTTAGTTCGATGCGTCCCCTGGGATCACGTGGGCCATGGAGAGCCAATGGTAGCAGGGAATGCTTCATTCATAAGTTTGACAGGACCTATAAATACTATAAGCCCCAAAACATCACTAAATCTTCAAGTAAATTTTTTTTTTAAATCACATTTTTAAAATAACTATAAATTACATGCAATAACTATTTTAAACAATAGTTTAAATTTTTGAAAACATTAATTACATTTTCTAACGGGGCTAAAAATAAACTTAACTTTCTTTAAAGTATTTAAAACGAATAAACCTGTGGAAAAAATGTTTTAATTTGAATGAATTCACCACTTACCTTATAAAAAGCAGGTCTTGCGCCTGCTTTTCAAAAGTGTAAATCCTGGAGACTTACCTTCCCGGAGCAAGCTGGAAAAAGAACCGGAAGTTCGATGCGCACGCGCTGCCTCTCCAGTGCACGTGTTCCACCTGTCAACCCCTTCCTTTAAGGGAACGGAAGTGCCGGTTTCCCGCGCATGCGCAGTGCATGCACGAAACCGGCACTTCCATTGGGCCTATGGGTGAGTACCCCGTGCGTACTCACCCGTGGAGACCCGAATTTCTGGGCCAATAGATTTGCTGTCGACCCCTGAACTTCCCGCATGGCTGACGGACACTCCACACTAGAGACTCAATTCTGAGACCGAAAGGCAGCATACAAAAAAAAACAAAGAAAATGTATAAAAATTCAGAACAAGGCTGAAAGAATTGTTATAAAAACAGAAAATGCTGGAAAGACTCAGCAGGTCAGGCAGCATCTGTGGAGAGAGAAACAGAGTCAATGTTTCAGGTCGATGACCCTTCGCCAGTTCTGACGAATGGTCATCGACCTGAAACGTTAACTCTGTCTCCAGCCTTTTCTGTTTTTATTTCAGATTTTCAGCATCCGCAGTATTTTGCTTTTGTAAAAGAATTGTTAGTTAGTCTCACCTCCAGTAATCCTTTCACTAAACATCAAACGGTGACAATGGCTTGTGATTCATTTTAACATCCCCCTTGCTTTGCTCTCTTTCTGTCGAGTTTTTAGAATATTTTTTGCCGCTGACAGACTTGGCGCAGTTTGCTGAGCCCACCCTTGTGAAAGAACTTTTAATGAACTTGAATAATTGAAGCTGGAACGCTCCAAATTAATGGCTGCATCTGCGCTGAGGTTAATTCAGATCTTTCCTGTGTTGATTCAGTGACTTCTCCAAGCTGTCATTAGAACTTGCCGTCAAAACAAAATATTATAGAAATCATCAGAAATGGGTGAGGGAATAAAAACAAATTTGCTCAAATGAGGACACTTCTAAAAAGACAGATGGATCTTGGTTAATGCCAGAATAAATAAAAGATAAAAGAAAGAAAGAACGTGCATTTCCATAGCACCTTTCAAGACCTTGGAACGCCCCAAAGTGCTTTACAGCCAATAAAGTATATTTGATGTCTAGTCACTGTTGTAATAGAGTCATAACGGCACAGAAGGAGGCCATTCGGCCCATCGAGTCCGTGCCGGCTCTCTGTAGAGCAATCCAGTCAGTCCCATTCCCCCGCTCTATCCCCGTAGCCCTGCAAGTTTATTTCCCTCATGTACCTATCCAGTCTCCCCTTGAAAACATTGAGTGTCTCGGCTTCCAACACTTCCGTCGGCAGCGAGTTCCAGGTCATCACCACTCGCTGCGTACAAAAGTTTTTCCTCACATTCCCCCTGTATCTCTTGTCCAAAACCTTAAATCGACATCTCCTAGTCCTTGTACCATCAACTAGTGGGAACAGCCTTTCCCCGTCTAGCCTATCCAAACCCGTCATAACCTTGTACACCTCTATCAAATCACCCCTCAACCTCCTCTGCTCTAATGGAAACAAATCCAGCTTCTCCAACCTGTCCTTGTAGCTAAGATCGCCCATCCCCGGAACCATTCTGGTAAATCTCCTCTGCGCCCTCTCAGAGGGTGCAGAGACCATGCAGTATCATGGAATGTCTAATCATTTTGCCTGCAATATTTCAGCCTTGACTCAGTTGTAGCACTCTTGTCTCAGAGTCGGAAGGTTGTGAGTTGAAATCAATGTTCCCGTTAAGCTGCACGGTGACACAGAGGTCCCGTGCAGCCCTCTCACCGGCTTTTAAATAGAAAAACCGTGCATGTGCGGCATTTTGAACGGGCTGCGCAGCCCGTGAAAGGGGTCACACGTTCCCCCCCAAAAATGAGAGGAAACATTGTAGGAAACGCGGCAGCCAATTTGCGCACAGCAAGCTCCCACAAACAGCAATGTGATAATGACCAGATCATCTGTTTCAGTGAAGTTGATCGAGGGATAAACATTGGCCCAGAATGAGTGCCACGGGATCTCTTATGAAACACCTGAGAGGGTAGACGGGGTCTCGGCTTAACGTCTCAGCCGAAAGAAATAAGGAGTAATATATTTCGCTGCTGCTTCTTTCTTTCTGGTGCAGCCTCAAGCACCAACTACCAGCTGCTAATATAATGGAGTCGATTTTCATTGACCCGTGGAGTCGAGATTGGAGGCATGCGGGGGATAAAGTCCCGAATTTGGGGGTCCCAACACCATCCCGCCCCCAACCCACCTCCATTTAAGTTTCAAAGGAGGCGGGTACCCGGCCCGCACTGGGACCCGCCTACCCGAGGCGGGAAGGGATTAGTGCCAATTAACTGCCTGTTAACAGGTAGTTAACAGGCAGTTTTTAGCCTAATCCCTATTTTAAAGCATGAAGTGTGGGATTCCCGATGGCTCCAAACCACGCCAAGTTAGAGGAGTCGGGCCGTCAGGTTGAAGGGCTTGGAGGGGTCGAGATGTCGGTGTTCAGGTGAGTGATGGGTGCATGAGTGCAAAGGTAAGTGTGTTTGGTGTGTCTAAAGTGTGTAAAGAAGTTTAAATTACCTGTACTTACCTTTTCAGCCTTCCTTCCTCTAGGTTTCGGGAGTCCATCATCTAACCGGCACAGAAAGCAGAATGGCTGCGAACTGTCAAAAGTGACAGCCTGCAGCTTTCTGTGCCGGTGAGATTTCTAACTGAGTCTGTGGAGAAGGACTCAGGTTAGAAGAAAGACTGTCAGTGTTTGACAGCTTCAAAGAGTTGTGAAACGCTGATATTTCATCTGTCAAAACGTCTTGACAGATGAAATTTCAGTCTGTGACGTCACCTGTTGCCGGGTGGCCCTTAATTGGCCTGCTGAGCTCACTGGGCGGGCTCGACAAGGTCAATCAAGTTAAAATCGCGTGGGTTGGCCGCATCTCGATGGAGGCGGGACCACAACCCCGAAAGTTGTAGTCCCGCCTCCTTCCCGACTTCTGAATGAAAATCTCCCCCAATGACTTTCCCTGACCAGTCGCAGATGATATTTCAGTACGGGTGGCATCTGTCTCATGACTGAGAGAGGAAACCAGTGTTTGCCTCCCTCTCGTGAAGCATGTGAGCATAAAAATATGAATTGGCCTATCATGTGGAGCTAGTTATATTTGTCTGGTACACAAATGTTTCAAGAAACTTGTCCTGATGCAGACTAAGGTGAGGCACTACCGATATTATTGGGGCCCACGCCTTGAGCAGGTTGCTAGGCACAAGCAACAATTGGATGTATGTCAGTAAAGTGATCAATATTTTTTTATTTATTTGCTCTTGGCATGTGGGTGTCGCTGGCCAGCATTTATTGCCCATCCCTAATTGCCACTTGAGAAGGTCGTGGTGAGCCGCCATTTCAGAGGGCAGTTAAGAGTCAAAACATTGCTGTGGTTCTGGAGTCACATATAGGCCAGACCGGGTAAGAATGGCGGATTTCCTTCCCTAAAGGACCTTAGTGAACCTAGATGGGTTTTTATGACAATCTGGTAGTTTCCATGGTCACCATTACTATTACTAGCTTTTTTTTAATTCCAGATTTTTTAATTTAATTAACAGAATTTAAATTGCCCAGCTGCCACAGTGGGGTTTTGAATTCATGCTGCTGGAATAATTAGCTGAGGCCTCAGAGATTATTAGTCCAGTAACATAACCACTATGCTACCGTACCCACCGTGTTGAAATAAAAAAACAATCAGCAAGGGTTAGTTATGTTGCTTCCTAACACAAGTATGCCAGCATAAGAACATAAGAATTCGAAGCAGGAGTAGGCCATACGGCCCTTTGAGCCTGCTCCGCCATTCAATAGGATCATGGCTGATCTCCAACCTCAACTCCACTTTCCCTTGATTCCCTTAGAGTCCAAAAATCTATCGCTCTCAGCCTTGAATACACTCAACGACTCAGCATCCACAGCCCTCTGGGGAGTGAATAAGGAGTTCGCGTTTTACTCGGCATTAGACCCCTGTTTACGCCAGTGTGGCCTCTGATTGTCGGATGCACAATTTCCCCAAAATAAAAGCAACACCGCCCAAATCCTTACCTTGCGTTTTCTGGTGCGATACTAATGCGCACATTAGGAGCGCATCAATGATCGCTGGCTGTTCCTCAATTTCGGTTAGCACCTCTTTGTACCACGAATGCTAAACAAACAATGTTGCTACCATTGATGAAACAATCGATTGGGTTTGTCTTCCAGTGTATAGCTACGTGTTGTCTCAGTGCTTGATCCAGTTAAAGTGCCAATGCCCCAAAACAGCAGGTAGAATACTTTGAACAAATGCAAAGCGTCAATGTATGTGTTGCCTCTGTAATCCATTTCAAGTGTCCCCAGCAACTGTTATGATAGACTTGCCAAGTAGTTAATATTTAAAAGCTCATGTTTTATTCAACTTAGAGGCCCACTATAATTGAGTCATAAACAGATGCCTCATGTTTAAACAAAGGGATTTCATCTTTTTATGATCTGTAGAATGCGAGCTAAAGCACACAGAAGGGCACACACTAGATCTGGTGATGACCACACAATACCACCAGCTGAACTGCGCATCATTGATGCAGAGCTGAGGGGGCGAGATTGCCACAAGAAAAGATTTCCTGCTATTATTTTCAAGGATGACTCTGGAGTAAACAAAGTATTTACAGCACAGAAACAGGCCCAACAGGTCCATGCCAGAGTTTATACTCCACGCAAGCCTCCTCCCACCCTATTTCACCTAACCCCATCAACATATCTTTCTATTCCTTTCTCCCTCGTGTACTTATCTAGCTTCACCTTAAATGCATCTATGCTATTTACCTCAACCACTCCCTGTGGTAGCAAGTTCCACATTCTCACCACTCTCTGGGTGAAGAAGTTTCTCCTGAATTCCCGATTGGATTTATTAGTGACTATCTTATATTGATGGCCCCTAGTTCTGGTCTCACCCGCAAGTGGAAACATCCCTATGTCTACTCTATCAAACCCTTTCATAATCTTAATGACCTCCATCAGGTCACCCCCTCAGTCCTCTCTTTTCTAGAGAAAAGAGCCACAACCTGTTCAATCTTTCCTGATAGGTATAACTTCTCAGTTCTGGTAAAATCCTAGTAAATCTTTTTTGCATCTTCTCCAGTGCCTTTATGTTGTTTTTATAACATGGAGGCCAGAGCTGTGCGCAGTGCTCCAAGTGTGGTCTAACCAAGATTTTATACCAGTTTAACATAACTTCCCTGCTTTTCAATTCTATCCCCCTAGAAATGAACCCCACTGCGTTGTTTGCTTTTTTTATGGCCTTATTAACCTGCATCGCAACTTTTAGTGATTTGTGTATCTCTACCCCCAGGTTCCTCTGTTCCTCTACCCCATTTAGACACCTCGGGCAGGATTTGCATTGTGCCGTGGAGGCGGGATTGGAGGTGTGTGGGGGTTAAAATCGCGAAATCAGGGAGCACGAACCCATCCCACCCCCAACTCGCCTCCATGCCAGTTTCAAAGGAGGCGGGTACCCGACCTGTGCTGGGAGCCGCCTCCCCGAGGCGGGAAGGGGATTAGTGCCAATTAACTGCCTGTTAACAGGTAGTTAACAGGCAGTTTTTAGCCTAATCCCTATTTTTATTCCTGAAGTGTGGGATTCCCGATGGCTCTAAACCACGCCAAGTTAGCGAGGCGCACCATCGGGCTGAAGGGCTTGGAGGGTTCGAGATGTCCGGTGTTCAGGTGAGTGATGGGTGCATGAGTGCAGAGGTAAGTGTGTTTGGTGTGTGTAAAGTGTTTATAAAGAAGTTTAATTACCTTTACTTACCTTTGCAGCCTTCCTTCCTTCAGGTCTCGGGAGTCCCTCATCTCACCGTCACAGAAAGCAGAATGGCCGTGAGCTGTAAAAATCTGCAGCATTCAGCTTTCTGTTCTGGAGAGATCTCTAAATCAGCCTGAGAGGAAGAAATTAACTTGGAGTACAGATTGTCAGTGTTTGACAGCTGCAAAGAGCTGTCAAACGCTGATATGTCATCTGTCAAAAGCTCTTGACAGATGAAATGTCAATCTGTGATGTCACCTGTTGCCGGGTGGCCCTTAATTGGCCTGCTGAGCCTGCTGGGCGGGCTCATCAAGGTCAATCAAGTGAAAATCGAGTGGATTGTCCACAACTCGATGGAGGCGGGACTACAACCCCGAAAGTTGTAGTCCCGCCTCCTATACGCCTCCAGTATCAAAATCCAGCCCTTATTTTCCATGGAGTATGTGACCACCTTATTCTGCTTACCTAAATGTGCCACCTCACAATTATATATGTTGAAGTTCATTCGCCAATTACATGCCTTTCTGCAAGTTTATTAATGTCTTCTTATATTTTGTCGCAGTCCTCCTCTGGATTACCCACATCCCCCAATTTGGTGTCATCTCCAAATTTTGACATTGTACTTCTGATTCCCGAGTCCAAATCATTATGTAAATGGTGAACAACAGTAGTCCCAGCACCGATCCTTATGGAACACCACTTCCCACCGTTTGCCAATCTGAGCAACGATCTTTAACTCCTACTTTCTGTTTTCTGTTTTGTAGCCAGCTTGCTATCCATTCTGCTACTTGTTCCCTGACTCCACATGTCCTGGTCTTATTCATGAGTCTACTATGTGGTACCTTATCGAAGGCTTTTTGGAAATCCAAATATATTATGTCTACTGCATTACCCTTATCTACTCTTTCTGTTACTTCTTCAAAGAATTCACCAAGGTTGGTCAAGCATGACCTTCCCTTTTGGAATCACTGCTGCTTACTCTTTGTTGTATTTTCAGTTTCTAGATGTTTTTCTGTTTAATCTTTGAGTAAAGATTAATTTATCTTTCCTACTACTGACGTGAAGCTAATTGGTCTATAGTTCCCTGGACTTGTTCTATTTTGCTCTTTATAAATAGGAATCATATTAGCTGTCCGCCAGCCCACTTGCATTATTCCCTTTTTTAATGAATTTTTATACAAATTTATACAAAAAAGTGTTATGCTGAGTGGAGCATAAATGCCGGTATGGGCTGGTTGGGCCGAATGGCCTTTTTCTGTGCTGTATATCCTGTGTAATCCTATGTAATGTAATATTGCCTGGGCTATCTCTACCCTAACTTCGTTTAATATGCGCAGATGCACTCCAACCGGGCCAGGGTTTTAAATCCTCTCTAAGTTTGATTAGTTTATCAATTATCTCTCCCTTTCTATCATAAATGTCTTAATATCTTTTTTGATCTCTTCTTCCAATGTCATATCCACCATGTTAGTCTTCCTGGTAAATACTGAGGCATAGTAATTATTTAATATTTCTGCCATTTAGCCATCATTACCTGTGAGTTATCGTGTGCATCCCTTAGTGGCCCTATCCTTATGCTGATTTTTTTTTGTTATTTATGTGTCTGTAGAATACCTTACTATTAATTTTTATATTCCTTGGTAATGTAATTTTGTAGTTTCTCTTTGCCTTCTGAATGTTTTTTTTTTACTTCTTTCCTAACCTTTTCGTATTCCCTTTTGTCATCTTCTCCTTTGTTGTCTATGTACTCAGTGTATGCCTTTTTCTTCAGTTTTAATTTTGCCCTTATTTCTTTATTCATCCATGGTGTGTCATTACTGGCTAGTTTGTTCTTGCTTTTTCATGGGATATATTTATCCTGGACTCTATGGATCACCGTTTTAAATGTTTCCCACCACTGTTCTATTCCTATGTTGGTCAGAAAATGTTTCCAGTTTACTTTCCCTAGTTCCATTCTCATCCTCTTAAAATCAACTAAGATAGGGCTTTGGAGTGACATAAGACCATTTCTTCCTGAAATGCATTTGACCTTACAGCATTGCTTCTGGAGGTTTTAAGAGTTACAAATGTTCTGCGCCTGACTTCTGAATCATTGATGGCTTCCAGTGTCAAAGCAAGCCGAAGGGAGCTCTTGTCACCATGATGTAACCTTCAGCATTTTCAACAATCTTGTTAACATTTTCAGAAAGGCTTCACCTTAATAATCGCCCTCATAAGCTCAAAACGGAGCCAATCAAAATTCAGACTGGTTTGTAGACAAGCTGCATCTCTCTCTGTGTCCAAACTTACTTCATGTGTTTTCATTCATTTCCAGTTAAGCAGGAACTTTGAACGCAACAAAGAGCTGAACGTTTATAATGCAGAAATGTAAAGTTGAACCCACTTACTGCATTTAGCGTCAGCCTGGCTCAGTTGGTCGTTGGCGGCACTCTTGCCTGAGTGCAAAGGCTGTGGGATCAAGTCCTACCATAGCACATAATCTAAGCTCACACTTCAGTGCAGCACAGAAGTTGTGCTGTATTGTCAGTGGTCCTGTGTGTCAGGCGAGATGTTAAACTGAGTCCTCTGCTGCCTGTTCAGATGGATGTAAATGATCCCACTGCATCTTTTCGAAGAAGAGTGGGGGAACTCTCTGGGTGTCCTGGTCAATATTCATCCCTCAAACAGCGCCACCAAAACAGACCGCATTTGTTCTTAGTGGGACATTGCTGGGTGAAAATTGGTGCTGTGTTTGTCTACATAACAACAGTGATTACACTTTAAAAAAGAAATATTTAGCTGTGAAGCGATTTGGGACGTGCAAAATGTCACACGGCTACAGTAGAGGCTGGTCTTCCAAGGATGGGGCATGGTAGAGGGAGCTTTACTCTGCCTGTAACTGTGCTGTACCTGACCAGGGAGTTCTTGATGCTGACAGTAGGTTCCTGAATTTCCTACCTAACATCATCCTGGAAGCAGCATCACCCCAAGTATTACAGCCGCTCAAGGAGAAGGCCCAACACCACTGTATCAGGTCAAGTAGGGATGTTCAGTGAATGAGGCCTCACCTGCCTTTGAGATGTCAGCCCTTGGCTCAGTTGGTTGCACTCTTGCCCTCTGAGTTAGAAGGTCATGGGTTCAAGTCCCACTCCAGAGACTTGAGCAGAAAAATCTAGGCTGACACTTCAGTGCAGTACTGAGGGAGTGCAGCACTGTCGGAGGTGCCATCTTTTGGATGAGACGTTAAACTGAGGCCCCGTCTGCTCTCTTGGGTCAGATGTAAAAGATCCCATGGCACTATTTCAAAGAAGAGCAGGGGAGTTCTCCCTTGTGTCCTGGCCAAAATTCTGTCCTGAACCAATAGTAACAGTGATCCTATCATCCATCACATTGATGTTTGTGGTACCTTGCTGTGAGCAAATTGGCTGCTGCATTTCCCATACTACAACACGTTAAAAAGTACTTCATCGCCTGTAAAGCACTTTGGGTTTTCTGAGGTCATGAAAGGCGTTCTCTAAATGCAATTATTTTCTTTATTACCCATTTCCTGTGAACACATAAAAAAAGAATGTTTCATTTCCCAGCGCGAACATCTCTCACTTTGATGAGTAGAAAACTCACGCTAAAAAAAATCAAAATAATTAGCAAAATTGTAGTTTTATGTTGATTAGAGTTGCATTCAGATTTTAATTGCTGGTACTTTGTTGCCTTATTCAAAACTTGAGGTTTAAAATCAGCGGCGCAATATGAGAATTCTGCATTGCCTCTTTGATAAAGAGACAATAATTCACATTCTGAATGTATAAAAAGGTAAGATGTGTAAACAAAGTAATCCCAGGTTTACACAGATAATTTTCAACAAATTACCAGTAAATCAAGTTGATCTCAATTAATACAGTCACTCGGCATTTCCTGAGAAGATTAGCTGTGCACAAATATACATAAATAAATGGCTTTAACATTCCAAATCCGTACTGAGAAAAGTAATGTCATCTACATGCTGTGGAAGACTTCTCTTTGAGGTTTGTGAGGGAAGAAAGAAGGAATCGCATTTCCTACAAGACGACAGTGACTACAATTTGAAAGTACTTAATTGGCTGGAATGCACTTTTGGACGTATGAGGAGAGATTGGGACGATTGGGCTTGTACTCGCTGGAGTTTAGAAGAATGAGAGAGGATCTCATTGAAACTTATAAAATTCTGGTAGGATTGGACAGACTAGATGCAGGGAGGATGTTCCCGATGGCCAGGGAGTCCAGAACCAGGGGTCACAGTCTAAGGATAAGGGGTAGGCCTTTTAGAACAGAAATGAGGAGGGATTTCTTCACCCAGAGAGTGGTGAACCTGTGGAATTCTCTACCACAGAAGGCAGTAGAGGCCAATACATTAAATATATTCAAGAAGGAGTTGGATATATTTCTTAAGGCTAAAGGGATCAAGGGGTATGGGGAGAAGGCAGGGACAGGGTACTGAACTTGGATGATCAGCCATGATCGCATTGAATGGCGGAGCAGGCTCAAGGGGCCGAATGGCCTACTCCTGCTCCTGTCTTCTATGTTTCTATGTTTCTATGGGACATCCTTAGGTTGTGAAAGGTGCTGTATAAATGCAATTCTTTCTTTCTTTCTTATTTATATGGTGCTGCACAGCTAATGGATTACTTTTGAAGTGCAGTCACTGTCGATATGTAGACAAATGCAACAGCCAATTGGCACACAGCAAGATCCCACAAACAACAAATTAATGGATGACAAGATAATCGATTATTGTTACTATTGGTTGAGGGAGGAATTGTGGCCTGGATCTCGGGAGAATCCCCAATAGCGTCTTGAGATCATTGAAGGTCAGGGAAGGGTGATTGGGCCATTTCTTCTTGGAGATGGTCATTGCCTTGGCACTTATGTGGTGCGACTGTCACGTGCCACTTGTGAGCTTGAGGCCGGATGTTGTCTGGGTCCTGCTGTAGGCTTACATGGACTGCTTCATTACTGGTGGCCTTAACGATGAGGTCAGCAGCTAAGCATTGCAACAGGACGCCAGTCAGCAGACTGCCCATGAGCAATTCCATGGGAAATCCACTTGGACTAAAAAATTACTTCAAAAATGTTGTTCAATAACGGCAAAACTAGGATCATTGTAATGCTTCAAAAAAGACATTACCACTGTCCAGACATTTGTAGCTAGTGAATAATGAGTAGGTTGATTATTCTACAGTGACTAAGTAGGAAACTACGAAGAGGAATAAGCCATTGAGCCCCTCCAGCCTGTTCCGCCATTCAATGTGATCATGGCTAATCTGTGAGCTAACTCCACATAACCGCAAATACCATAGCAAGATACGGCGGAGGGTGGAATCGGAAATAAAAACAGAAAATCCTTGAAAAGCTCAGCAGGTCAGGCAGTATCTGTGGATGACCTTTCATCAGAACTGGAAAAGGTTAGAGATGTAACAGATTTTTAAGCAAGTGCAGAGGCAGGGAAGGTGGGGGAGGGGAGGAAAGGACAAAATGGAAGGTCTGTGATAGGGTGGAAGGCAGGTGAGATTAAATGACAAAAGGGATGATGGTGTGAGGCAAAAGGAGGTGGTAATGGGACAAGTAAAGAAACAAAAAATGGGTCTAGAAGAGGTGCCTTGGCCCCATATCCCTTAATAGCTTTGGTTAACAAAAATCTATCAATCTCAGATTTAAATGACCAACAACAACAACAACTTGTATTTATATAGCGCCTTTAACGTAGTAAAACGTCCCAAGGCGCTTCACAGGAGTATTAAAAGACAAAAGTTTTTAAATCAAGCCACATAAGGAGAAATTAGGGCAGGTGACCAAAAGCTTGGTCAAAGAGGTAGGTTATAAGGAGCGTCTTAAAGAAGGAAAGACAGTTGGAGAGGCGGAGAGGTTTAGGCAGGGAATTCCAGAGCTTAGGGCCCAGGCAACAGAAGGCACGGCCACCAATGGTTGAGTGATTATAATCAGGGATGCTCAAGAGGCCAGAATTAGAGGAGCGTAGATATCTCGAGGGGGTTGTGGGGCTGGAGGAGATTACAGAGATAGGGAGGGGCGAGGCATGGAGGGATTTGAGAACAAGGATGAAAATTTTGAAATTGAGGCGTTGCTTAACCAGGAGCCAATGTAGGTCAGCAGGCACAGGGGTGAGGGGTGAACGGGACTTGGTGTGAGTTAGGACACGGGCAGCCAAGTTTTGGGTGACCTCAAGTTTACGTAGGGTAGAATATGGGAGGCCAGCCAGGAGTGCATTGGAATAGTGAAGTCTAGAGGTAACTGTAGTGTATGTACCCGTCTACCCTTAAGGGAACTATTGAATGTAACCGTTCACCTTTAAGAGAACTACTTTAGGTGTGGCACTATTTGTTTGGCTTCTGTATACTGTAATACCGATAGTGACCACACCAGTATATAAGTGTTGTGGCAGGATTGCTGGGGCAGATTCGCCCGGACCTTCGAATAGTAAAGACCTGTTTGTTTGTTACTTCTGAAGTCTGTGTATTTATTAACTGCACAACCCACAGACTTTACAGTGGCGACGAGTCCGATCGTACCCTGCGGCAAGATTACCAAAAGCAACGAAGAGCGTCGAAGAGAGACAACCGCCCTCGTCGTGCTACCAAAAGAAAACACGAGGCTGCAACAACAGAAGCAGGAAGACTAACAACAAAAGCTGTATCAGCAACAGGCACTGACTACCCTTCTGCCACGGTGCGGAGTGAGCCGACCAGCAAGAAACAAGGCGGCCGAAGAGACTGTGAGTAGGGGAAGGTGTAGAAGTATCCGGAGGATAAGGGCAGAGCACTCGACCTCGGCCGAGGGGGAGCTGTGCCGGCCAAAAGTCGGGTCCAACGGCGTCGGGTGACAGCCGGACCGCGATCGGCGGGAAAAATCCGGGCAGCGACCGCAGCCACGAAGCGCTGAGCCTGCGAGTAGGCGCGGGAAGAGAAACCCAGCCACAGCCGGGGAGGGAAACACCGGTCTGCGAGAGGGCTGGGGAGGCGAACGGGAATCATGCAGGTGAGAGCCGGGTGCGGAGAGAGAGACTGCGAGGAGCCAGTCCAGCGGCTGAGCTGTTCTCCACCAACGGGGTACTCAGAGCCGGCAAAACCGAACGTGCGGGAGTGGGTGAGAGACACAGCCGAAAACGGGGTGAGAGACTGCGCGAGAGCCAGTCCAGCGGCTGAGCTGTTCTCCACCAACGGGGTACCCAGGGCCGGTAACACCGAACGTGCGGGTGAGAGAGCGACAGAGCCGGGTACGGAGAGAGAGACTGCGCGAGAGCCAGTCCAGCGGCTGAACTGTCCTCCGTTAACGGGGTGTACCCAGCGCCGGTAGAACCGTGCGGGCGGGAGGAAAAGACATAGCCGAGTAAGGGGAGCTGTGCGGTAGCCAGCCAGCGGCTGAACCTGTCCGCTGAGGGGGAAGCGTACCCCTTCCACCGGGAAGAAACGCGGGAAGCCGCCATTAGGCGGAGAAGACGCCAGAAGCGGGAAACCGCCATTGAAGTGGGCGGGGCGAGAAAGGAAGAGCGGGAAACCGCCATTTTCGCAGGAAAACCGCCATCTTGATTGACATACCGCCATTGAAGTGGGCGGGGAGAGAAAGGAAGAGCGGGAAACCGCCATATTCGCGGGAAAACCGCCATCTTAGAAATAAACAAATAAATAAGAATACTTAAAGAAATACTGGTGCTGCTCCCAAGGGAAGAAAGATGCCTAAGCGAGGGAATATTAATGATTTTAATTCTGAGATAGAAGACTGGGCCACGTACGTGGAACGCATCGAGATCTATTGTGAAGCCAACAAAATAGAGGAAGACGACAAGGCGATAACATTGTTAAACTCGATGGGCGCAAAGACATACGGGCTCTTGAAGGATTTACTAGCACCAGCTAAACCGGCGGATCAGTCTTTCAAAGAGATTGTGGTTGTTCTGAAGGACCACTTGAACCCCACACCGTTGATGTTGGCTGAACGATTCAAATTCTATGCAAGAACGCAACGGAAAGACGAAAACAACGCAGAATACTTGGTCGAACTGCGTAGGCTAGCGAAATACTGCCAGTTCGGAGGGAATCTGACAGAGGCACTGCGAGACAAGTTCGTAGGCGGATTGTCCAAGGAAGGGACGCAAAAGCGCCTACTAGAAGAGAACGACCTTACACTTGACAGGGCTGTCCTTATAGCCGCATCACACGAAGCCGCAGCGAAAGGAACGGCGGAAATGCAACTAAAGGCGGCGGCGCTCGGGGTGGACCAAATTACCTCGAGTACAACAAAATGCTATCGTTGTGGGAAGACAACACACGACCAGAATCAATGCTGGTTTAAGAACCAAGAATGTAGGAAATGTGGCAAACTGGGTCACATCGCTAAGGTATGCCGGTCAGGGAAGAAGACCAACAACCAAAGGAAGCCATCACAAGAAAAGTACAACAAGGTATACAAGGGGGCTGAGAAGAGTTCAGACGAACAGAATCCAGACTCAGATCCAAACGGCCAGGAGCTGGGTAGTCTGAGTATCCACCATGTGAGTAAGGAAGCTGACCTACAAACTATCTGGGTCATGCTAAAAATAGCTGGAGTCCAAGTGAAAATGGAGTTGGACACTGGATCAGCTGTATCAGTCATAAATCGAGGGGATTACCACCGGCTATTCTCACACATACCCTTAAAAGATACCAAGTTCGTATTGCAGACATACACGGGGCATAAAGTATACCCCATGGGAAAAATAAGAGTCAAGGTGAGAGATAGGGGTAAAGAACACCCAAGAATGAACTTGTATGTATTACCTGAGGGAGGACCACCACTTCTAGGACGGGAGTGGATCAAGAAAATAGACATGGAATGGCACTACCTACAAGCAATGACGAGTGAGGACTCGGTGCAGACAAGCAGCTCAGACTCTGAGCCGGAAGACGATAAGTCCAGCCCACGTATGAAAAACAAGGTTAACATGAACTCACTGACTAAGGTTGGAAAAACGATGGCGTGCATAAAGACAGAGAATTCTGAGTCTGTTCAAGTCGCAGACATATGCATTACGGAGGAACACCGAGCTCGAACTCAACGTTATTTCAAAGTACGACAACAATTCGAACAATTAAGTTACCGTCTCGTACAAGAGATGAAAACAATGAAAAAGTTCTATGGCACCGAATGGGAGAGTCTGGAAAGACAACAGAACCTGCTGGCTCAAGCAGAGAGCGACCATAGAGCCATCATGACCAATTACCGATCACACCTCCCTTATGATGTTCAGGAGTTAGAATATTTGCATGATCTAGAGATACAGCATAAAGGCAAACCACGCTACACTGAGGATTTTGTTCTGCAATTGGAGACGGAGCTAGTGCAGGCAAGGTTAAGAGAAGCTGAATCGCAGTGTGCACTTAAAGAGATGCAGAAAAAAATCTTGGACATGGAAAAGAGAAACGCTTCTTTACCTGATGTGAATAATGTGGCCATGTTGCAAGAGGAGCTTATCACTCAGTTAAATGAAAATAAAGGGAAAATGACTGAGATAGACTGCAAGAATAAAGAAGATTTGATGGCAGTGAGACTTCAAGAGGCAGATAGCATAGCAGCCTTGGCTGAACTCCAACAGGAAATTGCGAAAGAAGCAAATGAAGAGGAATTTTCAGGAAGCCGGGATTTTATTCCAGTTCTTCTCTACGACTCCTTACAAGCAGAGTGTGAGAAGTGGAAAGAACAGTATGAACAGGCCCAGGCTACAATTCTGGAGGGGATTAACTCGGCAACCTCCGAAAAGCTAGTTTCAGTAGAAGCATATGAACAACTAAAGGTTGAACATGAGCAAGAAGTCCAAAGGCTGCAGGAAATTCTTGATGAGCTCAAGGCCAAGACAGACTCATCGGTAGAAGTTCCATCCATAGATGAGAATTTAGCGGTGAAAGACATGGCAGAACATGAAAGACAAGATGTCCAAGAACTCATAAAAATATTGGAGGAAACCCAAGACAAATATGAGGCGGCAATGACCGAGGTTCAACGACTTGAAGAGCAGAGTCAACTGGGAATCCTTTCAGTGGAAGGGAAGGAAACTGTAAGAAACACAGAGACTGTAAGAATGGGCTCTGAACATGAGCTTGGGAGCATCAAGGCGCAACTTCTTCGAGCGCTTGAAACCAAAGTACAAGAGGAAAGGAAGGTGAAAGCATTGGAGGGAAAGGTGGATGAAATGGTGAAGACTCTGATCCACAGAGTCCCCGTGGAAGAGTTAACGGTCAGCCAACTCCTTCACATGCTGAGAGACAAGACTCCACAATGGGAACATAAGCTTCAATCTGCAAAGGGAAGGAATTCGGAGCTCCCAAAAGTTACAGAAATAACTGAGGTGGCAACACAGATTTTGTGTTACAGTTTACTCTATGAAGAGTTCGTTGAATCACGTCAATGTGAACAGAAGAATGTTGAAACAGCTGCTTCAGTAGAAGGATTAAATAGCCTGATACCGCAATCCCCGGTGGAAGGGAAGGTATTGAACTCACAAATGAGGTCAGTAGTGAAGGAATGGCAGACAACCCAGGAAGAGCGGGATGAATATGAATGCATGAAGAAGTCTTTTCAAGAAAGATGTCTAGGGAAAGAACCACCGTCAGCTAACGTCCAGATGGGTGAGGAGGAAGAAGAAGGCTCTCTCGCTGGCCTAACTCAGGACGAACCCGAATATTACCATGACCTGTTGAGTGACACTGAATATTACGAGGATGTGGTCTGCCCAGCTTGTGATGAAAACTCCCAAAGTGCTGAAATCCGGAGGAAGCACTTAAGGTCTAAGGAACATAGAGAGTTGGTGGCGCTACAGCTGGCAGCCGAGAAAGGAGCTCCGAGAGTTTCAAAAAGGCAGAAAAGAAAAAGAAGAAGCAGAAGATAATAACTGTCTAAAATATTAGCACTTCTACCATCTCAGGCGGAACACTACGAAAGGAGCTAAATTAGTTGAAAAACTGGAAAATGTCAAGACAGCCAGTTGGTTGTAAAAGTCCGCACTGCTGGTTCAACAGGACGAAAGTTCAAGCTGTTACGTCAAGAAAAAGGCTATGGAGGAGTCACGCTAGCCAGGTGAACCGGCTACACCAAAGAAATGTTGTTCGGAACGAGTCAAGATCAGAGACTGAATCTATGAACTGTTTCCGCAGAGACTGAACCTGTGAACTGTTCCCACTGAGATTATATCTGTAAATTGTTTTATATGACATTGACTCCACCGAGATTATATCTGTAATTTGTTTATAGGAAGTTGAAGATATGTATGTTTAACGGAGACTCTGTAAGTAATAAGCTAAAAAGGGAGGATTGTAGTGTATGTACCCGTCTACCTTTAAGGGAACTATTGAATGTAACCGTTCACCTTTAAGAGAACTACTTTAGGTGTGGCACTATTTGTTTGGCTTCTGTATACTGTAATACCGATAGTGACCACACCAGTATATAAGTGTTGTGGCAGGATTGCTGGGGCAGATTCGCCCGGACCTTCGAATAGTAAAGACCTGTTTGTTTGTTACTTCTGAAGTCTGTGTATTTATTAACTGCACAACCCACAGACTTTACAGTAACAAAGGCATGGATGAGGATTTCAGCAGCGGATGAGCTGAGGCAAGGGCGGAGAAGGACGATATTATGAAGGTGGAAATAGACGATCTTAGTTATGATGCGGATATGTGGTCAGATGCTCATTTCAAGGTCAAATATGACACCAAGGTTGCGAACAGTGTGGGTCAGCCTCAGACAGATGTTAGGGAGAGGGATGGATTCGATGGCTAGGGAACGGAGTTTGTGGTGGGGACCGAAAACAATGGCTTCGGTCTTCCCAATATTTAATTGGAGAACATTTCTGCTCATCCAGAACTGGATGTCGGACAAGCAGTCTGACAATTTAGACACCGTGGAGGGGTCGAGAGAAGAGGTGGTGAGGTAGAGCTGGGTGTCATCAGCGTACATGTGGAAACTGGCGCTGTGTTTTCAGATGATGTCGCCGAGGGGCAGCATGTAGATGAGAAATAGGAGGGAGCCAAGGATAGATCCTTGTAACACAGTTTCCTTTTAATGCATAGGGTTCTGGGGATTCTACGTAGAATGCACTGAAACAGGCCATCTGGCACAACTGTTCTCTGCCGATGATAATGCTCCACACGAGCCTCGTCCCACCTTACTTCATTTTACCCTATCAATATAACAAGAACTATCAGTCACCATCAAACAGTGGTCCTGCTCTTTATGGGCCTTAGCTTTACACCTCCACCGAAAGACAGCACCGCCAACAGTGCAGCACTCCTTCACTATCGCGCTGGAATATCCACCTAGATGTTTGTCCTCAAGTCTCGGGAGTGGGGCTTCAACCCACAACCTACTGACTCAAGAGGCCCACTGAGCCTCGGCTGAGAGGAATAAGTAGGGTCTAAAAATGCTACAATTTTGGTCATTTTTTTCCGTAAAATACCTATTTTGGTGCTTAGATTATAATCAGATTACCAGACGTACTCATCTGCTCTTAAACCCTGAATCAAGGGTGTGGAAATCTACACAAAATTGTATTATAGAAGGGTTAACAAGCTTCCATAGAAATGGAGCGAGGCTTTTGAATAAGTGTGGCCAGGACTTTCCTATGTTGTAAGAACACTGGGATCAGTACTCTGACAAGAATATTTCTCAAGGGTACCAGGCGAATCCTTAACCCTTCATCTTAATGTCAAGTAACCACCTGGAGTTTACCACCCAGAGTGTGCCTAGGGTGAATAATGTCTAAATCTGGCCCACTAAACTGCCTAATATCAATCAGGTCCGATTGTATAAAAATATAAGAAATAGGAGCAGGAATCGGCCATTCGGCCCCTCGAGCCTGCTCCTCCATTCAATAAGATCATGGCTGATCTTCTACCTCAACTCCACTTTCCTGCACTATCCCCATATCCCTTGATTCCCTTAATATTCAAAAATCTATCGATTTCTGTCTTGAATATACTCAACGACTGAGCCCCCACAGCCCTCTGGGGCAGAGAATTCCAAAGATTCACCACCCTCTGAGTGAAGAAATTTCTCCTCATCTCAGTCCTAAATGGCCGACCCCTTATTCTGAGACTGTGACCCCTGGTTCTAGACTCCCCAGCAAGGGGTAACATCCTCCCTGCATCTACCCTGTCAAGCCCTGAAAGAATGTTGTATGTTTCAATGAGATCACCTCTCATTCTTCTAAACTCTACAGAATATAGGCCTAGTCTACTCAATCTCTCCTCATAGGACAATCCCCCCATCCCAGGAGCCAGTCTGGTGAATCTTATTTCACTCTCTCTATGGCAAGTATATATTTTCTTAGGTAAGGAGACCAAAACTGTACACAATACTCCAGGTGTGGTCTCACCCA
Organism: Somniosus microcephalus; assembly: GCF_052327205.1. Classification (NCBI taxonomy): domain Eukaryota; kingdom Metazoa; phylum Chordata; class Chondrichthyes; order Squaliformes; family Somniosidae; genus Somniosus; species Somniosus microcephalus. The sequence goes on along the minus strand of NC_140987.1, from coordinate 447,686,403 downwards.
GGCCCTATATAATTGCAGTAAGACGTCTTTACTCTTATACTCAAATCCTCTTGTAATAAAGGCCATTTGCTTTCCTAATTGCTTGCTGTACCTGCATGTTAACTTTCAGTGATTCATGTACAAGGGCACCCAGGTCCCCCTGAACACCAACATTTCCCAATTTCTCACCATTTAAAAAGTTCTCTGCTTTTCTATTTTTCCTACCAAAGCGGATAACTTCACATTTCTCCACATTATATTCCATTTGCCATGTTCTTGCCCACTCCCATAGCCTGTCTATCTCCCCTTGAAGCCTCCTTGTATCCTCATCACAACTTACATTCCCACTACAAAAATTACTTGACCAACCTCATTGAATTTTTTGAAGAGGCAACAGATTGAACAATCTAAGATTGAGACTATCTGTTCAGCTGCCTCTGCCACTACCCTTCCTTCCCCTAGCTCACTGGGCCAAACTTCCTCTAAGGTTCCCCCTTGCCCTAGCCCTGAACTCACATTTTTCTCTAGTTTCTCTCCGATCTCGCCTCATTACCTCTCCGCGCTCATCTTGTCTCTGAGACCCACCTCCTGCTCCCTCGAACCTATTCCCACCAAACTGCTGACCACCCAACTTCCTTTTCTGGCTCCCATGCTAGCTGATAATCTTAATGGTTCTCTCTCCTCAGGTCTTCTTCTTCTTAGGCAGTCCCTCGGAACAGAGGATTTCTTGTTTCCACGCTAAAAATTAGTTCTCAGGTGACTGATGAGCCCAATTTGGGACCTACAGTCTCTGTCACAGGTGGGGCAGATGGTGGTTGAAGAGGCGGGTGGGTCGGGTGCTTGGGTTGACGTGTGCTCCTTCCGCTGTTTGCGCTTGGCTTCCGCTTGCTCCCGGCGAAGAGACTCAAGGTGTTCGGTGCCTTCCCGGATGCTTCTCCTCCACTTTGTGCGGTCTTGGGCCAGGGATTCCCAGGTGTCGGTGGGGATGTTGCACTTTTTCAAGGAGGCTTTGAGGGTGTCCTTGAAGCATTTCCTATGCAAACCTGGGGCTCTCTTGCCGTGTCAGAGCTCCGAGTAAAGCGCTTGTTTTGGGAGTCTCGTATCAGGCATGCGGATGATGTGGCCCATCTATTGGAGCTGATTGAGCGTGGTCAAAGCTTCGATGCTGGGGATGTTGGCCTGAGCGAGAGCACTGATGTTGGTGTGCCTATCCTGCCAATGGATTTGCAGGATCTTGCGGAGGCAGCGTTGGTGGTACCTCTCCAGAGCTTTGATGTGCCTGCTGTAAATGGACCATGTCTCTGAAGCATACAGGAGGGCGGGTATCACTACTGCTCTGTAGACCATGAGCTTGGTGCTGGGTTTGAGGTCCTGATCTTCAAACACTCTCTTCCTCAGGTGACTGAAGGCTGCACTGGCACACTGAAGGCCGTGTTGGACTTCGTCATCGACGTCTGCCCTTGTTGACAGTAGGCTCCCGAGGTATGGAAAGTGGTCCACGTTGTCCAATGCCTCATCATTGTTTTTGATAATCGGGGGGCAGTACTGTGTGGCGGGGGCAGGTTGGTAGAGGACCTTTGTCTTACGGATGTTTAGTGTGAGGCCCATGCTCTCATATGCTTCGGTGAAGGTGTTGACGATGGTTTGGAGTTCGGTCTCAGAGTGTGCACAGATGCAAGCGTCATCTGCATCCTGTAATTCGATGAGAGAGGATGGGACGACCTTGGATCTGGGCTGGAGGCGACAGAGGTTGAACAGTTTCCTGTTTATTCTGTAGATTAGCTCCACTCCAGCGGGGAGCGTACTGAGGGTGAGATGGAGCATTGCAGCCAGGAAGATGGTTGGTGCGATGACACAGCCTTGCTTGACCCCAGTCCGTATGTGAATTGTGTCTGTGGTAGATCCGTTGGTCAGGATCACGGCTTGCATGCCGTCATGAAGCAGGCGGAGGATGGTGACAAACTTTTGATGGCAGCCGAATTTGAGGAGGCCACTCCATAATCCCTCATGGTTGACAGTGTTGAAGGCCTTTGTGAGGTAATGCACAGTGGTTGGTGCTGTTCCCTGCATTTCTCGTGTAGTTGATGCGTGGTGAAGATCATGTGCATTGTGCCCCTTAGTGGGTGGAAACCGCATTGCGACTCTGGGAGGAGCTCTTCAGCCACTGGGAGAAAACGATTGAGGAGGATTCTTGCGATGACTTTCCCTATGGCAGACAGCAGGGAGACTCCTCTGTAATTACCACAACTGGACTTGTCATCTTTCTTGAAGATGGTCACGATTACGGCGTCTCTGAGATCCCCTGGCATGCTCTCCTCCTTCCAAATAAGAGAAATGAGTTCATGTATTCGCACCAATAGTGCTTCTCTGGCCTGCTTTAGTGCCTTGGTGGGGATTCCATCTGCTCCTGAGGCCTTGTTGTTCTTCAGTTGTCGGATGGCCTTTTCAACCTCATGCCGGGCTGGGGTTGTGCTGAGGTGGTGGCGGGTAGCATGCTGCGGGATGGAGTTGAGGACACTCGCGTCGAAGACAGAGTCTCCGTTAAGGAGATCTTCAAAGTGCTCCTTCCAGTGGGCACTGATTGCCTCTCTGTCCTTGATGAGTACCTCTCCGTTCTTGGCCCGCAGCGGGGTAAGATCTTGGGTGCTTGGGCCGTAGATGGTCTTGACTGTGCTAAAGAATCCACGCACGTCGTGGTTGTCAGCTAGCTGCTGGATCTCCTGCACGTTCTCCACCCACCATCTGTTCTTTAGGTCGCGAGTTTGTTGTTGGACCTCTGCCTTCATGTGTCTGTAGAGCTGCTTTTTTGCTCTCGAGTTCTGTTGCTGTTTCCAGATCAGGAATGCCTTGCACTAGTGGCTTATTAACTCCTGGATCTTCTGGTTGTTCTCTTCAAACCAGTCTTGGTGTTTCCTGGTCACGTGACCAAGCATCTCTTCACAGGTGCTGATTATGGAGGCCTTGAGTGCCTCCATAATCAGGTACTGTTCCCCTTTCCCTCAAATCTGCCGTCATCACCCTCCTCCTCAAAATAACAAACCTTGATCCTTCCGTCCTTGCAAACTACCACCCCATCTCCAACCTCTTTTCCTCTCAAAAGCCTTGATCCGTGTTGTTGCCTCCCAAATCCGTGCCCATCTTTCCCGCAATTCCATGTTTGAATCCCTCCAATCAGGTTTCTACCCTTGCCATAGTACCGAAACGGCTCTCATCAAAGTCACAAATGCCATCCTTTGTGACTGTGACAAAGGAAAACTATTCCTCCTCATCCTTCTTGCCTTGTCTGCAGCCTTTGATACGGTTGACCACTTTATCCTTCTCCAACGCCTCTCCCCCATCATCCACCTGGGTGGGACTGCACTTGCCTGGTTCCATTCTGATCTATCTAATCGTAAACAGAGAATCACCTGCAACGGCTTCTCTTCCCGCTCCCGCATCATTGCCTTTGGTGTCCCCCAAGGATCTATCCTTGGCCCCCTCCTATTTCTCATCTTCATGTTGCCCCTTGGTGACATCATCTGAAAACACAGCATCAGTTTCCACATGTACGCTGACAACACCCAGCTCAACCTCACCACCACTTCTCTCGACCCCTCCACGGTGTCTAAATTGTCAGACTGCTTGTCCGACATAAAGTTCTGGATGAGCAAAAATATTCTCCAATTAAATATTGGGAAGGCCGAACCCATTGTTTTCGGTCCCCACCACAAACTCCGTTCCCTAGCCACTGACTCCATCCCTCTCCCTAACATCTGTCTGAGGCTGAACCACACTGTTCGTAACCTTGGTGTCATATTTGACCCTGAAATGAGCTTCCGACCACATATCCGCAGCATAACAAAGACCACCTATTTCCACCTCCGTAACATCGCCCGTCTCCGCCCTTGCCTCAGCTCGTCCGCTGCTGAAACCCTCATCCAAGCCTTTGTTACCTCTAGACTTGACTATTCCAACGCACTCCAGGCTGGCCTCCCACATTCCACCCTACGTAAACTTGAAGTCATCCAAAACTCGGCTGCCCGTGTCCTAACTGGCACCAAGCCCCGTTCACCCCTCACCCCTGTGCTCGCTGACCTACATTGGCTCCCGGTTAAGCAGCACCTCGATTTCAAAATTCTCATCCTTGTTTTCAAATCCCTCCATGGCCTCGCCCCTCCCTATCTCTGTAATCTCCTCCAGTCACACAACCCCCTGAGATATCTGCGCTCCTCTAATTCTGCCCTCTTGAGCATCCCTGATTATAATCGCTCAACCATTGGCGGCCGCGCCTTCTGTTGCCTAGGCCCTAAGCTCTGGAATTGCTTGCCTCAACCTCTCCGCCTCTCTACCTCTCTTTCCTCCTTTAAGATGCTCCTTAAAACCTACCTCTTTGACCAAGCTTTTGGTCACCTGCCCTAATTTCTCCTTATGTGGATCAGTGTCAAAGTTTTTTTCTTAAAACCCTGTGCAGCGCCTTGGGACATTATACAACATTAAAGGCGCTATATAAATACAAGTTGTTGTTGTTGTTGTAACAGAGAGAATAGACAAGGTTAATGCAGTAGATGTAATGTATCTCGATTTTCATAAGTCTTTAATAAGTTACCATGTAATTGACTAAGGCCAGAGAATGCGGTATCAGGGGACAAGTAGCAGAATGGATTGCTGGCTGGCTTCAGGACAGAAAGCAGAGAGTGGGAGTGAAGGGTAGCCATTCAGAGTGGCAGAAGGTGGGTAGTGGTGTTCCACAAGGATCAGTGCTGGGACCACTGCTGTTCACAATTTATATTAATGATTTAGACTTAGGAATCTAAAACACAAGTTCTAACTTTATGGGGGATAGTTAATACTGAGGAGGACTGCAACAAATTACAGGAAGACATTAATAAACTTGCAGAATGGGCATATGATTGGCAAATGAAAATCAGCCCAGATAAATGTGAGGTATTACAACTTGATAGGAAGAATAGGGAGGTCACTTATCACTTGGAGGGTGCGAGTCTAGGTGGGGTAGAGGAGCAAAGGGATCTCGGAATACAAATACGCAAATCACTAAAAGTATTGACACAGGTTAATAAGGCGATAAAAAAGCAAACCAAGCACTAGGGTTTATTTCTAGAGGGATAGAATTGAAAAGTAGTGAAGTTATGCTAAACCTGTATCGAACCTTGGTTAGACCACACTTACAGTACTGCGTACAGTTCTGGTCGCCATATTATAGAAAGGATATAGAGGCACTGGAGAGGGTGCAGAGAAGATTTACAAGGATGATACCAGAAATGCGAGGGTATACATATCAGGAAAGGATGAACAGGCTGGGTCTCTTTTCTCTTGAAAAAAGGCTGAGGGGTGACCTAATAGAGGTCTTTAAAATTATGACAGGTTTTGATAGAGTGGATACAGAGAGAGTGTTTCCACTTGTGGGGAAGAGCATAACTAGAGGCCATCAATATAAGATAGTCACCAAGAAATCCAATAGGGAATTCAGAAGAAACTTCTTTACCCAGAGAGTGATGAGAATGTGGAACTCGCTACCACAGGGAGTGGTTGAAGCGAATAGTATAGATGCATTTAAGGGGAGGCTAGAGAAGCATATGAGGGAGAAGGGAATAGAGGGTTATGCTGATAGAGTTAGAGGAGGTAAGACTGTAAGAGGCTCGATTGGAGCATAAATGCCGGCATGGACTGGTTGGGCCGAATGGATGGTGTCGAACTTCTTGAGTGTTGTTGGAGCTGCACTCATCCAGGCAAGTGGAGAGTATTCCATCACACTCCTGACTTGTGCCTCGTAGGTTGTGGAAAGGCTTTGGGGAGTCAGGAGGTGAGACACTCGCCGCAGAATACCCAGCCTCTGACCGGCTCTTGTTGTCACAGTATTGATGTGGCTGGTCCAGTTAAGTTTCTGGTCAATGGCGACCCTCCAGGATGTTGATGGTGGGGGATTCGGCGATTGGTGAAACTAATTTAGAATTCGACCTCCAAGAATTATTTTTTGTATTTGTTCTGTGGGCATCACATTTATTGGCCATCACTAGTTGGCACAGCTGAGGGGCTCGGCAGGTCACTTCAGAGGATGATTAAGAGTCAACCACATTCGTGTGGGACTGAAGTCACATATAGGCCCAGACCGGGTAAGGACGGCAGGTTTCCTTCCCTAAAAGTACATTAATGAACCAGTTGAGCTTTTACAGCAATCCGATCACTTTATGGTCACTCTTACTGGTGCCAGCTTTTTATTTCCAGATTGTTTGAAATTGAATTCAAATTCTCGCACTGCCATCACAGGGTTTGAACTCACATCTGCTCAATTACTAATCCAATAACATCACTGCTGCACTACCATCTCCATGAGGAGTCAAACTTTCACATCTGTGTTGCACTTGCCATACAACCTCATTGACCATTTATGCATTTATATAGCGCCTTTAACATAGTAAAACCTCAAAGGTGCTTCACAGGAGCATTATCAAGCAAAGTTTGACACCAAGCCACATAGGGAGCTATTAAGGACAGGTGACAAAAAGCTTGGTCAAAGAGGAGCATCTTAAAGAAGAGAGAGGTGGAAAGGAGAATAGCTTAGGAAGGGAGTTTCAGAGCTTAGGCCCTAGGCAGCTAGAGGTACGGCCGCTAATGGTGGAGCGGTGAAAATTGGGGATGCACAAGAGGCCAGAATTGGAGGAGGGCCTTTGGATATTTACTATTATTAGGCTGAGTGGAGCAGCTGATTGAAAATATCGGATTCTTAGCGAGGATGGTTTATGTTCATTATTAACGTGCTTGCCCCTTTGTCACTTCATCAAGTTGCTTATTACAGTCTTTGGCACAGTCTATGCCTTAGCGGGAATCTGAGATAAAAATGTCTAAAAGTCAGTGAGATTGACTTCACTGAAAGAGGCATGCCTGAAAGGTTCTCAACAGCAAATCATTTAATGATGAAAGGTGTTGGATTTTTACAGAGCAGCAACACTTTTGGCAGTCAGAGGAGTGTCCAAAATTAGATGTTGGCACTTTGCCAAAACATAATCTTCTGGTTTTAACCAAACAGTTCAAGGTGCGTCAACCAGTCGAGAACATCTTGGCCCAGAAATTCGGGTCGGAGGCTTCCCGCGGGTGCAAGCCTCTGACTTGCACTTACCTTGTGCGCCGCCCGTTGAGATGTGGGCCCGCGTGGGATTCCGATCCTGGGCCTCCTCCAACTGCCAGCGCGCAGTGCTCGCATATCCCAGGGGCGCAGTTAGTTCGAAGCATCCCCTGGGATCACGTGGGCCACGGATGGCCAATGGTAGCAGGGAATCTGTATTCATAGATTTACCAGGAAGACCTGTCAAATCTATGAACACAATTCAGCCCCAAAACATCACTAAAACTTCAAATAAATTTTTAAAAAACATCACATTTTTAAAATAACTATAAATTACATAAAATAACTATTTTAAACAATAATTTAAATTTTTGAAAACATTAATTACAGTTTCTAACGGGGCTAAAAATAAACTTACCTTTCTTTAAAGTATTTAAAAGTAATAAACCTGTGGAAAAAATGTTTTAATTTTACTTAATTCACCATTTACCTTGTTAAAAGCAGGCCTTGCGACTGCTTTTTAAAAGCATAGCTGCTGGAGACTTACCCTCCCGGAAAAACCTGTAAAAAAAACGGAAGTTCCAGGCGTACGCGCTGCCTCTCCGGCGCACGCGTTCGACCTGTGAACTCCTTCCTTTAAGGGAACGGAAGTTCCGGTTTCCCACGCATGCGCAGTGCATGCACGAAACCGGCACTTTATTGGGCCTACGCGTGAGTACCCAGCGCGTACTCACCCGTGGGGACCCGAATTTCTGGCCCACTAAATTTAACTGTTGATCCGCTTGCATTCTGTAGGCTACTAGAAAATCATTCACTTCTTTGGATCAATACTGAGCGAGAAAATGTTTAAGCACTGATGTTCAACAAGAATTCGTTTTAAAATTAGGAAGACACAACAATTTGTCTTACTGACATAATTGACTCCACAGCTCCCCCAGTGGCTAAATAAGAAAATTGAGTGAGTGGCTCAGCCATGCAATAACAACTTACATCTATATAGAATCTTTCACGTAGTGAAATGACCCATGGCGCTGCACAGGAGAGTAATCAGACAAACTTTGACACAGCCAGAGGAGATATTAGGACAGGTGTCCGAAGGAGGTCAAATAGATTAAGGAGCGTCTCAAAGGAGGAGAGAGTGGTAGAGAGACGGAGATTTTAGGGAGGGAATTCCAGAGCTCAGGGCCCAGGCAGCCGAAGGCACGGCCGCCAATGGGGTAACGGCAAAAATCGGAGATGCACAAGGTTATGTAATGTTGGATGATCGGTTTGTGTTGAGTTAGTGATCTAAGCTGGAGGGACAAGAAAAGGTGGTACAATTGGCCTTAAAAAGGCAAATGAATAAGTTCAGTGTGTTTGTGTGTTGGGGTTTGGTGTTTTGAAGTGTTGGGGCTCAGTGTGTTGGAGTGTTGGGGTTCAGTGTGTTGGAGTGTTGGGGTTCGGCGTGTTGGAGTGTTGGGGTCCGGTGTGTTGGAGTGTTGGGGTTCGGTGTGCTGGGGTGTTGGGGTTCGGTGTGTTGGAGTGTTGGGGTTCGGTGTTTTGGAGTGCTGGGGTTCGGTGTGTTGGAGTGTTGGGGTTCGGTGTGTTGGAGTGTTGGGGTTCGGTGTGTTGGAGTGTTGGGGTTCAGTGTGTTGGGGTGTTGGGGATCGGTGTGTTGGGGGTCAGTGTGTTGGAGTGTTGGGGTACAGTGTGTTGGAGTGTTGGGGTTCGGCGTGTTGGAGTGTTGGGGTCCAGTGTGTTGGAGTGTTGGGGTTTGGTGTGTTGGGGTGTTGGGGTTCGGTGTGTTGGAGTGTTGGGGTTCAGTGTGTTGGAGTGTTGGGGTTCAGTGTGTTGGAGTGTTGGGGTTCGGTGTGTTGGAGTGTTGGGGTTCGGTGTGTTTGACTGTTGGGGCTCGGTGTGTTGCAGTGTTGGGGTTCGGTGTGTTGGAGTGTTGGGGTGCAGCATGTTGGAGTGTTGGGGTTCGGTGTGTTGGAATGTTTGGGTTCAGTGTGTTGGGGTGTTGGGGTTCGGTGTGTTGGGGTGTTGGGGTTCGGTGTTTTGGAGTGTTGGGGTTCGGTGTGTTGGATTATTGGGGTTCAGTGTGTTGGAGTGTTGGGGTTCAGTGTGTTGGGGTTCAGTGTGCTGGAGTGTTGGGGTTCGGTGTGTTGGCGTGTTGGGGTTCGGTGTGTTAGAGTGTTGGGGTTTGGTGTGTTGGAGTGTTGGGGTTCGGTGTGTTGGAGTGTTGGGGTTCGGTGTGTTGGAGTGTTGGGGTTCGGTGTGTTGGAGTGTTGGGGTTCGGTGTGTTGGAGTGTTGGGGTTCAGTGTGTTGGAGTGTTGGGGTTCGCTGTGTTGGAGTGTTGGGGTTCGGTGTGTTGGGGTTCGGCGTGTTGGAGTGTTGGGGTTTGGTGTGTTGGGGTTTGGTGTGTTGGGGTTCGGTGTGTTGGGGTTCAGTGTGTTGGAGTGTTGGGGTTCGGTGTGTTGGGGTTCAGTGTGTTGGAGTGTTGGGGTTTGGTGTGTTGGAGTGTTGGGGTTCAGTGTGTTGGGGTTCAGTGTGTTGGGGTTCAGTGTGTTGGGGTTCAGTGTGTTGGAGTGTTGGGGTTCAGTGTGTTGGAGTGTTGGGTTTCAGTGTGTTGGGGTGTTGGGGTTCGGTGTGTTGGAGTGTTGGGGTTCGGTGTGTTGGGGTGTTGGGGTTCGGTGTGTTGGAGTGTTGGGGTTCGGTGTTTTGGTGTGTTGGGTTCGGTGTGTTGGAATGTTGGGGTTCGGTGTGTTGGAGTGTTGGGGTTCAGTGTGTTGGAGTGTTGGGTTTCAGTGTGTTGGGGTGTTGGGGTTCAGTGTGTTGGAGTGTTGGGTTTCAGTGTGTTGGGGTGTTGGGGTTCGGTGTGTTGGAGTGTTGGGGTTCGGTGTTTTGGTGTGTTGGGGTTCGGTGTGTTGGAATGTTGGGGTTCGGTGTGTTGGAGTGTTGGGGTTCGGTGTGTTGGAGTGTTGGGGTTCAGTGTGTTGGAGTGTTGGGGTTCGGTGTGTTGGAGTGTTGGGGTTCGGTGTGTTGGAGTGTTGGGGTTCAGTGTGTTGGAGTGTTGGGGTTCCGTGTGTTGGAGTGTTGGGGTTCGGTGTGTTGGAGTGTTGGGGTTCGGTGTGTTGGTGAATTGGGGTTCAGTGTGTTGGAGTGTTGGGTTTCGGTGTGTTGGAGTGTTGGGGTTCGGCGTTTTGGGGTGTTGGGGTTCAGTGTGTTGTAGTGTTGGGGTTCAGTGTGTTGGAGTGTTGCGGTTCGGTGTGTTGGAGTGTTGGGGTTCGGTGTGTTGGAGTGTTGGGGTTCGGTGTGTTGGAGTGTTGTGGTTCAGTGTGTTGGTGAATTGGGGTTCAGTGTGTTGTAGTGTTGGGGTTCAGTGTGTTGGAGTGTTGGGGTTCAGTGTGTTGTAGTGTTGGGGTTCGGCGTGTTGGAGTGTTGGGGTTCGGTGTGTTGGAGTGTTGGGGTTCGGCGTTTTGGGGTGTTGGGGTTCAGTGTGTTGTAGTGTTGGGGTTCAGTGTGTTGGAGTGTTGGGATTCGGTGTGTTGGAGTGTTGGGGTTCGGTGTGTTGGAGTGTTGGGGTTCAGTGTGTTGGAGTGTTGGGGTTCGGTGTGTTGGAGTGTTGGGGTTCGGCGTTTTGGGGTGTTGGGGTTCAGTGTGTTGGAGTGTTGGGGTTCGGTGTGTTGGAGTGTTGGGGTTCGGTGTGTTGGAGTGTTGGGGTTCGGTGTGTTGGAGTGTTGGGGTTCGGTGTGTTGGAGTGTTGTGGTTCGGTGTGTTGGTGAATTGGGGTTCAGTGTGTTGTAGTGTTGGGGTTCAGTGTGTTGGGGTGTTAGGGTTCAGTGTTTTGGAGTGTTGGGGTTCAGTGTGTTGGAGTGTTGGGGTTCGGTGTGTTGGAGTGCTGGGGTTCAGTGTGTTGGAGTGTTGGGGTTCAGTGTGTTGTAGTGTTGGGGTTCAGTGTGTTGGAGTGCTGGGGTTCGGTGTGTTGGGGTTCAGTGTGTTGGAGTGTTGGGGTTCGGTGTGTTGGAGTGTTGGGGTTCGGCGTGTTGGGGTTCGGTGTGTTGGGGTTCAGGACTTTGGAGTGAAAAAATTGGTCTAGGGTGCGGCTCCTCCTTGCCAAAGTGTGACCTGTGCTAATAGTTTATATTTGTATAAAGGACATGTTAGAATAATGTTGGATGCTCCTGCTGTTGAATAGCCTGCTGACAATCACTGTCCAAGGCTCACGTGATTAATGGTCGCATGCAAAATGTACACAATGACAGCTGGCACCAATATGGAACCGTACCCCAACAAAAGGAGAGGAAGAGGGATGAATATTGAAGAGGAGAAAACAATTGGATTCTGATTCCCAAGAAGTTAGAATTTCTCAATATGTAAACTCATTGATGGGAACTGCAATTAAAATTCAAGTCACATCAAGGCTGTGGCTTTGACAGCCATAAAATATTTACTTAAAAAAAATTACGTAAATATATCTTCAGTTTATTGGAATCTAGATTCAGGGACTTTGAAAAGATAAGGCTAAACGTTTCAGCTCTGAGATGAAAGTGCTGAATTTCATTGAGCATTTCATTGGAGTCCCACAATGGGAGTACTGCAGAACATTTAGATAAAAAGGTCCAGACTCAGATGGGCTGGATCCTGAACTTAGTTGTGAAATTCTAGGCAGTCTTGTAAAGGGGCAGAGCTGCCATGACTCAGTGGGTAGCACTCTCGCTCTCTGAGTCAGAAGTTCTGGGGTTCAAGTCCCACTCCAGAGACTTGAGCACAAAATGCAGGCTGACACTCCCAGTGCAGTGCTGAGGGAGTGCTGCACTATCGGAGGTGCCGTTTTTTGAATGAGACGTTAAACCGGGGCCCCGCCTGCCCTCTCAGGTAGAACATAAAATATCCCATGGCCCTATGTCGAAGGCAAGCAGGAGAGTTCTCCTCGGTGTCCTGGGGCCAATATTATCCCTCAACCAACATCACTAAAAAGCACATTATCTGGTCATTATCACATTGCTGTTTGTGGGATCATTCTGTGCACAAATTGGCCGTCAAGTTTCCGACATTATGCGGTGAGGACGCCCCCATACTGGGACTGCCTGTTCACCGGTCCCATAATGGACAAGGTGTAAGACTGGAGACCATTACACTGGGGAGGTGGGAGAGGAGGTGGGGGCCGGGGGGGCTCGTGTGCGAACCAGCATAGGAAAATATCGGAAGATGGGGACTTTTTATTCTTTAATTTTAGCCCCAGCCCCTTTACACAAGCGGCTAAGGGGGTGGGGGGGTGGTGCGAGAAGACTGCTTGAACTTTCCTGGGTGGGGAGCCCTAGGCACCCTTCGCCTCCTCCCCGCACCCCCTCCGAACCCGGTGGCGACCAGCTGCCAGAGTGCCCAGCAATGTGGATCAAGCGGCACCTGAGATGAACGGAGGCATGGCTGCTTGCTGGTCCCATGGAACAACTTGCCGTCTCCCTAAACCGAAGCTGAGTGATGGACGGGATTGCGCCCCATGCGTGCCTGAGGCCCACAACACAACTGAAGTGCCTTAGTCACCTGGTTAAGAAGGAGAGAAAGGCAAGCGACTGTTAAGAACATTGGATTGCCGTATCCAAGACATGCAGGGGGGCACTTTGTGGAGAGGTGCCAATCCAGCACAGCTTGCCATTCTGAAATCTGTCATTTCTGGCTGAAGAAAGCGATGAGCGAAGGAGGCACGAGGAGTTCTTTCTTCTTGGCAGGAAGCAGCTGTAGGAACAAACTATTCTGCAAAATAATGGTCTCTTCACACAAAGGCCGGTGGAAATCTGGAACTCTCTCCCCCAAAAAGCTGTCAATTGCAAGGTTCAAAACTGAGATTGATAGATTTTTGTTAGGCCAGGGTATTAAGGGTCAGGGAACCAAGGTGGGTAGAGGGGAGATAAGACACAGATCAGCCATGATCTCATTGAACGGCAGAACAGGCTCGAGGGGCTGAATGGCCTCCTCCTGTCCCTATGTTCCTTTCTTACAGCAGCAAGAACCACAGTGATTGGTGGGTTTCTAATCCCTCAGATTAAAACGTTCTTTATTTGATGAGCACGGTTATCTAGTGAAGTAGCTTTGCAAATGCATTTGGAGGTAGAAAATAAATACTTTATCGCGTATTTTTTTTTTGTCTGTCTTTTGAAGGATTGTTTCCTGATATACTTTTTCAGGTGCAGTCGAACCTTAATTAAATGAATAAAACGAGTCAGCAAAAAAAGTGCTTTGCTTCAGGATTATTCAGGATTTCTATCAGAGAGAAAAAAAATCCAATTTGAAAAGTGATATTTCCACCTCAGTCAATTTAACCACCCATATGGCACAGCTGATTCTAAATTAAAATAGTTTATCAAGCAAAATATAGACTCCTGTGAGAAGCCATTGACACACTAAAATGACTGACACACAGAAGAGGCTCTGGTTGTTATACTGACAACGTAAACGGCTGTAATTGGAAAACATTCTATGCTTGTATCAGATGGTTTACCAAAGAAAAGACAATTTGCAATATTTCTACATCAGCCCGTTTAAACTCTCATGCCGCAACTGAATGCAAATTAAAACACTTTATCACACAGCATCTCATCTGTGCAAGATGCTTCTGGTGTGCAAGAGAGATGATTGGCATTCTGGGCCAACAAATATTCGCTGCGCTGAGCAATGAAACAAAAAATAATTAGGGGACAGCTTCCTAGCTGGATCACAGTTATCTGTTTTAGGAGTTTCACGTTGCTTAGAAGTTCTACAGGAAACCTTCGTTTATCCGGAGGTTAAATGTCCGGAAAGCTCTATCTACCGGCAAAATTCAGGAGTCGGTTCAGATAAGTTTTTTTTCTTTTCGTTGCTTCTTTTCTCCAGTCCTGGCTCTGCAAGCATCTCTGTAGCTAAGCAATAGCTTCAGCTAGACGCTTGCAAGCTGCGCCGACTGTTTTGAAGCTGTTGCTAAGCAACAGGGTTTGTTGCTTCACACGGAGCTTGAAGCTCCGTGTGTTTTAACATTAGCGCTGGTTTCTACGGCAGTTTTGATCTAACGGCACCAGCTCGGTCCCGTCAGCGCCGGATACCAGAACGTTTCCTGTACTGTATATAAAGAGAGTGATTTCATGCACTGAAGTTCCATGGTTAGAACATTAGAAACGTGAGTTGCCCATTCAGCCCCTCGAGCCTGTTCCGCCATTCAATGAGATCGTGGCTGATCCACAGCTCAGCGACATCTGCCCGCCTTCGCTCCCTGTTCCTTGATCCCGTTATCCAGCAAAAAACTATCGAACTCAGCCTTGAAAGCTGCCATTGTCACCCAGCATCCATAGCCTTTTGGGTGGAGAGAGTTCCAGATTTCTACTCCCCTTTGTGTGAAAGCATGCCTCCCGATCTGTTTTATTAAAATAAATATTATTTGATAATGGTTGCATTGAATTTCTGCACAGTTTGAGTGTATGATTGCAGCGATACTTTTGTTTCCAAAACAAAGTACACACAGCGTTAGAACTTTGGACTGAAAATATAACCTGTGCTAGTTGAGAAAGCAAGTTGAGAAACAGGGAACAGAATTAATCTAAGGCTACAGAAAATAGATTTTTTTTCACATAAGGTCAACAGGGCCTAGATAGAGTGGATCGGAAGGACCTATTTCCCTTGGCAGAGAGGTCAATAACCAGGGGGCATAGATTGAAAGTAATTGGTAGAAGGATTAGAGGGGAGTTGAGGAGAACTTTTTTCACCCAGAGGGTGGTGAGGGTCTGGAACTCGGTGCCTGAAAGGGTGGTAGAGGCAGGATCGCTCATCACATTTAAAAAGTACTTGGATATGCATTTGGAGTGCTGTAACCTACAGGGCTGCGGACCAAGAGCTGGAAAGTGGGATTAGGCTGCAGAGCTCTTTTTCGGCTGGCGCGGACACGATGCGCCGAATGGCTTCTTTCCGTGCCGTACATTTCTATGATTCTCGGCTAACAACTTTTCCCAACATCTTTGTCGAAAGCTAATAAGGCGCCCTGAGAAAGTTAGCAGCCTCAGCCATGTCTGCAGTGTGTGGTAAGAAGACTTCACCCCAGAGGTTGAATCCAACCCATAGTGTGCACTAACAAAGCTCATTATTTTCATGGATCCCAACCAAGGCTGATTACCCGGAGCCCCTGCAGGCTCACAGCCAGTTAGTTAAAGCAGCTTATGATGAGGAAAACAAGAATTAACATTTTATTTCCCAAAATAACCCACATCAGAAGCTTTGCCATGCTAATTCTGAAGCAATTTACTTTCAACTTCGAAGTTAAGGAGGCTGTTTCGTCTTCAGAAATTTTATGAAGTATAATATAAAAATCAAAAAAATCCATTGGTGCCACGACTTTAAAAATGTAGCTTGCAAATGAAACAATATAAATAACGATGACTACAGCTTAAGATCATTTTACAAAGTCCCAAATTTTTACCACTTCTGCCGCCATCGGATAAACCCAGGAATTTTGTAAAATCTGTTTGATGGATTATGCTGAGTCCCATCCAGTCTCTTTCCCTCCAACTCATTAATATTCAGGATAGATGTCAATGATGTGAATAGCACTGTTGTGTGAGGAGCCATGTCATTATCTACAGATGTACAAAGGTCTGAGAAACAGGCTGGCAAAGAGTGTGTTTTCTTGCAAATTGAATCTTGGCAACAGCAGAAGTATTTTTGTTGTTGTTGTTGTTGTTGTAATGTGTTAATGCTCCATTGAATTGGCCGTAAGTAGTGAGATTACACACGTACCGCCCGCCCTGTTTAAAATATCATTAAAAAAAAACAAGTGTCCGCCCCCCACACCCCCCCACCCACCCCTGAACGCTTTGGTTAAAAAATATTGTTGAACGAGAATTTTTTTGGGTGACTGACTCTTGAGTAAATGGCCTTGTGAAAACAGTCCCCTTCGGTTATTAAGTGCTAGCCTGGCACCACTATGATCAATGGATTGAGCATAAATAGGTTGCATATTTCATAGAAACATAGAAGGTAGGAGCAGGAGTAGGCCATTCGGCCCCTCGAGCCTGCTCCGCCATTTAAGGAGATCATGGCTGATCATCCAAATTCAGTACCCTGTCCCTGCTTTCTCCCCATATCCCTTGATCCCTTTAGCCTTAAGAAATATATCTAACACCTTCTTGAATATATTTAATTAATTGGCCTCAACTGCCTTGTGTGGTAGAGAATTCCACAGGTTCACCACTCTCTGGGTGAAGAAATTCCTCCTCATCTCTGTCCTAAATGGCTTACCCCTTATCTTTAGACTGTGATCCCTGGTTCTGTTCATCACAGAAACATAGAAACATAGAAAAATAGGAGCAGGAGTAGGCCATTCGGCCCTTTGAGCCTGCTCTGGATTCAGCTACCTCTAACTTTAGTTGAAAGTGAACGCCTGGGGAATACGCCTGATCTGGGGAAGCCCTAAAGGGGCTAGGACTAGTAATTATCCCGTCAGTTGTTTCTGCTGATGTAAGCTAATTATCTCTAGTTATTTTTCTGTTGACTTCTGCTATTCTTACAGTCAGCTTGTAGCATGCAGACTTGTGTCTCTACCCTTAGGTGTTCAAAACTTATCATAAAAACAATGTGATGGCTGGTGCATCTATTTGATGTCATTCTTACCAAAGTCTTCTGTTTGTATCTTTTTACAATGTGTAAATTAAAAACACCTCAACCGGATGCACCATTGTCTTCTTAGTTACCTCAACTGTTTGTAACACTTGCTCATGTCTCTGTGTTTCATTTGATGGATTGTAGGGTAGCTAATGTTACCCCACTATTCAAAAAAGGTGGTAGAGAAAAAACGGGGAATTACAGACCGGTAAGCCTGACATCGGTAGTGGGGAACATGCTAGAGTCCATTATAAAAGATGTAATAGCAGAGCACTTGGAAAACAGTGACAGGATCAGACAAAGTCAACATGGATTTACAAAAGGTAAATCGTGCTTGACTAATCTACTGGAATTTTTTGAGGATGTAACTGGCAAAATAGATAAGGGAGAACCAGTGGATGTGGTGTATTTGGACTTTCAAAAGGCTTTCGATAAGGTCCCGCATAAGAGATTAGCATGTAAAGTTAAGGCACATGGGATTGGGGGCAAGGTACTGACTTGGATAGAGAACTGGTTGGCAGACAGAAAGCAAAGAGTTGGAATAAATGGGTCTTTTTCTGAGTGGCAGGCAGTGACTAGTGGGGTACCACAGGGATCGGTCCTTGGACCCCAGCTATTCACAATATATATTAATGATCTAGACAAGGGAACTAGATGTAATATCTCCAAGTTTGCAGACGACACAAAGCTGGGTGGGCGTGTGTGCTGTGAGGAGGATGCCGAGAAACTCCAGGATGATTTGGACAGGTTGGGTGATTGGGCAGAAACATGGCAGATGCAATATAATGTGGATAAATGCGAGGTTATCCACTTTGGTGTCAAAAATAGGAAGGCAGATTATTATCTGAATGGCAATAGATTGGGAGAAGGGGAAGTGCAACGAGACCTGGGTGTCCTTGTGCACCAGTCACTGAAGGTAAGCATGCAGGTGCAGCAGGCGGTTAAGAAGGCAAATGGTATGTTGGCCTTCATAGCGAGAGGGTTTGAGTACAGGAACAAGGATGTCTTGCTGCAGTTGTACAGGGCCTTGGTGAGACCACATCTGGAGTATTGTGTGCAGTTTTGGTCGCCTTATCTGAGGAAGGATGTTCTTGCCATGGAGGGAGTTCAGCGAAGATTCACCAGGCTGATACCTGGGATAGCAGGAATGACGTATGAGGAGAGGTTGGGTCGATTGGGCTTATACTCGCTGGAGTTTAGAAGAATGAGAGGGGATCTCATTGAAACTTATAAAATTCTGGCAGGACTGGACAGACTAGATGAAGGAAGGATGTTCCCGATGGTCGGGGAGTCCAGAGCCAGGGGTCACAATCTAAGGATAAGGGGTAAGCCATTTAGGACAGAAATGAGGAGGAATTTCTTCATCCAGAGAGTGGTGAACCTGTGGAATTCTCTACCACAGAAGGCGGGTAGAGGCCAATTCATTAAATATATTCAAGAAGGAGTTGGATATATTTCTTAAGGCTAAAGGGATCAAGGGATATGTGGAGAAAGCAGGGACAGGGTACTGAATTTGGATGATCAGCCATGATCTCATTAAATGGTGGAGCAGGCACGAGGGGCCGAATGGCCTACTCCTGCTCCTATCTTCTATGTTTCTATGTTTCTATGTTAATTTTATGAAGGCATATGTTTCTTTAATTTTATTTCCAAAGTGTTGGTTTAAGACACTTTAACTGGGTGTACCATTGTGTTCTTTCCAAGGCTGCAGACTTTCTGGAACCACTAACCTTCTGCTTCAATAAGGCTATTGATTCAGTGTCAACAACTTATCTTATCTCAATAGCTTTTATGCTGTTTACACCTTTTCCATTGTTGAGGCTTTTAGATTTTTCAAGCTCAGTATGTCATGTTTTAATAAAGTCAAAATTCTTCCATAGAATGGTGTATTTTTCTTAATAGGTATATTGCTTATTCCTTCACAATACGACAGTCCTGCCATCCCAGGAATCAGCCTGGTGAGCCTTCGCTGCACTCTCTCTATGGCAAGTATAGCTTATCTTTCATCAGAATCAAAGGCTATTTGTCCTTTAACTGTAAAAAAAAGTCCTACTCGCAACAAGACTCACTAAAAAGAAGAGATCCTGTAGTTAAAATTCCATCCTATATTCTGTTTAGTTGACAATTTTCCGCCAAGCATTGTGTCAATGATACTCAGAGGTACGTTTAACAAAAGTGGGATAAATTGTTCTTTTTCCGAAGCTAGAGGGTGCTAATGTCTAACAGCCTGAAAGCATGTCAAAATAAAACCCCAGCCAAAAAAGCTGAGTTACAATGACAGTGAAACGTTGATTCAATTAAGGCCCTAAAATTGGGAGTCCAACATTCAAGGATCTACAGAAATTAAACCAGCCTATATATATATATACTAGCTGGAATGCCCGGCGGTGCCGAGGCTTTTTCGAGAGCATGTTGTTGTTGGAAGAGAGAGAGAGAGCGACTGGGGGGGGAAGAGAGAGAGCGACAGGGGGGTAAGAGAGAGAGCGACTGGGGGGAAGAGAGAGCGCGACTGGGGGGAAGAGAGAGAGCGATTGGGGGGAAGAGAGAGAGCGACTGGGGGGAAGAGAGAGAGCGACTGGGGGGGAAGAGAGAGAGCGACTGGGGGGAAGAAAGAGAGCGACTGGGGGGGAAGAGAGAGAGCGACTGGGGGGGAAGAGAGAGAGCGACTGGGGGGAAAGAGAGAGAGCAAATGGGGGGAAGAGAGAGAGCGACTGGGGAGAAGAGAGAGAGCGACTGGGGAGAAGAGAGAGAGCGACTGGGGGGAAGAGAGAGAGCGACTGGGGGGAAGAGAGAGAGCGACTGGGGGGAAGAAAGAGAGCGACTGGGGGGGAAGAGAGAGAGCGACTGGGGGGGAAGAGAGAGAGCGACTGGGGGGAAAGAGAGAGAGCGAATGGGGGGGAAGAGAGAGAGCGACTGGGGGGAAGAGAGAGAGCGACTGGGGGGGAAGAGAGAGAGCGACTGGGGGGGAAGAGAGAGAGCGACTGGGGGGAAGAGAGAGAGCGACTGGGGGGAAGAGAGAGAGCGACTGGGGGGAAGAGAGAGAGCGA
Source organism: Somniosus microcephalus (assembly GCF_052327205.1). Classification (NCBI taxonomy): domain Eukaryota; kingdom Metazoa; phylum Chordata; class Chondrichthyes; order Squaliformes; family Somniosidae; genus Somniosus; species Somniosus microcephalus. Next base: position 447,666,713 of record NC_140987.1, on the reverse strand, counting down.
CTGGGGGGAAGAGAGAGAGCGACTGGGGGGGGGAAGAGAGAGAGCGACTGGGGGGGAAGAGAGAGAGCGACTGGGGGGGAAGAGAGAGAGCGACTGGGGGGAAGAGAGAGAGCGACTGGGGGGAAGAGAGAGAGCGACTGGGGGGGAAGAGAGAGAGCGACTGGGGGGGAAGAGAGAGAGCGACTGGGGGGGAAGAGAGAGAGCGACTGGGGGGGAAGAGAGAGAGCGACGGGGGGGAAGAGAGAGAGCGACTGGGTGGGAAGAAAGAGAGTGACTGGGGGGGAAGAGAGAGAGCGACTGGGGGGAAGGGGAGAGCGACTGGGGGGAAGAGAGAGAGCGACTGGGGGCGAAGAAAGAGAGCGACTGGGGTGGAAGAGAGAGAGCGACTGGGGGGAAGAGAGAGAGTGACTGGGGGGGAAGAGAGAGAGCGACTGGGGGGGTAGAGAGAGAGCGACTGGGGGGAAGAGAGAGAGCGACTGGGTGGGAAGAGAGAGAGCGACTGGGGGGGAAGAGAGAGAGCGACTGTGGGGGAAGAGAGAGAGCGACTGGGGGGGAAGAGGGAGAGCGACTGGGGGGGAAGAGAGAGAGCGACTGGGGGGTAAGAGAGAGAGCGACTGTGGGGGAAGAGAGAGAGTGACTGGGGGGGAAGAGAGAGAGCGACTGGGGGGGAAGAGAGAGAGCGACTGGGGGGGAAGAGAGAGCGACTGGGGGGAAGAGAGAGAGCGACTGGGGGGGAAGAGAGAGAGCGACTGGGGGCGAAGAGAGAGAGCGACTGGGGGGGAAGAGAGAGAGCGACTGGGGGGGAAGAGAGAGAGCGACTGGGTGGGAAGAGAGAGCGACTGGGGGGAAGAGAGAGAGCGACTGGGGGGAAGAGAGAGAGCGACTGGGGGGAAGAGAGAGAGCGACTGGGGGGGAAGAGAGAGAGCGACTGGGGGGAAGAGAGAGAGCGACTGGGGGGAAGAGAGAGAGCGACTGGGGGGAAGAGAGAGAGCGACTGGGGGGAAGAGAGAGAGCGACTGGGGGGAAGAGAGAGAGCGACTGGGGGGGAAGAGAGAGAGCGACTGGGTGGGAAGAGAGAGAGCGACTGGGGGGGAAGAGAGAGAGCGACTGGGGGGAAGAGAGGAGAGCGACTGGGGGGGGAAGAGAGAGAGCGACTGGGGGGGAAGGGAGAGCGACTGGGGGCGGAAGAGAGAGAGCGACTGGGGGGGAAGAAAGAGAGCGACTGGGGGGAAGAGAGAGAGCGAATGGGGGGGGAAGAGAGAGAGCGACTGGGGGGGAAGAGAGAGAGCGACTTGGGGGGAAGAGAGAGAGCGACTGGGGGAGAAGAGAGAGAGCGACTGGGGGGGAAGAGAGAGAGCGACTGGGGGGAAGAGAGAGAGCGACTGGGGGGGAAGAGAGAGAGCGACTGGGGGGAAGAGAGAGAGCGACTGGGGGGGAAGAGAGAGAGCGACTGGGGGGGAAGAGAGAGAGCGACTGGGGGGGAAGAGAGAGAGCGACTGGAGGGGAAGAGAGAGAGCGACTGGGGGGGAAGAGAGAGAGCGACTGGGTGGGAAGAAAGAGAACGACTGGGGGGGAGGAGAGAGAGCGACTGGGGGGAAGGGGAGAGCGACTGGGGGGAAGAGAGAGAGCGACTGGGGGGGAAGAAAGAGAGCGACTGGGGGGGAAGAAAGAGAGCGACTGGGGTGGAAGAGAGAGAGCGACTGGGGGGAAGAGAGAGAGCGACTGGGGGGGGAAGAGAGAGAGCGACTGGGGGGGAAGAGAGAGAGCGACTGGGGGGGGTAGAGAGAGAGCGACTGGGGGGAAGAGAGAGAGCGACTGGGTGGGAAGAGAGAGAGCGACTGGGGGGGAAGAGAGAGAGCGACTGTGGGGGAAGAGAGAGAGCGACTGGGGGGGAAGAGGGAGAGCGACTTGGGGGGAAGAGGGAGAGCGACTTGGGGGGGAAGAGGGAGAGCGACTGGGGGGGAAGAGAGAGAGCGACTGGGGGGGAAGAGAGAGAGCGACTGTGGGGGAAGAGAGAGAGCGACTGGGGGGGGGAAGAGAGAGAGCGACTGGGGGGGAAGAGGAGAGCGACTGGGGGGGAAGAGAGAGAGCGACTGGGGGGAAGAGAGAGAGCGACTGGGGGGAAGAGAGAGAGCGACTGGGGGGAAGAGAGAGAGCGACTGGGGGGGAAGAGAGAGAGCGACTGGGGGGGAAGAGAGAGAGCGACTGGGTGGGAAGAGAGAGAGCGGACTGGGGGGGAAGAGAGAGAGCGACTGGGGGGAAGGGAGAGCGACGGGGTGGGGAAGAGAGAGAGCGGCTGGGGGGGGAAGAAAGAGAGCGACTGGGGGGGAAGAGAGAGAACGACTGGGGGGGGAAGAGAGAGAGCGACTGGGGGGGAAGAGAGAGCGACTGGGGGGGGAAGAGAGAGCGACTGGGGGGAAGAGAGAGAGCGACTGGGTGGGAAGAGAGAGAGCGACTGGGGGGGAAGAGAGAGAGCGACTGTGGGGGAAGAGAGAGAACGACTGGGGGGGAAGAGAGAGAGCGACTGGGGGGGAAGAGAGAGCGACTGGGGGGAAGAGAGAGAGCGACTGGGGGGAAGAGAGAGAGCGACTGAGGGGAAGAGAGAGGGCGACTGGGGGGGAAGAGAGAGAGCGACTGGGGGGGAAGAGAGAGAGCGACTGGGGGGGAAGGGAGAGAGCGACTGGGGGGGAAGAGAGAGAGCGACTGGGGGGGAAGAAAGAGAGCAACTGGGGGGAAGCGAGGAGAGCGGCTGGGGGGGAAGAGAGAGAGCGACTGGGGGGGAAGAGAGAGAGCGACTGGGGGGGAAGAGAGAGAGCGACTGGGGGGGAAGAGAGAGAGCGACTGGGGGGGAAGAGAGAGAGCGACTGGGGGGGAAGAGAGAGAGCGACTGGGGGGGGAAGAGAGAGAGCGACTGGGGGGGGAAGAGAGAGAGCGACTGGGGGGGAAGAGAGAGAGCGACTGGGGGGGAAGAGAGAGAGCGACTGGGGGGAAGAGAGAGAGCGACTGGGGGGAAGAGAGAGAGCGACTGGGGGGGAAGAGAGATAGCGGTTGGGGGGGTAGAGAGAGAGCGACTGGGGGGAAGAGACGAGAGAGAGCGACTGGGGGGAAGAGAGAGAGCGACTGGGGGGGAAGAGAGAGAGCGACTGGGGGGGGGAAGAGAGAGAGCGACTGGGTGGGAAGAGAGAGAGCGACTGGGGGGGAAGAGAGAGAGCGACTGGGGGGAAGGGAGAGCGACTGGTGGGGAAGAGAGAGCGACTGGGGGGGAAGAGTGAGAGCGACGGGGGGAAGAGTGGGAGCGACTGGGGGGGAAGAGTGAGAGCGACTGGGGGGGAGAGTGAGAGCGACTGGGGGGAAGAGAGAGAGCGACTGCGAGGGGAAGAGAGAGAGCGAGAAAGAGGGGGGGAGGGGGAGGGAGGGGCAGGGAGGTGGGGAGGTGGAGGGGGGAGGGGGCAGGGGGGTAGGGGAGGGAGGGGGAGGGAGTGGGGAGGGAGGGGGAGGGGGAGGGAGGGGTGGGAGGGAGGGGAGGTGGGGGTGGGAGGGGGGAGGGGGAGTGGGGAGGGGGAGGGGAGCGGGTGAGGGGAGGAGGGGGGGGATGGGAGCAGGGGCGGGGAGGAGGGGGGAGGGGAGGGGGGGGGGGAGGGAGGGGAGGAGGGGGGGAGGGTGGGGGGTGAGGGGGGAGGGAGGGGGAGTGGAGGAGGAGGGGGGAGGGAGGGGTAGGGGGAGGAGGAGGAGCCGGGAGGGAGGGGGGAGGGAGGGGGGAGGAGGGGAGGGGGAGGAGGGGGGAAGGGAGGGGGAGGGGAGGAGGTGGAGGGGGGAGGGAGGAGGAGGGGGGAGGGAGAGGGGGAGGTAGAGTGGGAGGGGGGAGTGAGAGGGGGGAGGGGAGGGAGAGGGAGAGGGGGAGGGAGAGGGAGGGGGAGAGGGGGAGGGAGAGGGGGAGGGGAGGGGGAGGGGAGGGGAGGGAGAGGGGGAGGGAGAGGGGGAGGGAGAGGGGGAGGGAGAGGGGGAGGGAGAGGGGGAGGGGGAGGGAGAGGGAGAGGGAGAGGGGGGAGGGGGTAGGGGAGGGGGGAGGGGAGGGAGAGGGGGAGGGAGAGGGGGAGGGAGAGGGGGTGGGAGAGGGGGAGGGAGAGGGAGAGGGGGGGGAGAGGGAGAGGGGGGAGGGAGAGGGGGAGGGGAGGGGGAGGGGGAGGGGGAGGGGGAGGGGGGAGAGGGGGAGGGGAGGGAGAGGGGGGAGGGGGAGGTGAGGGAGACGGGTAGGGGAGGGAGAGGGGGAGCGAGAGGGGGAGGAGTGGGGGGGGAGGGAGGGAGAGAGGAGGGAGGGGGAGGGAGAGGAGGAGGGGGAAGGGGGGGCCTGAGACGGCCGATTGCGGCTGGCCGGGCCCGGTTGCCTTGGTAACCCTCCTCCCCTCTCCGCCTCCTGATCTCCGGGCCTGGGGCCTGAGCGGCCGATTGCGGTTGGCGAGTCCGGTTGCCGGGGGTAACCCTCTCCGCTCCTCCTCCCCTCCTCAGCCCCCGGTTGCCTTGGTAACCCTCCTCCCCTCTCCGCCACCCCATCTCCGGGCCTGGGACTGAGCGGCCGATTGCGGCTGGTGAGCCCGGTTGCCGGGGTAACCCTCTCCGCTCCCCCTCCCCTCCCGAGCCCCCGGTTGCCTTGGTAACCCTCCTCCCCTCTCCGCCTCCCGATCTCCGGGCCTGGGCCTGAGCGGTGAGGGGTGGGAGGAGCTTGCCACAAAACAATTGCCAAGGGTCCAGCATGGCTGGCAACAGATGCCCAGGCTTCGAGGCCTACCTGGAAAAACGGGGAAAGGTAGGAAAATTAATGAGATTAGATAAAAAATTTAGAAAGTAATTAACTTTTTTTAAAAACAGTATGTGTTTTAAAAGCAACGTTTTATTTAAAGACGCAGATAGCGGGAAAAAGAAAGGAAAAGTTTGGAATCAAGATGGCGGCGACTCACCTCGGTTCAGAACGATAAGGCCTGCCCACACACGCACCGATTGGTCGACCGTCAGGTCACGAAAGCGTAGGATTGGTCAATCGTCCCTTCACTCGACCGTAGGAGGGCCCGGCCGCATGCGCCAGGAACCCGGCGTACGATTGGTCGACCTCGAGGTCACTATCGCTAATGAGCGGATAATGAGATGCTAATGAGCGGAATGTTGAACGTTTTTTGGATACCGCGGGCGCGATTTTTGTCCGGCCGAAACGTAAATACACTTACGACCGTTTCGGAACGGTAAGCTTTCTTTCGACGTAACGCACGCGTAGGTACGCTCTATAACTTTCGAGCGCATAGCCGGACAGACGCACACGTGAGGACAGACAGACAGACAGACAGAGACAGATCGATCCGTTTATATATATAGATATTTTTTGAGGAAACAGGGAAGGAGAGCACAGGAAAGACTAAACTAAGGGAGGATGTAGGTGACCAGGGAATAAATCTATATTTTTATAAATGGATCGTTCTTTCTGTCTGTCTGTCTATCTCCTTCTGTCTGTCCTTCTGTCTGTCCTCACGTGTGCGTCTGTCCGGCTATGCGCTCGAAAGTTATAGAGCGTACCTACGCGTGCGTTACGTCGCAAGAAAGCTTACCTTTCCGAAATGGTGGTAAGCGTATTTACGTTTCGGCCCGGACGAAAATCGCGCCCGCGGTATCTGAAAAATGTTCAAAATTCCGCTCATTAGCATCTCATTATCCGCTCGTTCGCGACAGAGTGACCTCGAGGTCGACCAATCGTACGCCAGGTTGCTGGCGCGTGCGGCCGGGCCCTCCTACGGTCGAGTGATGGGACGATTGACCAATCCTACACTTTGGTGACCTGACGGTCGACCAATCGGTGCGTGTGTGGGCGGGCCTTATCGTTCTGAACCGAGGTGAGTCGCCGCCATCTTGATTCCAAACTTTTCCTTTCTTTTTCCCGCTTTCTGCGCCTTTCAAAAAAACATTGCTTTTAAAACACATATTGTTTTTTAAAAAAGTTAATTACTTTCTAAATCTTTTATCTAATCTCATTAATTTTCCTACCTTTCCCCCGTTTTTCCAGGTAGGCCTCGAAGCCTCGGCCTCTCCTCCGCACCCACGCCCGAGCTAGGCACCTCTCGGCCCCAGTCAACAAGCGGCCCCCGATCGCCGCCATCTTTGTGAAGGCTGGAGGGGCGGGCCTCAGCCGAGCGCCACTCCCTTTGTAAAGGGTGCGCGCGCAGCAGGAGCAGCTGAGACGCGGCGTCTCTCTGTTCCCCGCTCGGCGCGGGCAGGGCTGGGCTCTCGGGAGTGCTGATCTCGGGCGGGGGCTTGGAGAGCGGGAAGGGTTACCCCGGCAACCGGGCCCGCCGGCCATCTCTCAGCCGCAATCGGCGCTCTTCAAGCCAGCTCGGGAGGGCGGGGGCCATGTCAGTGCGTGGGGGGGCACGGAGCTCCGTGGAGACATCGCCGGCGCTGGTCTCGGGTGCTTTGTGTCCTGCGGACGAACAGCAGCTGCGGACCTCGAGCTGACCGGGGCGCTGCACTCGGCTGGGCCATGTCTTTGCCTCACGGCCAACGGCATCAGGGTGACGGCCGAGGGAACGCGTTCATCCAGGTGCCGAGGCCTGGGCCCTGGGGCGGAAAGAGGGATTGGAGCGGGGATGAGGGCTCGGGCAGGGGGGGAGAGGGG